>NC_061511.1:131544169-131654373 GCF_022539505.1 Lolium rigidum
TCACCAATTCTAACAGATAGCATAGGAACACTAGCTTTCCTAGACTTATTAGGATGCGAAACAATATTAGAAGCATTGATGGCGTGTATTTCACACGTTCGTTGGGCAACCCCAAGAGGAAGGTATGATGCGCACAGCAGCAAGTTTTCCCTCAGAAAGAAACCAAGGTTTATCGAACCAGGAGGAGCCAAGACGCACGTTGAAGGTTGATGGCGGCGGGATGTAGTGCGGCGCAACACCAGGGATTCGGCGCCAACGTGGAACCTGCACAACACAACCAAAGTACTTTGCCCCAACGAAACAGTGAGGTTGTCAATCTCACCGGCTTGCTGTAACAAAGGATTAACCGTATTGTGTGGAAGATGAGTGTTTGCAGAGAAAACGGTAAAAACAAGTATTGCAGCAGATTTGTATTTCAGTATTAAAGAATGGACCGGGGTCCACGAGTTCACTAGAGGTGTCTCTCCCATAAGATAAAAGCATGTTGGGTGAACAAATTACGGTCGGGCAATTGACAAATAGAGAGGGCATAACAATGCACATACATGGCATGATAAGTATAGTGAGATTTAATTGGGCATTACGACAAAGTACATAGACCGCCATCCAATTGCATCTATGCCTAAAAAGTCCACCTTCGGGTTATCATCCGAACCCCTTCCGAGTATTAAGTTGCAAAGCAACGGACAATTGCATTAAGTATGGTGCGTAATGTAATCAACAACTACATCCTCGGACATAGCGCCAATGTTTTATCCCTAGTGGCAACGGCACAACACAACCTTAGAACTTTACGTCACTTGTCCCGGTGTCAATGCCAGGCATGAACCCACTATCGAGCATAAATACTCCCTCTTGGAGTTAAAAGCAAAAACTTGGCCAGAGCCTCTACTAGTAACGGAGAGCATGCAAGATCATAAACAACACATATGTAATAACTTGATAATTAACATAACATGGTATTCTCTATCCATCGGATCCCGACAAACACAACATAGAGTATTACGGATAGATGATCTTGATCATGTTAGGCAGCTCACAAGATCCAACAATGAAGCACAATGAGGAGAAGACAACCATCTAGCTACTGCTATGGACCCATAGTCCGGGGGTGAACTACTCACTCATCACTCCGGAGCGACCATGGCGGTGTAGAGTCCTCCGGGAGATGAATCCCCTCTCCGGCGAGTGCCGGAGGAGATCTCAGAATCCCCCGAGATGGGATCGGCGGCGGCGGCGTCCCAGTAAGGTTTTCCGTATCGTGGTTTTTCGCATCGGGGGTTTCGCGACGGAGGCTTTAAGTAGGCGGAAGGGCGAGTCGGAGGGCGACGAGGGCCCACACCACGGGCGGCGCGGCCCCCCTGGCCGCGCCGCCATGTGGTTTGGCCACCTCGTGGCCCCACTTCGTATGCTCTTCGGTCTTCCGGAAGGTTCGTGGCGAAATAGGCCCCAGGGTCTTCGTTTCGTCCAATTCCGAGAATATTTCGTTACTAGGATTTCGAAACCAAAAACAGCGAGAAAACGAGAGCCGGCACTTCGGCATCTTGTTAATAGGTTAGTTCCAGAAAATGCACGAATATGACATAAAGTGTGCATAAAACATGTAGGTATCATCAATAATATGGCATAGAACATAAGAAATTATCGATACGTCGGAGACGTATCAAGCATCCCCAAGCTTAGTTCTGCTCGTCCCGAGCAAGTAAAACGATAACAAAGATAATTTCTGAAGTGATATGCCATCATAACCTTGATCATACTATTTGTAAACATATGTAGTGGATGCAGCGATCAAAACAATGGTAATGACATGAGTAAACAAGTGAATCATAAAGCAAAGACTTTTCATGAATAGTACTTCAAGACAAGTATTAATAAGTCTTGCATAAGAGTTAACTCATAAAGCAATAAATCAAAGTAAAGGTATTGAAGCAACACAAAGGAAGATTAAGTTTCAGCGGTTGCTTTCAACTTGTAACATGTATATCTCATGGATAGTTGTCAACATAGAGTAATATAACAAGTACAATATGCAAGTATGTAGGAATCAATGCACAGTTCACACAAGTGTTTGCTTCTTGAGGTGGAGAGAGATAGGTGAACTGACTCAACATAAAAGTAAAGAGAATGGTCCTTCAAAGAGGAAAGCATCGATTGCTATATTTGTGCTAGAGCTTTTTATTTTGAAAACATGAAACAATTTTGTCAACGGTAGTAATAAAGCATATGAGTTATGAAAGTTATATCTTACAAGTTGCAAGCCTCATGCATAGTATACTAATAGTGCCCGCACCTTGTCCTAATTAGCTTGGACTACCGGATCTTTGCAATGCACATGTTTTAACCAAGTGTCACAATGGGGTACCTCCATGCCGCTGTACAAAGGTCTAAGGAGAAAGCTCGCATTTTGGATTTCTCACTTTTGATTATTCTCAACTTAGACATCCATACCGGGACAACATGGACAACGAGATAATGGACTCCTCTTTAATGCATAAGCATGTGGCAACGATTATTATTCTCATATGAGATTGAGGATATGTGTCCAAAACTGAAACTTCCACCATGAATCATGGCTTTAGTTAGCGGCCCAATGTTCTTCTCTAACAATATGCATGCTCCAACCATAAAGGTGGTAGATCTCTCTTACTTCGAGACAAGACGGACATGCATAGCAACTCACATGATATTCAACAAAGAATAGTTGATGGCGTCCCCAGAAACATGGTTATCGCACAACAAGCAACTTAATAAGAGATAAAGTGCATAAGTACATATTCAATACCACAATAGTTTTTAAGCTATTTGTCCCATGAGCTATATATTGCAAATGTGAATGATGGAATTTTAAAGGTAGCACTCAAGCAATTTACTTTGGAATGGCGGATAAATACCATGTAGTAGGTAGGTATGGTGGACACAATTGGCATAGTGGTTGGCTCAAGTATTTTGGATGCATGAGAAGTATTCCCTCTCGATACAAGGTTTAGGCTAGCAAGGTTATTTGAAACAAACACAAGGATGAACGAGTACAGACAAAACTCACATAAAAGACATATTGTAAACATTATAAGACTCCATACCGTCTTCCTTGTTGTTCAAAACTCAATACTAGATGTTATCTAGACTCTAGAGAAACCAAATATGCAAACCAAATTAGCAAGCTCTAAGTATTTCTTCATTAATGGGTGCAAAGTATATGATCCAAGAGCTTAAACATGAGCACAACAATTGCCAAGTATCAAATTATCCAAGACATTTTAGAGTTACTACATGTAGCATTTTCCAATTCCAACCATATAACAATTTAACGAAGAAGAAACTTCGCCATGAATACTATGAGTAGAGCCTAAGGACATATTTGTCCATATGCTACAGCGGAGCGTGTCTCTCTCCCATAAAGTGAATGCTAGGGTCCATTTTATTCAAACAAAACAAAAAAACAAAAACAAACCGACGCTCCAAGCAAAGTACATAAGATGTGACGGAATAAAAATATAGTTTCAGGGGAGGAACCTGATAATGTTGTCGATGAAGAAGGGGATGCCTTGGGCATCCCCAAGCTTAGACGCTTGAGTCTTCTTATAATATGCAGGGGTGAACCACCGGGGCATCCCCAAGCTTAGAGCTTTCACTCTCCTTGATCATATTGCATCATACTCCTCTCTTGATCCTTGAAAACTTCCTCCACACCAAACTCGAAACAACTCATTAGAGGGTTAGTGCATAATAAAAATTCACATGTTCAGAGGTGACACAATCATTCTTAACACTTATGGACATTGCATAAAGCTACTGGACATTAATGGATCAAAGAAATTCATCCAACATAGCAAAAGCGGCAATGCGAAATAAAAGGCAGAATCTGTCAAAACAGAACAGTCCGTAAAGATGGATTTTATTAGGCCACCAGACTTTCTCAAATGAAAATGCCCAAATTAAATGAAAGTTGCGTACATATCTGAGGATCATGCACGTAAATTGGCTTAATTTTCTGAGCTACCTACAGGGAGGTAGACCCAGATTCGTGACAGCAAAGAAATGCTGGAACTGCGCAGTAATCCAAATCTAGTACTTACTTTACTATCAAAGACTTTACTTGGCACAACAAAACTCAAAACTAAGATAAGGAGAGGTTGCTACAGTAGTAAACAACTTCCAAGACACAAAATAAAAACCAAGTACTGTAGCAAAATAACACATGGGTTATCTCCCAAGAAGTTCTTTCTTTATAGCCATTAAGATGGGCTCAGCAGTTTTAATGATGCACTCGCAAGAAATAGTATTTGAAGCAAAAGAGAGCATCAAGAGGTAAATTCAAAACACATTTAAGTCTAAAATGCTTCCTATGCATAGGAATCTTGTAAATAAACAAGTTCATGAAGAGCAAAGTAACAAGCATAGGAAGATAAAACAAGTGTAACTTCAAAAATTTCAGCACATAGAGAGGTGTTTTAGTAACATGAAAATTTCTACAACCATATTTTCCTCTCTCATAATAATTTTCAGTAGCATCATGAGCAAACTCAACAATGTAAGTATCACATAAAGCATTCTTATCATGAGTCTCATGCATAAAATTATTACTCTCCACGTAAGCATAATCAATTTTATTAGTTGTAGTGGGAGCAAATTCAACAAAGTGGCTATCATCATATATAGGAGGCATATTGTAATCATAAAAGAAAATTTTCTCCTCAATGCTTGGGGGACTAAAAAGATCATGCTCATTAGAGCCAGCTTCCCCAAGCTTAGAATTTTCCATAGCATTAGCAACAATGGTGTTCAAAGCATCCATAGTAATAACATTCCCATTAGCATGCATATAAAGTTCCATGGGTTTTTTAATTCTCTCTTCAAACACATCATGTCCTAGTTCAAGATAAAGTTCATAAAGATCTCTCATATTTTTGTTGTTTTCCATTATGCTTAACTAGTGAAATAAAAACATGCATGATATTAAGTAAAGTAAAACAAGTAACTAATTTTTTTGTGTTTTTGATATAGAGTGCAAGACAAGTAAATAAAGTAAAACTAGCAACTAATTTTTTTGTGTTTTGATATAATGCAGCAAACAAAGTAGTAAATAAAATAAAGCAAGACAAAAACAAAGTAAAGAGATTGAGAAGTGGAGACTCCCCTTGCAGCGTGTCTTGATCTCCCGGCAACGGCGCCAGAAAAAGAGCTTGATGGCGTGTATTTCACACGTTCGTTGGGCAACCCCAAGAGGAAGGTATGATGCGCACAGCAGCAAGTTTTCCCTCAGAAAGAAACCAAGGTTTATCGAACCAGGAGGAGCCAAGAAGCCCGTTGAAGGTTGATGGCGGCGGGATGTAGTGCGGCGCAACACCAGGGATTCCGGCGCCAACGTGGAACCTGCACAACACAACCAAAGTACTTTGCCCCAACGAAACGGTGAGGTTGTCAATCTCACCGGCTTGCTGTAACAAAGGATTAACCGTATTGTGTGGAAGATGATTGTTTGCAGAGAAAACGGTAAAAACAAGTATTGCAGCAGATTTGTATTTCAGTATTAAAGAATGGACCGGGGTCCACAGTTCACTAGAGGTGTCTCTCCCATAAGATAAAAGCATGTTGGGTGAACAAATTACAGTCGGGCAATTGACAAATAGAGAGGGCATAACAATGCACATACATGGCATGATAAGTATAGTGAGATTTAATTGGGCATTACGACAAAGTACATAGACCGCCATCCAACTGCATCTATGCCTAAAAAGTCCACCTTCGGGTTATCATCCGAACCCCTTCCAGGTATTAAGTTGCAAAGCAACAGACAATTGCATTAAGTATGGTGCGTAATGTAATCAACAACTACATCCTCGGACATAGCGCCCACTGTTTTATCCCTAGTGGAAACATCACAACACAACCTTAGAACTTTCGTCACTTGTCCCGGTGTCAATGCGGGCATGAACCCACTATCGAGCATAAATACTCCCTCTTGGAGTTAAAAGCAAAAACTTGGCCGAGCCTCTACTAGTAACGGAGAGCATGCAAGATCATAAACAACACATATGTAATAACTTGATAATTAACATAACATGGTATTCTCTATCCATCGGATCCCGACAAACACAACATAGAGTATTACGAGATAGATGATCTTGATCATGTTAGGCAGCTCACAAGATCCAACAATGAAGCACAATGAGGAGAAGACAACCATCTAGCTACTGCTATGGACCCATAGTCCAGGGGTGAACTACTCACTCATCACTCCGGAGGCGACCATGGCGGTGTAGAGTCCTCCGGGAGATGAATCCCCTCTCCGGCGGGGTGCCGGAGGAGATCTCCGAATCCCCCGAGATGGGATCGGCGGCGGCAGCGTCTCGGTAAGGTTTTCCGTATCGTGGTTTTTCGCATCGGGGGTTTCGCGACGGAGGCTTTAAGTAGGCGGAAGGGCGAGTCGGAGGGCTGACGAGGGGCCCACACCACGGGCGGCGCGGGCCCCCTTGGCCGCGCCGCCATGTGGTTTGGCCACCTCGTGGCCCCACTTCGTATGCTCTTCGGTGGAAGGTTCGTGGCGAAATAGGCCCACGGGTCTTCGTTTCGTCCAATTACGAGAATATTTCGTTACTAGGATTTACGAAACCAAAAACAGCGAGAAAACGAGGCTGGCACTTCGGCATCTTGTTAATAGGTTAGTTCCAGAAAATGCACGAATATGACATAAAGTGTGCATAAAACATGTAGGTATCATCAATAATATGGCATAGAACATAAGAAATTATCGATACGTCGGAGACGTATCAAGCATCTTCACAGAAAATAATATGACCATCTTCCACATTTTCAGTCACAAGATCTTTAACAATTGCAACAGCAGGTTCAACTTTTATTTGTTCTTCAGGTTCTATAGGTTTCTTTTCACTTTTATGAACCGCACTATTTATAACGAGTACTCCTTCATTTTAGCGGGGAAAGGAGTTTTCTCAATATAAGCTTCAGGAATAACATGATCAACGAGTTTCAACTACAACACATTTATTTATAGATGAATCAATTTTATCTTTATACGGTTCATGATACTTATCAAAGTTCTTCTTAGGCAATTCATAATGAGAAGCAAAAGCTTTATAAAGATTTGCAGCAACTTGAGAATCAAGACCATAAGTAGCACTCATATTACGAAATTTATCGGTATCCATAAAAGCTTCAATGCATTTATAATCATAAATTATACTGATTCTCTATCCTTGTCGTTCTCCCATCCTTCGAGTATTTTCTTGGATCCGATTAAGAAGGTCCCTTTTAAACTCTTCCTTGTTGCGAGTAAATGATCCGGAACAAGAAGTATCCAGACAAGGTCTTGTCTTGAAAAGAAAGTCTTGCATAGAAATTATCAATAATAATATTACCAGGAAGCTCATGAATGGGGCATTTGAGCATTAAAGACTTCAATCTCCCCCACGCTTGGGCAATACTTTCTCCTTCATGAGGCCAAAAATTATATATGCGATTTCGATCTTTGTGAATCTCACTTGGAGGGTAGAACTTAGAATAAAACCGAGGCACAATATCATTCCATTCAAGAGAATCCCCATTATCCAGTAATTTATACCAATGCGCCGCTTTACCAGACAGCGATACAGAGAATAGTTTCTTCCTCACTTCATCCATAGCAATACCTGCACACTTGAATAAACCGCATAATTCATGTAAGAACAGTAAATGATCTCCGGGATGGACAGTTCCATCCCCTGTATAACGGTTACCCACTACACGTTCAATAATTTTCATAGGTATTTTGTATGGTAATTCTTCCTTACCAGCGCCTCATCCACTACCTTTGCGGTAGTAATAGATTTCCCAAATAAACACTCAAGAGAAGATCTCTCCATAATGAGTTATAGCAACGAGGCAGAAATAAAATCAGCACAAACAGTAGAAATTTCCCTTACCAATTCCACTTACCAATAGCGCTTCACTCCCCGGCAACGGCGCCGGAAAATAGTCTTGATGACCCACAAGTATAGGGGGTGTATCGCAGTATCTTCGATAAGTAAGAATGTCGATCCCAACGAGGAGCAGAAGGTGTTGACAAGCAGTTTCGATGAAGGATTCACTGTAGATGCTCACAGACAAGTATTCAGGGGGTTTTGATGTAACAAATGAATAAAGTACGAGTAAGTAAAGTGCGAGAGTAACAATTGCAGCGAGTGGCCCAATCCTTTTTAGCACAAAGGACAAGCCGGTTTGTTTACTTATAATGACCAAACGTTCTCGAGGACACACGGGATTTTAGTCTAGTGCTTTCGCTACATACGGCTAATTAATCTTCATTGTTTTGATAAGTGTTGTGTGGGTGAACCTATGCTAATGTACCGCCCTTCCTAGGACTAATACATACTTGTGATTATACCCCTTGCAAGCATCCGCAACTACAAGAAAGTAATTAAGATAAATCTAACCACAGCCTTAAACTCTGAGATCCTGCGATCCCTCCCGCATCGATATACCAACGGGGGCTCAGGTTTCTGTCACTCCGGCAACCCCGCAATTGGCAAACGAGTACAAGATGCATTCTCATAGGCCCATAAAGGTGAAGTGTCGTGTAGTCGACGTTCACACGACACCACTAGAAGAATAACACCACAACTTAAATATCATAACATTGAATATTACTCAACCATACTTCACTACTAACATTTAGACTTCACCCATGTCCTCAAGAACTAAACGAACTACTCACGAGACATCATATGGAACATGATCAGAGGTGATATGATAATGAATAACAATCTAAACATAAACCTTGGTTCAACGGTTTCACTCAATAGCATCAATAACAAGTAGAAATCAACACCGGGAGAGTTTCCCCTATCAAACAATCAAGATCAAACCCAAATTGCTACAGCAATGACGAGGTGCAGCGGTGGAGACGGCGGTGATGATGATGAAGATGATGGTGATGGTGATGGAGATGATGTCCAGCTCGATGACGGTGGCGATGGCGTCGATTTCCCCCTCCGGGAGGGAATTTCCCGGCGGATTCCTGCCCGCCGGAGAGCTCTTTTCTCTCTGGTGTTCTCCGCCCCGCAGAGGCGGCTGTGGCTCTTCGCGACGTACCCCTTCTGGCTTAGGTTTTCGGGACGAAGGCATACGCGAAGAAAAGGAGGCGAGAGGGGCTGTGGGCCCCCTCCTCATAGGGCGGCGCGACCAGGCCTTGGGCCGCGCCGGCCTATGGGGTGGGCCCACCTCGGGTCCCCTCTTCTCCCCCTTCTGGCTCCCTTCGTCATCTGGAAAAATAGGAGTTTTCGTGTAATTCCCGTCAATTGTTGATCTTCCGAAATATTGCGTTCTGACGATGCTTTTTCCAGCAGAATCCTGGCTCCGGTGCGCGATCCTCCAATAATCATGAATCATGCAAAATAGATGAAATAACATAAGTATTATCTCCAAATATGAAATATATCAATGAATAACAGCAAATTATGATATAAAATAGTGATGCAAATTGGACGTATCAGCAGGCCGACCACTACACACCCAACCCTAGCCGCTCCTCTCTCCCTCCTCTCTCCTGCGCAGGCTTGACGAAGCCCTGTAGGATTTTTCTCCTCCACCACCACCACCACCATGCTGTCGTGCTGCTGGGATTCCGAGGGAATCTACTACCTCCGCTGCCCGCTGGAACAGGGAGACGAAGGTCTTCATCGACTTCGTACGTGTGACCGAGTACGGAAGTGTTGCCGGATCGCAGCACCGGAAGGAACCTCTTCATCAACCACGAGATCAGATCTCGTTAAGGCTTTGGATCTTCGAGGGTTAGTCTCTCATCTATCGCGTTGCTCCGATCTCATAGATTAGATCTTGGCTTTTCCATAGATTGAATCTTGGTTTTATTCGTTCTTGCGGTAGAATTTTTTTGTTTTCTATGCTACGAACCCTACATCGGACTCTCTAGCCCGGGCCGGATATTCTGGCCTTAGACCAGTAGAGTGCACCATAGTTCTCTTGGTTGGTCATGGGGGTAGAGATTCCGGTAGTACTAGCCCTATCTTTCACACCATGTCTTCATTCGCGACTTCGCATGTCAGTTTGCGTTTCGGCACGGTGGTTGGTGATGCGGGCGACGGTGAAGTCTATGGGGGGCGGCGTGGAGGCGGTAGTGCCCGGAGTCCTCCCCTGGCAATGTGTTTGTTGATGACCTTGCGGGCTCAGGGGAGTTGCTCCACCACTTGACGAATGCGGCACCCGTCGATCCGGGACGAGAAAGAAGGGTGCTTTCTTCAAAGGTGTAAGACGGCAGTGCGACACGGCTGGCCACCTAGAAGTTGATGATGGCATGAGTTCCTCATTGGCGTGCTTCTTCACCGACTCTAACTCCATTCCGGTCAGATCGCGGAGCAGTATGAAGGCCTAGATGAACAAGTTGTGCTTCTTTTTTCCAAATAAGTTCATGTTTTCGATCTCTGTAAGTTGTCTTTCGTGCTTTAATATAATATTTCCGTTAAGACGTTATCTATAATCTATAATATCTAAATAGGAGCAATCCACTAAAGGTAATTCTCTAGACATGCAAGACATCCATATCACCCCGATCGTTCCTATTGGCTTTCATCTCATGCATGCAGCCATGACATCATCAATTACTCCACTAAATCATTTAAAAACTTCTTAATAGTTTTCATGCATCCGCCTCATGTTTGAGTGCAAGTGTGCAACAATCTACCAAGCCATTCCTCTAAAAAAAACTGGCCATTTAAGACCACCGATCATGCTTGACACCTCCACTTCTGCCTCCTGACCTACTGAGCCATTCATCTCCCCAATCCTCACTTTATATATCTCATCTGGATGAACACCTCCACCTTAGAAGATTGCCATTGTGCTACCAGTCGTACTCACTCCTAGTTGAGGCCTCCAGTATCTATAATATCTAAATAGGAGCAACCCACTAAGTGATTTCTCTCAACATGCAGCCTATCCACGTCAGCAGCCTGCCACATCAGCCTATAATATAATTATTTATTATTTCTTATTAGTGATGACCACCAAATATTTTCATCACGGTCGACTGACTCTTGAACTGTCATTTATTTTTTCTAGAGCGTCATCTTCTTTTATAAACCATTCGTCTCCTCCCTCACCATTCGTTCACTCCATCTTCACCGAATTCCACTAGGCACTCAATCCGTCCACCTTGCCTGGATGTCTCCTCATTTCTCCCTCTGGCTCCTCTGTTCGTCTCCCCTTCGTGTATACCAACCGTCCAACCGGCTCAGCGAGATGTCATCTGGGGCGATACACGTTACCCCATCTATTTAACCATGTCTCCTATATACATGTCAGATCGATCCATCTCTTTCTCTCTGAAGTTACATTGTATTTTGAAGATTGGGATTTCAGGCATACGTTTTGGAGAAGAAGATCAAAGAGGTATTTCGATCTGAGCAGTGATCTGTTGGGAATTTCTCATGGAAGCTTGCTCTTTGAAGTTACATTTTATTTTGAAGATTGGGATTTCAGGCATTCGTTTGTAGAAGAAGACCAAAGATGTATTTCGATCTAAGCAGTTACATGTTGGGAATTTCTCATGAAAGCTTGTGGGAACGTGACTGGGTATTTTTTTTGAACCAATTAGATCGCATCCAGATTCTCAATTTCAGCATCTGAAACTATTTGGAAATTGGGACAGTCGACTGATTGTGAACTCCTCGATACTTTTCCATTCTACTCATTACTTGCTGACGATGGACATCAGCCTCAAAAGCAGCGAACCGATGTGGGTGCTGACACTGTGACCGCGGCGGCGGCGATCAATGGAAGACCAAAACGCGCTCACATGTGCGTGGGAAACATCGTCTAGATCGTCATTAAGGCAAGCCGAACCCTGATCTTTGGTCTGAGCTTTGATCGGCTATGTGGTTACTTCTTTTTTGTATTCTGAATGATCCACGGTACAAATTGCATACATGGTTTCTTCTGAAGTGGATTTTGATTCGGTTACATCCATGTATGCCTGATTGTTGGGGCGCTGAATGATCTGCCGGCAAGGTGCAGAATTAATTGTTTATAAGATTTTGTCTTCCCTGGATCTACCAATGTAAAAGATTGTCCGTAATTTTGTTAGCTTCTCTTTCGTCCCGCTTAACTGATATGAATGCTTGGAAGATTCATTCCATTTTTGTTTTTGATTCATATTGATGTTAAACCAGTGTATTTTTATCCCTGAAACTGATACTTTGTTTGCACATATGGTTGTTATACAGTATTTTTTATCTCCAACAAAACACGTTTCTTCTTATCATGTAGTGCGGCAGTGAAGCACATTTTAGAAGATGATTAATATTTCTTCTAAGCCTCAAGTTTCTGGCCAGAATACCAAGACTGCACAATTTACTGAAAGTACATCTGAAGTGCAAAAGAAATTCAGCATCGATGCTTATATAAGCAGAGCTGGAGCCATCGTCAGTGTTTAGTGCATGCTATCAGGAAGGCAGCTAACTCAATGCATATATGTAGGTACTGCGGTCATACTTTTTGTTTGCCTGTACACTCAACCGAGAGTTTCATTCCTCGTGCTGGTCTCGTGGAATTTTAGAACCCACTTTATACAAGAGATCAGTTTTGAGTTTTCTAAGCTTTAGTAAAATAGTAAATTTATTAGAAAGTAACCAAAATATGAATTTCACTATCTGATTGCCATCATCTCATCTACAATCTCCATTTTCTTCGTTTCCCGGACAAGATAACTTCGCCTTCGAATACAAGTGCATATGTTGTTTCATATCAAGTGTAACTACTCATAAGTTGATGTTGTACTTTTTTCTATTAAATATGAATTCAATATTTTGTGTGTTTCATTTTTATTCATTTTTTTACTACAATCATATTCTTTTTGTTACCAGGTCTACAAATTATTGTAGGGTATTTGTTCAGCATTGTGTAACAAATATTTTCGCAGCAACGCGCGGGTATCATCTAGTTTCCAAGATGCCCCAAGACAGGTCCTCATTTCTCTCTCTGAAATTAAAATTTCTTCTTGTGGATTATATTACAGGGAAAATATTATTTGCACATTGGGAACTTGCCGTATAGGAAGCTTTATATGCATATTGCTGCCACACGGTATTGGGATCATATATTGGAACGATCCAAGGGATCTGATGCCTCTGGGACAATCCTCTCATGCCTCTCATTTTTCTTTAGTTTTTCGCTTCTTGAATACTTTTGACTGATTCTATCTGCTTTATGTCAAAGATGATGGCTAGACGAACTAATCCATTTCAACTCTGCCATTTCAGATTCGTCCAAGAGTCAAGAAACTAATAAGTATTTCTAGATGAATTATTTGTATGTTGAGAATAGAAATACTTCTAAGCATGATATTTTAAGTGTTGGATGCAGAACGGGAAAAAACATGTAGGTAACCAAGCTGTAAAATTTTCTATTTACATGAATTATAAAATTATATCTGCTTTGGAAAATATATCCTATGAGTATGATACCTCTCATTTTTTCCGTGGATGCAGAACAAAATGGAACATGCTGGCAAGAGGTAACTAAACCTTAATGATTTGCTACTTACCTCAATTATTAAAATATTGTATGTAGTGAAATGATATAGATAACGATGGAAGCATGCAACACTATAGTTTTTATTACCATTGAGTATAGGAAGTAGGCATAGATGCAGGTCACATGTTTGATATGTATGATTTTACTTTAACTGTAAAGCTGCCATTCTGATGTTTGATTTTTATTAACCTGATTGGTCTCTTAGGGATGAAGCTCAAAGACATCCTAGGTGTTGCAACAAATAATATTCTAGGCAATGGTAAATAAAATGCCTTTAGGTTAGATTCATTTTCGGTTTAGTTAATTGTGTTGGTTGCTAAACAAAGCACTTCACAGCCCATACTTTCGATGATATTATCTGTGTTCAAATATATCTTTATGCTTTAATTGTCAAAATCTACAAAGCGCGAGATTTGTATTTGCACAATTTGGATATAAATGAGTTTTGTTGGATAACTCTCTTTTCTTTCTCTCAAGTCTATATATGTAATGTTGCATATGCACCTATCACCGGTAGGAAAAGTCTTATAGGTGAGATCTTAGTTCTGTGGCGCACCACCCAAAAATGCGCCACAGAAAGTTGTTTTGTGGCGCACCAGGCACGGTGCGCCACAGAAATAGCTTAATTTTGTGGCGCAGCAAGAATCTGTGCGCCACGGAAACTTGGTGGGGCTCACACCCTGCCACCCCCAATCATTGGTTTCACTATTGCTATGGCGCACTGCTCTTGGTGCGCCACATAAATAAGTTATTCTGTGGCGCACCACCGCGGTGCGCCACAAAAATAAGCTATTCTGTGGCGCACTGGCTCCGCTGCGCCACAGAAATAAGGTATTCTGTGGCGCACTGTGTCAGGTGCGCCACAAAATTAGCGAACCAGATATACAAAAGTAGAGCCAACCTCCCACCTACCACACTACAGAAGCCATTCTTCTTCCTCCATCTAGCTCGTCCCCCCTTCTCTCTCATACCATTTTGGCCATACTTTTCACTTGCTTGGGTATTTATTGCACTTACTTTGGTTGATACATAATTGGAGTTGAGGAGAAGGCTCTCCATACTCTCTCCTCCTCATCGATCGCGATCTCGTCTCGGTATCGAATCTACAAGGTGAGTAGTTGGAGGAGACATACATATGCTTGGAGGAGACATGCATATGCTCGTAGATCTTGTGTGGCCGTCGTGTGTATGGATGCTTGTTGCAGGTGAAGCGCTTGTGTGTGTGCCGGTGTGGTGCATGGATGTTTGCCGGAATGTTGATTCATTTCCGTTGCGGCAAATTTTTGCACTACCCATATGTCTTACCTTGAGGAGAGGTCATGCCGAATTTTTCCGCTCCATGTAATACCTTGAGGAGAGGTACGGCCCATGCATGTGTGTGCATGTGTTGCGGTTCTAATTTCCTGTTCTATGTATACCATTTGCAGGCAAGCATGGTCCTCTCGATGAGTTCCGCTCGAATCTGTAAATACAAGATAGACGCGAAGGAGGAAATGATTCGAAACAATAGGCGCCAGATAAGATGTCCGTGTCGATCATGCAAACTCGAGCGCTGGATCAACCCTGATTCCGGACAACTGGAGGAGCACCTGCTGAGGCGCGGTTTCATGCAAGACAACCAGACACGGCCGGCCCCATCAAATGGTGCGCATGAAGACCATGTCGAGCGAGACGACTATCATCATGAAGAAGACTATCATCATGTCGACGGAGACTATCATCATGAAGAAGAAGTCGGCGGAGAAGATCATCATGAAGAAGATGCCGGCGGAGAATATCATCATGATGAAGAAGAAGATTCCGGCGCGACCCTGCTAATTTCGGCCTTGCGGGACTCTCATGTTCAAGATCTGCTCCTCCAGGAGACGAGCAACGACAGAGCTGCAACCAGAGAGAGAGCCAAGCTGTCGCAAATGGAGAAAGACGGGATGACTCCGATCTTTCCTGGGTGCCGTCCGCAGGATACGCGCTTGCATGTAACGCTTGATTATCTGCAGATGAAGACGCAGAACAAGTGGACCGACTCCAGCTTCAGCAAGAACTTGAAATTCTGGCACGATCGTCTCCCGGAGGGGAACACATTGCCAAGTAGTACCGAGGAGGCCAAGAAAGTCGTGTGCCCTCTTGACCTACCGCACGAAAAATACCACGCCTGCATCAATGATTGCGTGATTTATCGGGGCGAGTACAAGGACAGAACCACATGTCCGGTGTGCGGCCACGGGCGGTACAAGGTTGGGAACAAGAAGGTACCTCGAAAAGTGTTTTGTACTTTCCTATCAGTCCCTGTCTGAAGCGGTATTTCGTGGACCCTAAGGAAGCAAAGCTCATGCAATGGCACGCGGAAAGGGAGAAGCCCGAAGAAGATCCGGAGATGGGCTATATGCTGACACACCCTTCAGACGCTGGCCAGTGGGAAGCATTGGACATCGCCTTCCCTAGGTTCGGGGGCGACGCAAGGAACATCAGGCTGGGTATGAGCACCGATGGACTCAATCCGTTCGGCAACCAGACTAGCACGCATAGAACCTGGCCTGTGTTTGTATGGCCTTACAACCTACCCCCGTGGCTGTGCACCAAACAAAGGTACATACACCTGAGTATTCTCATTCAGGGGCCGAAACAACCAGGTGTCGACATGCATTTGTATCTCGGGCTGCTGAAAGAGGAGTTAGACACGTTGTGGAAGACGCCACCCCGTACGTGGGACGCCTACACTAAAACTTATTTCGATATGAGAGCCGTGTTGATCACGACGGTCACGGACTATCCTGGTTACGCATATGTATCTGCCCAGGTCGGCCACTGATTCAACGGCTGTGTGAAGTGCATGGACGAGACCCGCATCTACAGCTACCAAGGGATCTCGGGTCCTCGAAAACCGTGTACCCAGGTGCTCGAAGGTGGCTTCGCTTGGATCACCCGTGGAGAAAACGCGGTGATCTTTTCTATGGTAAAGATGAGCCAGATGGACCCCCGCGCCCGAGGAGCGGCGCAAAAATTGACGATCTTCTGAAAAATTGGAAGGAGTACCCAGCGCCGGGAAAGAAGCGACCGAAGCCAGAGCCGCTGCTCGGTGTATGGAAAGCAAGGTCTGTTTTCCACGACTTGGAGTACTGGAAGGTCCTCCACACGCCCCACAGCCTCGATGTCATGCACATTACGAAGAACGTTACCGAGAGTCTGCTTGGTACTCTTTGCAACTCAGAAAAGTCCAAGGATGGATCGAAAGGAAGATACGATCTGAAACATTTTGGCATCAGGAAAGATCTTCAAGCCCCCGATACTGATGATGACAACGACGGTGATAATGATGATCAGACGGATGGGTCTCAACGTCTCCGCAAATGGGCTAAGAAGAACGCGGTGCTGCTTCCCGCTGCCTGCTTCACAACGAGTCCGGAGGAGCTCGAGCAGTTTTTCAGGTGCCTCCTAGGAGTGAAAGTTCCTCACGGTTACTCGGGGAATATAAGCAGATATCTGGACGTAGCGAAGAAGAGGATCACCGGGATGAAGTCTCACGATAGCCACGTGCTCATGACGCAGATACTTCCCGTTGCGATCCGAGGGATAATGGATGAGCACGTCCGTGATATGCTGTCACCAGGAAGTCAATCGGCGTGAGGCAGCTCAAGATGCTACAAGATGAGATCGTGGTGATACTATGTGAGCTGGAGATTTACTTCCCGCCCGCATTCTGTCATATATGCGTCCATCTCCTTTTCCATGTCGTTGATGACATCAGGCAGCTCGGCCCGATGTTCCTCCACAACATGATGCCTTTCGAAAGGCAGAACGGTGTCATGAAAGGATACGTTCGCAATAGGGCACGTCCAGACGCAAGCATGGCCAAGGGGTTTCTAACCTACGAGTGCATCTCCTTCTGCCAGAATTATCTAAGCACCGAGGACGACGAGGATCATGTTGGTCTACCCCCCAGGACGCGCCTCGTCAGGCTCGCTGGAGTCGGTCACCGCGAGGGCTACCGCTCAGTCCATGTCGGCCTTGTCAATCGACGCGGCAACTTTGACAGGGCTCACCGGGTCGCGCTACAAGACTTAAAACTGATCGAACCTTTCGTGCAAAAGCACAAAAGCATGATTGAGCAGAATTACATCGATATGGGCCGGCCGAGGAAGATGGGAGACGTAACCAAAGAGCACAACTCCAGCTTCACGCGTTGATTCAAGCAAACTCAACTGCTTGAAGCACAGAGAAAAAGGCCTTCTACTGAAGATGAAAAACTCATATACACCTTATCACAGGGCCCCGGGCATAACGTAAAGACCTATCAGGTGTACGACATCAACGGTTACCGATTCTACACCGAGGAAAAGGACAGAAATAGTGAAAATCAAAACTCAGGAGTAACTATGCTGTCATACGCCGATGACGAGACTAATGTCAAGGAAAGATTTTTTGGAAGGATCGAGGAGATATGGGAGCTCAATTACTGTGGAGAGACGGTGCCAATGTTTCGTGTGAGATGGGCCAAGAAGGTCGAAAAAGAAGGCCGATATTTCACCACCATGGTTATACCCGATACAAAATCGAAGAACGCATCCGCGAAAAATGAACCATGGGTACTCGATAGCCAATTTGACCAATGCTTCTTCATCACCGATCCGTCGAGGCCTAGCCGTGTCGTCGTGAGGAGGGGCAAGAGGAGAATCATAGGAATGCAAGGAGACGTCAACGAGGAAGACTTGGACAAGAACGATGACCCGAAGATCGAGGAGGAATTCGACAAGCACTTCGACATGCCTACTACTAGTAAAGTAAGAAAGAAGACCTCCCTACCCTCTAACGGTTGTCCGTTCACGCGAAGAATCTCAAGGTGGTCGGCATAAAGTATTCAACCGCCAACAACTGAAAGGGCAAGATGATTGCGAAGAGACGCTAGAGCTCGGAGCTGGGACGAAGAAGATCTTTTTTTGGTCTATCACATGTCTGTGAGTGTGTGTGTTAGACAAGTACATGCATGTGTGTGTGATATAAACAAGAACATGTTTGTATGAGACAAGTAATTTATAATTCTCTACTAATTACTAAATAATGTTGTGTTATTTATTGAAATGTAACTAAAATATAAAAAAAGGAAGAAAAATTGTGTGGCAGCTGATACGTCTCCAACGTATCTATAATTTCTTATGTTCCATGCTAGTTTTATGACAATACCTACATGTTTTATTCATACTTTATATCGTTTTGATGCATTTTCCGGAACTAACCTATTAACAAGATGCCGAAGTGCCAGTTCCTGTTTTCTGCTGTTTTTGGTTTCAGAAATCTTACACAGGAAATATTCTCGAAATTGGACGAAATTAATGCCCACGATCTTATATTTCACGGAAGCTTCCGGAGAGCCAGAGAGGGACCAGAGGGGAGCCCTGGGGGCCCCACCCCACATGGCGGCGCGGCCAAGGGGGGGCGCCAGCCTATGGGGGGCCACCCCCTGGCTCCTCCGAGGCTGCCCTTCCGCCTATATATTCTCTCTGACTCGAAAACCCTAAAGACATAAGCCACAATACGAGAAAAGTTCCAGAGCCGCCGCCATCGCGAAGCCAAGATTCGGGGGACAGAAGTCTCTGTTTCGGCACGCCACCGGGACGGGGAATTGCCCCCGGAAGGCATCTCCATCGACACCACCGCCATCTTCATCGCCGCTGCTGTCTCCTATGATGAGGAGTGAGTAGTTCTCCCCCGAGGCTAAGGGCTGTACCGGTAGCTATGTGGTTCATCTGTCTCTCCCATGTGATCTTTATGTGATCATGAGCTTAATTTGTATCACTATTACTATGTGCTACTCTAGTGATGTTATTAAAGTAGTCTGTTCCTCCTTCATGATGTAATGTGGACAGTGTGTGCATCATGTAGTACTTGGCGTAGGTTATGATTGTGATCTCTTGTAGATTATGAAGTTAACTATTACTATGTACTCTAGAGTTACTTTAATATGAACTCCGGATTCACTCTCCATGGTGTGACAGGTGACTGGTGTTTGCATCGTGTGTGATTCCTTTATGACGTTGTGGAGCTTGTTTACTCCGGCTTGAGGGTGCTCTCGTAGCCCTACACAATGAATGGTGTTTGTTATCCAACAATAGAGTCTTTGAAAGTAGCATAAGAGAAGAGAACTTATTTATTTATGTGATCATTGTTGAGAGTGTCCACTAGTGAAAGTATGATCCCTAGGCCTTGTTTCTAAGCATTGAAACTCCGTTTCCAACAAGTTCTATTACATGTTTCATGTTTGCTTGCTCCCATCTTTATTTCAGATTGCTATTACCACTCATATTCATCCACATTACTTGTATTTCACTATCTCTTCGCCGAACTAGTGCACCTATACATCTGACAAGTGTATTAGGTGTGTTGGGGACACAAGAGACTTCTTGTATCGTAATTGCAGGGTTGCTTGAGAGGGATATCTTTAACCTCTACCTCCCCGAGTTCGATAAACCTTGGATGATTCACTTAAGGGAAACTTGCTCGTTGTTCTACAAGCCTCTCGCTCTTGGAGGCCCAACACTCGTCTACAAGAATAGAAGCGTGCGTAGACATCAAGCTATTTTACGGCGCCGTTGCCGGGGAGGTAAGGTAAAAGGTATTCACATCCTTCGACTACTAAGCTATTTCCTAGCACTCGTTGCCGGTGTGTGAGTGCTCGAAGCTATTTCCTTTAGATCCTGCAATTGCATCTTTTTGTTTCTTGTTTTTATTTTCACTAGTTAGGCTTAATGGAAAACAACAACAAAATTAGAGATCTTTATGAACTTTATATTGAATTAGGACATGATGTGTTTGAAGAGAGAATTAAAAAACTCATGGAACTTTGTTTGCAAAATAGTTGTAGCAATGTTATTAGTATGAATGCTTTGAACACCATTGTTGCTAATGCTATGGAAGAATTTAAGCTTGGGGAAGCTGGTTGTGATATTTTTAGTCCCCCAAGTTTTGAGGAGAAAATTTTCTTTGATGATACTTTGCCTCCCATTTATGATGATTATAATGATAGTGGTACTTTGGTGCCACCTACTATGGAGGATAAAGTTTATTATGATTATACTATGCCTCCTATATTTGATGATGAGAGTAATAATGATAGCTACTTTGTTGAATTTGCTCTCACTACAATTAATAAGAATGACTATGCTTATGTTGGGAGTAGTAATTATTTTATGCATGAGACTCATGATAAGAATGCTTTATGTGATAGTTATATTGTTGAGTTTGTTCATGATGCTACTGGAAATTATTATGAGAGAGGAAAATATGGTTGTAGAAATTTTCATGGTACTAAAACACCTCTCTATATGCTGAAAATTTTGAAGTTACTTGTGTTTTATCTTCCTATGCTTGTCACTTTGTTCTACATGAATTTATTTGTGTACAAGACTCCTTTTCATAGAAAGTGGGTTAGACTTAAAAGTGTTTCATACTTGCTTTTGATGCTCTCTGATACGTCTCCGACGTATCGATAATTTCTTATGTTCCATGCCACATTATTGATGATATCTACATGTTTTATACACATTATATGTCGTATTTATGCATTTTCCGGCACTAACCTATTAACGAGATGCCGAAGAGCCAGTTGCTGTTTTCTGCTGTTTTTGGTTTCAGAAATCCTACAAAGGAAATATTCTCGGAATTGGACGAAATCAACGCCCAGGGTCCTATTTTGCCACGAAGCTTCCAGAAGACCGAAGGGAAGACGAAGTGGGGCCACGGGGCGCCGCCACACTAGGGCGGCGCGGCCCAGGAGGGGCCCGCGCGGCCCTGCTGTGTGGGGCCCCCGTGACCCCTCCGACTCCGCCCTTCCGCCTACAAATAGCCTTCGTCGCGAAACCCCCAGTACCGAGAGCCACGATACGGAAAACCTTACTGAGACGCCGCCGCCAATCCCATCTCGGGGGATTCTGGAGATCACCTCCGGCACCCTACCGGAGAGGGGATTCATCTCCCGGAGGACTCTTCACCGCCATGGTCGCCTCCGGAGTGATGAGTGAGTAGTTCACCCCTGGACTATGGGTCCATAGCGAGTAGCTAGATGGTCGTCTTCTCCTCATGTGCTTCATTGTCGGATCTTGTGAGCTGCCTAACATGATCAAGATCATCTATCTGTAATTCTATATGTTGTGTTTGTCGGGATCCGATGGATAGAGAATACTATGTTATGATGATTATCAATCTATTACCTATGTGTTGTTTATGATCTTGCATGCTCTCCGTTATTAGTAGAGGCTCTGGCCAAGTTTTTACTCTTAACTCCAAGAGGGAGTATTTATGCTCGATAGTGGGTTCATGCCTCCATTAAATGCGGGACGATGACGAGAAAGTTCTAAGGTTGTGGATGTGTTGTTGCCACTAGGGATAAAACATTGATGCTATGTCCGAGGATGTAGTTATTGATTACATTACGCACCATACTTAATGCAATTGTCTCGTTGTTTTGCAACTTAATGTCGGAAGGGGTTCGTATGATAACACTGAAGGTGGACTTTTTAGGCATAGATGCATGTCTGGATAGCGGTCTATGTACTTTGTCGTAATGCCCAATTAAATCTCACAATATTCATCATGTCATGTATGTGCATTGTTATGCCCTCTCTATTTGTCAATTGCCCGACTGTAATTTGTTCACCCAACATGCTATCTTATGGGAGAGACACCTCTAGTGAGCTGTGGACCCCGGTCCATTCTTTTACATCGAATACAATCTACTTGCAATACTTGTTCTACTTGTTTTCTGCAAACAATCATCATCCACACTATACATCTAATCCTTTGTTACGGCAAGCCGGTGAGATTGACAACCTCACTCTGTTTCGTTGGGGCAAAGTACTTTGGTTGTGTTGTGCAGGTTCCACGTTGGCGCCGGAATCCCTGGTGTTGCGCCGCACTACATCCCGCCGCCATCAACCTTCAACGTGCTTCTTGGCTCCTCCTGGTTCGATAAACCTTGGTTTCTTTCTGAGGGAAAACTTGCTGCTGTGCGCATCATACCTTCCTCTTGGGGTTCCCAACGAACGTGTGAGTTACACGCCATCAAGCTCTTTTTACGGCGCCGTTGCCGGGAGATCAAGACACGCTGCAAGGGAGTCTCCACAATCCAATCTCTTTACTTTGTTTTTGTCTTGCTTTATTTTATTTACTACTTTGTTTGCTGCATTATATCAAAACACAAAAAAATTAGTTGCTAGCTTTACTTTATTTATTGTCTTGCACACTATATCAAAAACACAAAAAAATTAGTTACTTATATTTGCTTTACTTATTTCAACATGTTTCCTTTTAATTTTACCGTAAAAGACATACCGGTAGGACGTGGGTCTATAGTTGGGAGAAATAATATAGAAGAATTTTTCAATCATGTTAGTACCGTTGAAGATTTTGAAGATAGACACTTGGTAGAACTCGCTCCTACTTATGAAATTGCTGCTGCTGCTTTAGTTCGCATGTTGGAAACTAAATTTGTTAATCTCAACCCCATGATACAACACATGTTTCTTACACTTTCTGATATGGAGCGGGGAGAGAAGAGAGATTTTGTTCTAAAAGTCTTAGTGCGGGAATTTGCGGATATAGCTAAAGAAGCTAGAAAAGTTTTTAGTAAGCATGAGAGGCTTGGTATGATCACCGATTTTAAAAGAACACTTGAAAAAATGGATATGGATAGAATAAAGTACACTAATAATGTTTATGATGGTGGGGAGATTAAAGCACCAATACCATGTAAGCTCCTAGCAATGCATGAAGCTCTAGATAATAATTATGCTTGGCTTGTTCCTGAAAATTTGTTTGATGAGAGTAGCGATCCCAAGACTAATGAAAAGGGAGCCGCTGAAACTTATGTATCCAATATACTATGCATGGTTGAGAAAACTCCAAACCCCGCTGAAGATGCATCACCTCTCGATAACACTTGATATACACTTTCTGCGCCTAGCTGAAAGGCGTTAAAGAAAAGCGCTTATGGGAGACAACCCATGTTTTTACTACAGCAATTTTGTTCTATATTTGAGTCTTGGAAGTTTTTTACTACTGTAGCAACCTCTCCTTATCTTAGTTTTGTGCTTTGTTGTGCCAAGTAAAGTCTTTGATAGTAAGGTTCATACTAGATTTGGATTGTTGCGCAGTAACAGATTTCTTTGCTGTCACGAATTTCGACCTGCCCCTCTGTAGGTAGCTCATAAAAATATGCCAATTTACGTGCGTGATCCTCAGATATGTACGCAACTTTCATCCAATTTGGGCATTTTCATTTGAGCAAGTCTTGTGCCTCAATAAAATCCATCTTTACGGACTGTTTTGTTTTGACAGATTCTGCCTTTTATTTCGCATTGCCTCTTTTGCTATGTTGGATGAATTTCTTAGATCCATTAATGTCCAGTAGCTTTATGCAATGTCCAGAAGTGTTAAGAATGATTGTGTCACCTCTGAACATGTTAATTTTTATTATGCACTAACCCTCTAATGAGTTGTTTCGAGTTTGGTGTGGAGGAAGTTTTCAAGGATCAAGAGAGGGAAATGATGCAATATGATCAAGGAGAGTGAAAGCTCTAAGCTTGGGAATGCCCCGGTGGTTCACCCCTGCATATTTTAAGAATACTCAAGCGTCTAAGTTTGGGGATGCCCAAGGCATCCCCTTCTTCATCGACAACATTATCAGGTTCCTCCCCTGAAACTATATTTTTATTCTGTCACATCTTATGTGCTTTACTTGGAGCGTCGGTTTGTTTTTGTTTTTGTTTTGTTTGAATAAAATGGATCCTAGCATTCATTGTGTGGGAGAGAGACACGCTCCGCTGTTGCATATGGACAAATATGTCCTTAGGCTTTACTCATAGTATTCATGGCGAATGTTGAATCTTCTTTGTTAAATTGTTATATGGTTGGAATCGGGAAATGCTACATGTAGTAATTCTAAAATGTCTTGAATAATTTGATACTTGGCAATTGTTGTGCTCATGTTTAAGCTCTTGCATCATATACTTTGCACCTATTAATGAAGAAACACCTAGAGCTTGCTAAATTTGGTTTGCATATTTGGTCTCTCTAAAGTCTAGATAATTTCTAGTATTGAGTTTTGAACAACAAGGAAGACAGTGTAGAGTCTTATAATGTTTACAATATGTCTTTTATGTGAGTTTTGCTGCACCGGTTCATCCTTGTGTTTGTTTCAAATAACCTTGCTAGCCTAAACCTTGTATCGAGAGGGAATACTTCTCATGCATCCAAAATTCTTGAGCCAACCACTATGCCATTTGTGTCCACCATACCTACCTACTACATGGTATTTCTCCGCCATTCCAAAGTAAATTGCTTGAGTGCTACCTTTAAAATTTCCATTCTTCACCTTTGCAATATATAGCTCATGGGACAAATAGCTTAAAAACTATTGTGGTATTGAGTATGTACTTATGCACTTTATCTCTTATTAAGTTGCTTGTTGTGCGATAACCATGTTTCGGGGACGCCATCAACTACTCTTTGTTGAATATCATGTGAGTTGCTATGCATTTTCGTCTTGTCTGAAGTAAGAGAGATCTACCACTTTAATGGTTAGAGCATGCATATTGTTAGAGAAGAACATTGGGCCGCTAACTAAAGCCATGAATCATGGTGGAAGTTTCAGTTTTGGACACATATCCTCAATCTCATATGAGAACATTAACTGTTGCTACATGCTTATGCATTAAAGAGGAGTCCATTATCTATTGTCCATGTTGTCCCGGTATGGATGTCTAAGTTGAGAATAATCAAAAGCGAGAAATCCAAAATGCGAGCTTTCTCCTTAGACCTTTGTACGAGGCGGCATGGAGGTACCCCTTTGTGACACTTGGTTAAAACATGTGTATTGTGATGATCCCGGTAGTCCAAGCTAATTAGGACAAGGTGCGGGCACTATTAGTATACTATGCATGAGGCTTGCAACTTGTAAGATATAATTTACATAATACATATGCTTTATTACTACCGTTGACAAAATTGTTTCTTGTTTTCAAAATAAAATCTCTAGCACAAATATAGCAATCGATGCTTTCCTCTTTGAAGGACCTTTCTTTTACTTTTATGTTGAGTCAGTTCACCTATCTCTCTTCACCTCAAGAAGCAAACACTTGTGTGGACTGTGCATTGATTCCTACATACTTGCATATTGCACTTGTTATATTACTCTATGTTGACAATTATCCATGAGATATACATGTTATAAGTTGAAAGCAACCGCTGAAACTTAATCTTCCTTTGTGTTGCTTCAATACCTTTACTTTGATTTATTGCTTTATGAGTTAACTCTTATGCAAGACTTATTGATGCTTGTCTTGAAGTGTTATTCATGAAAAGTCTTTGCTTTATGATTCGGTTGTTTACTCATGTCATTACCATTGTTTTGATCGCTGCATTCATTACATATGCTTACAATAGTATGATCAAGGTTATGATGGCATGTCACTCCAGAAATTATCTTTGTTATCGTTTACCTGCTCGGGACGAGCAGGAACTAAGCTTGGGGATGCTGATACGTCTCCGACGTATCGATAATTTCTTATGTTCCATGCCACATTATTGATGATATCTACATGTTTTATACACATTATATGTCGTATTTATGCATTTTCCGGCACTAACCTATTAACGAGATGCCGAAGAGCCGGTTGTTGTTTTCTCGTTGTTTTTGGTTTCAGAAATCCTACAAAGGAAATATTCTCGGAATTGGACGAAATCAACGCCCAGGGTCCTATTTTGCCACGAAGCTTCCAGAAGACCGAAGGGAAGACGAAGTGGGGCCACGAGGCGCCGCCACACTAGGGCGGCGCGGCCCAGGAGGGGCCCGCGCGGCCCTGCTGTGTGGGGCCCCCGTGACCCCTCCGACTCCACCCTTCCGCCTACAAATAGCCTTCGTCGCGAAACCCCCAGTACCGAGAGCCACGATACGGAAAACCTTACTGAGACGCCGCCGCCGCCAATCCCATCTCGGGGGATTCTGGAGATCACCTCCGGCACCCTGCCGGAGAGGGGATTCATCTCCCGGAGGACTCTTCACCGCCATGGTCGCCTCCGGAGTGATGAGTGAGTAGTTCACCCCTGGACTATGGGTCCATAGCGGTAGCTAGATGGTCGTCTTCTCCTCATGTGCTTCATTGTCGGATCTTGTGAGCTGCCTAACATGATCAAGATCATCTATCCGTAATTCTATATGTTGTGTTTGTCGGGATCCGATGGATAGAGAATACTATGTTATGTTGATTATCAATCTATTACCTATGTGTTGTTTATGATCTTGCATGCTCTCCGTTATTAGTAGAGGCTCCGGCCAAGTTTTTACTCTTAACTCCAAGAGGGAGTATTTATGCTCGATAGTGGGTTCATGCCTCCATTAAATGCGGGACGAGTGACGGAAAGTTCTAAGGTTGTGGATGTGATGTTGCCACTAGGGATAAAACATTGATGCTATGTCCGAGGATGTAGTTATTGATTACATTACGCACCATACTTAATGCGATTATCTGTTGTTTTGCAACTTAATACTGGAAGGGGTTCGGATGATAACCTGAAGGTGGACTTTTTAGGCACGGATGCATGCTTGGATAGCGGTCTATGTACTTTGTCGTAATGCCCAATTAAATCTCACAATATTCATCATGTCATGTATGTGCATTGTTATGCCCTCTCTATTTGTCAATTGCCCAAGCTGTAATTTGTTCACCCAACATGCTATCTTATGGGAGAGACACCTCTAGTGAACTGTGGACCCCGGTCCATTCTTTTACATCGAATACAATCTACTGCAATACTTGTTCTACTGTTTTCTGCAAACAATCATCATCCACACTATACATCCAATCCATTGTTACAGCAAGCCGGTGAGATTGACAAACCTCACTGTTTCGTTGGGGCAAAGTACTTTGGTTGTGTTGTGCAGGTTCCACGTTGGCGCCGGAATCCCTGGTGTTGCGCCGCACTACATCCCGCCGCCATCAACTTTCAACGTGCTTCTTGGCTCCTCCTGGTTCGATAAACCTTGGTTTCTTTCTGAGGGAAAACTTGCTGTTGTGCGCATCATACCTTCCTCTTGGGGTTCCCAACGAACGTGTGAGTTACACGCCATCACTCTCTTTTGCTTCAACTCCTATTTTTTGCGAGTGCATCATTAAAATTACTGAGCCCATCTTAATGGCTATAAAGAAAGCACTTCTTGGGAGATAACCCATGTTTTTATTTTGCTACTGTTTTGTTGTGTCTTGGAAGTTGTTACTACTATAGCAACCTCTCCTTATCTTTATTTTATTGCATTGTTGTGCCAAGTAAAGTCTTTGATAGTAAGGTTGATACTAGATTTGGATTACTGCGCAGAAACAGACTTCTTACTGTCACGAAATTTAGCAGCCCCGTCTGTAGGTAACTCAGAAAAATCTTCCAATTTACGTGCGTGATCCTCAGATATGTACGCAACTTTCATTCAATTTGAGCTTCTTCATCTGAGCATGTTAAGTGCCTCTAAAAAATTCGTCTTTACGGACTGTTCTGTTTCGATAGATTCTGCCTTTTATTTCGCATTGCCTCTTTTGCTATGTTGAATGGATTTCTTTGTTCCATTAACTTTCAGTAGCTTTGAGCAATGTACAGAAGTGTTAAGAATGATTATGTCACCTCTGAATATGTGAATTTTTGATTATGCACTAACCCTCTAATGAGTTGTTTTGAGTTTGGTGTGGAGGAAGTTTTCAAGGATCAAGAGAGGAGGATGATACAATATGATCAAGAAGAGTGAAAAGTCTAAGCTTGGGGATGCCCCGTGGTTCATCCCTGCATATTTCAAGAAGACTCAAGCATCTAAGCTTGGGGATGCCCAAGGCATCCCCTTCTTCATCGACAATTTATCAGGTCACCTCTAGTGAAACTATATTTTTATTCCGTCACATCTTATGTGCTTTACTTGGAGCGTCTGTGTGCTTTTATTTTCGTTTTGTTATTTTCATTATCTGAATAAATTCATGCTTGTGTGGGAGAGAGACACGCTCCGCTCGTTCATATGAACACTGTGTTCTTAGCTTTACTTTTAATGTTCATGGCGAAGGATGAAACTGCTTCGTTCAACATTATTATGGTTGGAAACAGAAAATGCTTCATGTGGTAATTGGTATAATGTCTTGAACAATTTGATACTTGGCAATTGTTGTGCTCATATAGATCATGTTTAAGCTCTTGCATCATGTACTTTGCACCTATTAATGAAGAACTACATAGAGCTTGTTAAAATTTGGTTTGCATGATTGGTCTCTCTAGAGTCTAGATATTTTCTGGTGAGGTGTTTGAACAACAAGGAAGACAGTGTAGAGTCTTATAATGCTTGCAATATATTCTTATGTAAGTTTTGTTGTACCGGTTCATACTTGTGTTTGCTTCAAACAACCTTGCTAGCCTAAGCCTTGTATTGAGAGGGATTACTTCTCGTGCATCCAAATCCTTGAGCCAAAAACTATGCCATTTGTGTCCACCATACCTACCTACTACATGGTATTTCTCTGCCATTCCAAAGTAAATTACTTGAGTGCTACCTTTAAAATTCTATTCTTTGTCTTTGCAATATATAGCTCATGGGAAAATAGCCTTAAAAACTATTGTGGTAAAGAATATGTAGCTTATGTATCTTATTTCTTATAAGTTGCTTGTTGAGCGGTAACCATGTTTACGGGGACGCCACCAACTATTACACCTTTGTTGAATATCATGTGAGTTGCTATGCATGCTCGTCTTGTCTGAAGTAAGGGTGATTTATCATGATCAAATGGTTTGAGTATGCATATTGTTAGAGAAGAACATTGGGCCGCTAACTAAAGCCATGAATCATGGTGGAAGTTTCAGTTTCGACATTAATCGTCAATCTCTTATGAGAATATTATCTGTTGTTGAATGCTTATGCATTAAATAGGAGTCCATTACCTGTTGTCTATGTTGTCCCGGTATGGATGTCTAAGTTGAGAATAATCAAAAGCGAGAAATCCAATGCGAACTTTCTCCTTAGACCTTTGTACAGGCGGCATAGAGGTACCCCTTTGTGACACTTGGTTGAAACATATGTTATGCAATGATAATCCATGTAAATCCAAGCTAATTAGGACAAGGTGCGAGCACTATTGGTAATCTATGCATGAGGCTTGCAACTTATAAGATGTCTTATGCATAACACATATGATTTATTACTACCGTTGACAAAATTGTTTCTATGTTTTCAAAATAAAAGCTCTAGCACAAAAATAGTAATCCATGCTTCCCTCTGCGAAGGGCCTTTCTTCTACTTTATGTTGAGTCAGTTTACCTACTTCTTTCTATCTTAGAAGCAAACACTTGTGTCAGCTGTATGCATTGATTCTTACATGTTTACCTATTGCACTTGTTATATTGCTTTATGATGACAACTATCCACGAGATATACATGTTACAAGTTGAAAGCAACTGCTGAAACTTATATCTTCCTTTGTGTTGCTTCAAAACTTTCTACTAAGAATCTATTGCTTTATGAGTTAACTCCTATGCAAGACTTATTGATGCTTGTCTTGGAAGTAATATTCATGAAAAGTCTTTGCTATATGATCAGTTGTTTAGTCATTATCTTTACCATTGCTTTGAATCACTTCATTCATCTCATATGATTTACAATAGTATTGATCAAGATCATGTTGGTAGCATGTCACTTAAGAAATTATCCTTGTTATCGTTTACCTACTCGAGGGCGAGTAGGAACTAAGCTTGGGGATGCTTGATACGTCTCCAACGTATCTATAATTTCTTATGTTGCATGCTAGTTTTATGACAATACCTACATGTTTTATTCATACTTTATATCGTTTTGATGCATTTTCCGGAACTAACCTATTAACAAGATGCCGAAGTGCCGGTTCTCGTTTTACTGCTGTTTTTTGTTTCAGAAATCTTACACAGGAAATATTCTCGGAATTGGACGAAATTAATGCCCACGATCTTATATTTCACGGAAGCTTCCAGAGAGCCAGAGAGGGACCAGAGGGGAGCCCTGGGGGCCCCACCCCACATGGCGGCGCGGCCAAGGGGGGCGCGCTAGCCTATGGGGGGGCACCCCCAGGCTCCTCCGAGGCTGCCCTTCCGCCTATATATTCTCTCCGACTCGAAAACCCTAAAGACATAAGCCACGATACGAGAAAAGTTCCAGAGCCGCCGCCATCGCGAAGCCAAGATTCGGGGGACAGAAGTCTCTGTTTCGGCACGCCGCCGGGACGGGGAATTGCCCCCGGAAGGCATCTCCATCGACACCACCGCCATCTTCATCGCCGCTGCTGTCTCCTATGATGAGGAGTGAGTAGTTCTCCCCCGAGGCTAAGGGCTGTACCGGTAGCTATGTGGTTCATCTGTCTCTCCCATGTGATCTTTATGTGATCATGAGCTTAATTTGTATCACTATTACTATGTGCTACTCTAGTGATGTTATTAAAGTAGTCTGTTCCTCCTTCATGATGTAATGTGGACAGTGTGTGCATCATGTAGTACTTGGCGTAGGTTATGATTGTGATCTCTTGTAGATTATGAAGTTAACTATTACTATGTACTCTAGAGTTACTTTAATATGAACTCCGGATTCACTCTCCATGGTGTGACGAGTGACGGTGTTTGCATCGTGTGTGATTCCTTTATGACGTTGTGGAGCTTGTTTACTCCGGCTTGAGGGTGCTCTCGTAGCCCTACACAATGAATGGTGTTTGTTATCCAACAATAGAGTCTTTGAAAGTAGCATAAGAGAAGAGAACTTATTTATTTATGTGATCATTGTTGAGAGTGTCCACTAGTGAAAGTATGATCCCTAGGCCTTGTTTCTAAGCATTGAAACTCCGTTTCCAACAAGTTCTATTACATGTTTCATGTTTGCTTGCTCCCATCTTTATTTCAGATTGCTATTACCACTCATATTCATCCACATTACTTGTATTTCACTATCTCTTCGCCGAACTAGTGCACCTATACATCTGACAAGTGTATTAGGTGTGTTGGGGACACAAGAGACTTCTTGTATCGTAATTGCAGGGTTGCTTGAGAGGGATATCTTTGACCTCTACCTCCCCGAGTTCGATAAACCTTGGGTGATTCACTTAAGGGAAACTTGCTGCTGTTCTACAAACCTCTGCTCTTGGAGGCCCAACACTGTCTACAAGAATAGAAGCGTGCGTAGACATCAGCAACCAAGGTTCGAACCTGGCTACTAATGGGCTAACATTGGCCTTAACCACTAGGCTAGTGCTAACTATCTGTCAGGACACAGCAGTAACCCGTTTTGTTTTGCTAAGTGTCTAAATTCTGTGGCGCACGCCCCTCTAGGTGCGCCACAGAATTAAGGAATTATGTGGCGCATGTCAGAGCTGATGCGCCACAGAATGCTTAATTCTGTGGCGCACGTACAGGGGGTGCGCCACAGAATTTAGACATTTGGTAAAATAATCGACTCGAACCTTTCTTCCGCACTCACAACATCAGTTTCTTCCCCGACGAGCCAACCCTAGCGCCCACTATGCTCTCGCAACCACCGCCTAGCACCTCCGAGGAGGAGGAGGACCGCCACCGCCTAGCGCCACCGAGGAGGAGGAGGAGGACCGCCACGCCGCCGCCGCCGAGCAGGACGCCCGAGCCCGAGCATCCGCCGTAGATCGAGGAGGAGGACCGCCACGCCGCCGCCGAGGAGGAGGACCGCCACACCGCCGCAGAGGAGGAGGAGGAGGAGGAGGAGGAGGACAACGCCGCCGCCACCGCAACCCTGCGCCGCCGCCGTTCGGTGAGAGCCCCTCTCCCCTGTCCCCACTCCCTTGTCCCCCTCCCCACTGCCCTGTGCCCATCCCCAATCCTGCCACCGCCAGCGTCCTGCTCGATTAGTCCTTCTTTCTGGTGCTTTTGGGATGCTGGGTGATTTCCTTGTTTAGAACTTGGATGGCCAATTCATCTTATAGCATCCCTAGAGTAGCATTTGTCCATGTAATCGTCTGATTGAATCCTAATGCAATGTAGTGAAGATTATTTCATCTAAGAAGGCTGAATAAACAATAAGAAATACTAATGCAATGTGAATTATTTGTTTATATGTTTGGTATGTTGGTTTTGCAGTAAACAATTAATTGGTCTCTTGTGTTTTGCAGTAAACAATTATTTGTTTATTTTTTTATAAGATAGCTAATCTCCATTTCTCCAGCAAGCATAAGCTTTAAAATGCCTAGATGTACTGTAAAAGAAGAACAAAGTGACTAGATGAATGTTGTAAAAGAAGAACACTTAATGCTTGTTTTGGTTGATTTTTACTTGCTATTGTTGAATTGCTTCCTGACTTGGAGTAATCAACCATATATCTAAATAAATGCTATCAAGAATAATGTTGTAGCAAAATAAATGTTGTCAAGAATAATGCAAAATAAATGATGTCAAGCTTGCTATTTTTTAATTCATTGCTTGCTATTTTTTAATTCATTGCTTGCAGTAGAGCTAATAAAGTTCTTGAAGTTCTCTCTGAAAAAGAATGAAGTTTGTTTAAATGAAAATTAAAATGAAGCTGCTACTACTCTGTTGATGTACATGGTTCAATAAAATGAACAATGCAGTAGGTTTTTCAATACAATGCAGTAGGTTTTTTAATAAAATGAAATGCTACTGCCTAGTTGATTTTGAATTACTGCTAGGATTTGTTGGCAGTAGCAAATTTAGGTTTAGAAAATGAAAATGCTTGGGTTAATAAAATGAAATGCTACTGCGTAGGATTTGTTGATTTTGAATTACTGCTTGGGGTTTCAAGATAATAATGCTACTAGTACATGAAATGCTACTGTTTGAATTCATTTATGAAATGATCATGCTCATGCTCCCTGGTTGCAAGATGAGAATGCATAGATGGTTTTAGTTCACCTCTGGCCACTGATTAAATAAATGGTTTTAGTATATATACAGTATATATTCATGAACCCAAAATGCCTCTGCCTAGCAAGAATATTCCTCTGCCTATCAATATGATAGATTTTGTAGAATATTCCTGAACCAAAAATGCCTCTGCCTAGCAAGAACCATCAGTACATTGTCTCTCGTGACCAAATATGACAGATTTTGAAGAATATTCCTGAACCAAAAATGGACAGTCTCTCCTGACCCATTTTGGGGAATATTCCCAATGGCTTGTCTCTGACCCATTTTGGAGAATATTCCCTCTTGTGGATTGACATCACAATTCATAAAAAGGAACTTATGGCATTGTCCTATGTAACACAACTGTTCAGCTTGTGTTCTCATACCCTCTGTGCCCTCCATCCTATATAAATGCCTAGTGTAGTGAACCAGAAAATCACACCAAACATGGACAACCTCTCCTGGAGTGCAAAGAGGAGGAGCACTGGCTCCAGGGATGCCTCTCTTTTCAAGACTTTTTCTATGGGTAGGACAGACAAGGAGTTGTTAGTGTATCATAGGAGAAGTGTGCAAGAGAGGGAAGAAGCTGCTGTCAGGCGCAGGGAGAGGGAGAAGGGAGAAGCAGCAGCAGCTGGCTTGAACCAGCTAGGTGTGTTCTCATACACACAAGTTCTCCCAGTTCCAAAATCCTGACCTAAGCCAATTCCCAAAATGAAAAGGTATAAGCATCAGTTGAGGGAAGGAGGACCCACAGAGGTGCTGCCCTACTATGTAGAACCAAATCTTGAAGAAAAGGTTAAAGCTGGAGTTATCTTGTGCTGGCTGAGGAAGGGCATGAAAAAAATGAAAGATTTGGTATCCTAGTTAATTTGTCTTGAATAATTATTTAATGTAAGGGTTGATGCATGTAATGTTGGCTGTAAGGTAAGGGTTGATGTAATGATGAATAAAAGGGTGTTGTGGATTTGGTATCCTAGTTAATTTTCTGCCTTTTCCTTAGTGAATTTTGATTTTTCATTGTGGTGTTGTGGATCATCAAACCAAAAGCATGTTCCACACTATTTGTGTTTTTCGATATGCCACAGCATTGAAAGAAGAAGCATTTGCCACTGCTCATGCTCATGCTCATGCTCATGCTCATGCTCATGATCAACTTGCCACTATTTGTGTTTTTAGATATGCTACTGGTTGCATTCATTTATAAAATGATCATGCTCAAGCTCCCAATACCACTGCATGTATATAATTAAATGCATATTTAGATGTTGTACCACTGCATATTTACTGTTAAATGAAATACTACTGCCTACTATTTTGCTCAATGGACAAAAAAAATATGCTAACAGTTGGTACTCTATGCTAACAGGAAGCACCAGTCGAACAAGAGCAAGGTGAAGATGAAGATCTTTCTTGTGCTCTCGCTCTTGCTCACCATCGTCGCGGCGGTACTCTATTTCATCCTAGTGTAGGCGTCGGCCGGTGTCACTTCATTTGTATCTAGAGATGATGAACTTAATTAATTTGCATGGATTATGAGTTGTATGGAGCTATATGTATAACTCGATCGGGCTCTAAGTAATGTGATGATGATGTATAATGTTGATATGTTATATGTGTCCATATTATATTTGTCTATATTATATCTGTATATAACCTGTATACTATGTACAAAACCTGTATAAAACATGTTTAATACACCAGGAAGCACAAAATCGAGTATACATGTACATTGTTCTGTGGCGCACCAAAAAATAATTCAGTGGCGCACCTATTTCTGTGGCGCAGCTGGTCCATATGCGCCACAGAACCTCTTATTTTTGTGGCGCACCACCTACAGTGCGCCACAGAAACCTTAATTATGTGGCGCATGGGCCGGTACGCCACAGAAACCTTATTTTTATGGCGAAGTTTCTGTGGTGCACCGCCCGTGCGCCACAGAATCATTTTTTGGTGCGCCACTGATGATACTTTTCCTACTAGTGTATGCTATTAAAACAACTCTTGCTCGATATTAAACGGTGTTAACTTCAGCTAATATGTATGATGTATCCTCTGCTAGTTCATATGTTTCCATTTTACTTATATCCAACAATTATTATTTGTAATGTATCCAACAATTATTATTTGTAATGTACCAAGCATTCTCGCTGCAACGCGCGAGTATCATCTAGTTACTTTAACAGAGTAGAGCTTTATGTTTAAAAGCTGACGGTGTAAATAGGCCAGGTCCATATCCTTTTCGTATTGGTGACCCGAAGCCATGTAAATGGAACGTGTAAATGCGGCAAATAGAAAATGCCCGTTTGACCTGTCTAGATGGTTTTCATCTGGGTAAATACTACTTATCGTAGGCTGAATTTTTGGCAGAAAGGATCACATCTACAAGTGAATTGTTAAAAAAAAAATCACCTCCGAATGAAATTGACAAAAAAAAAAAAACCACTTGCGTCGTGGAGGCAAGCTCACCAAGCGACACGTGGCACCTGCCGCCACAGCATGTGGCGGCAAGCTCCCCCAAGCGACACGTGGCACATCCCGCCTGCCGCCACGGGTGGTGCCAGCAAGTGCCACGTGTCGCTTGTCGGTGTGTGAACAGTACATGCCGCCACAGGCTGTGGCGGCAGGTGCCACGTGTCGTTTGGTGGAGCTTGCCGCCACGACGCAGGTGGTCTTTTTTGGCAATTTCACTCGGAGGTGGTCTTTTTTGACCATTCACTCATAGAGGTGATCCTTTTTGCCAAAAATTCTCGTAAGCCGATGGGAAACAAAACATCGGACCGATTCGACACCATTGATTCCTCCATGTATCTTCTTAAAAAGGCAGCCTGAAAATTACGCACGGTGACTCCCGTAATATCGCTGCCCTTCTTCCTCAAAACCGTCACTTCCTCCTTATTCATATCCTTCCTAGTTCACCTATACTCCTCGATCCACTGTGTTGCGCTCAACCCACCATTCCTCCTTCACCTCGTCCATCTGGATGTGGGAGGGCGTCAACGCTTGCTGCCATTCCACGGCGCCTCGGAAGTAGCTGTCGTCGGGACCTAGAAGAAGCACCCTCCCCATGGAGTTCTCTAGAAGAGCGCCAAGATGGATCTTTCTTTGTGAGGAAAGGTATGCCTTGCAGGTTCTTTGATGTTCTGAAGTGCTATGGTAGATTTAATTTTATATCTTTTGCAGCAAGATCATGGACGCGTGCATTGAAATCCATGAGGTCGTTGAGCACTTTACAACAGTGACAAGCCGGCGACTCCATGCTCCATCGAGCGTGTCCGACGTCATTACTTGTCGGCTTACTGTCGATCGGCATAAACACACTGACATTTGCAGCACCATGAATTTTGGTGGAGTCCAAGACTTCAAGACGAGGACGACTAAGGGGCGCTCGAAGGACAATGGCATCCATCCAGGACGTGCTTGTGTCTTCGCCCAAATAGTTGATTATTTGTAGTTGCAACATATATTGGATCCCAAGCTCTTATTTGTACAGAGACACTTAGTACTTGATCCATTACCATTTGAAACAAATGTCTACTCGGAAGCAAATTCATCTTTCAACAGTAGCGAACTTTAATTTCCTTGGAAGCATATCCCGAATTCATTTGAAGCTAGCACTAGTAATACTCCAATTGAAGCCATTGTATAATCCATGGCGTATGGACAACACTGCTAAGCTTTTGAAAAACAATACCACATTATATATGATAGAAGCAACCTTAAAACTGAAGCAAATTTCAGTGATGAAGAAATCAATTATCCGGTTGGCAGAAGCATGATTTTGTTATTTTCAAAACAATACGTTGAAGCTTGTCAGATCACAGCCTATTTTGGTTCCATTAGAAGCAAATTTTAGTAGCATTGGAAACATAACTTTTTATCCATCGAAAGTAGCAAATCACATGTCATGGAGACTTATTTTGCTTAAATAATTAGTTTCCTTAGAAGCTAAATTATTATTTTCCTGAAAATCAGGAATGAGTAATTACCGGGAGCAATTTGGAAATGGGCATTATAATGTTAATTGATTTGGAAACATATTTTTTTATCCATCGGAAGGAAATATAAATATCACTGGAAATACCATTTGTTCTGTAAGGAAGCAAATCACATGTCATGGAGACTTATTTTGCTTAAATAACTAGTTTCCGTAATTGATTTGGAAACATATATTTTATCCATCGAAAGCAAATATAAATAGCACTGTAAATACCATTTGTTCTGTATAAGGAAGCAAATCACATGTCATGGAGACTTTTTTTGCTTAGATAATTAGTTTTCGTAATTGATTTAGAAACATATCTTTTGTCCATCGGAAGCAAATATAAATAGCACTGGAAATACCATTTGTCCTGTAGAAGCGAATCACATGTCATGGAGACCTATTTTGCTTAACTAATTAGTTTCCTTATAAGATAAATTATTTTCTTGAAAATCGGGAATGAGTAGTTATCGGGAAGAGTCCTGAAAATCCACGTTAGGGCATGTACAATGGGGTGATATCAGCCTTCTCTTATGCTCACGTAGAACTTTTGCTTAGTTGGAGGAGAGGGAAGGAAGAAAGAGAAGGTTGTTTTTCCTTTGCTAAAGGATGATCTCTTATTAAATAAAAGAAGACTATTTTTCCTATTGTACGACTTATCTACCCTTAGTCACACAATTTCATACTAAAAATAATTAATTCTCATTTATTGTAAGGATGATAAAAAGAGATAATGCGTTGTACCTCTAATATTTATCGCCTTCTCTAGATGACGTGGATTACTAAGAGAAGACATGTCTTCCCTACCATTGTACATGCCCTTATAAATGGTAATGGATTCCTATATGGAAACTGCTAGGCGTCCCCCGGGGGATCTGATTTCCCAGCCCCCGGGTCGCCAGCCGTTGGATCAGCCATCTTAGACGGCCAGATCTGGTTTTACTGAATGTAGCAAGAAAACACCTCCCGGCAGCAAAAAAAAAACAACCCGTTTTTGCTACATTGTAGCAAAAAACGGTTCAGTCACGAAATTAAATAAAAATGCTGAACTCGCCGGAAACCTCGCCGGAGACCTCGTAGCAAAAAATTATGCTATTGTAGCAGAAAAATGTTAATGTAGCAAAACCCAAATATTATCGGAAAAAGTTGATAAAGACCTCGCCGGAGACCTTGTAGCAAAATTTCTATATTAAAGTAGCAAAACAACAAAACAATTATAGCAAAAAAAATAGCATCATAGCATTTTTTACAAGGTCTCTGGCCGAAATCATTGCTATTGTATCAAAACAGACTTCGCCCAATACATCATCGAAAATACTTAGTAGCAAAAATTTATATGCTAACATAGCAAAACCATAAAACAATTCTAGCATGAGCGATGGATAGCCCTGTGCTGGTAGCATCGGCGACGACCACATGTAGCATCGATGTCCTCTGCTAGTAGCACCCGTGACAACCAGTAGTAGCATCCCGAATTGGGCTAGACAGCAGCATCATCGACCGCCGGTAGCACCGGCGCCCTCCCTTAGTAGCATCACCCCGCAACGTTTGCAGCTCCGGCAACCACCGCTCGTAGCAAAGAAAAAAAAAACTCCGCATCAGCTGCTCCGTGGACCGCCGCCTGCAGAAAATCCATGACGAAGGGGCACCTGCGGGGTGAGCATGGGCTGGCTTCCTCATACCGGAGGCGGCACCGGCGAGCAGCTGGGAGGCGGCGGCGCGTGGTTGGGTTGCCGGCGTCGCTGCGCGCTCGAGGATGGAAGGGGATTACGGGAAAAAGTACGGAAAAGAAACGATGGGGAGGGAGAGAAGATAAGGTGGGCCCCCTGGGCCACGTGGTGCACGATCGAGCCGGGGGACGCGAGCGTGCGATCCCCCGGGGGAACATAATCATTTTCCTTCCTATATTCTCGTTTTAAACTCCTAGGAATATGCTACCAACAATAATTAATTAGCGTGTTGTACGGGATCTGTTTTTGAACGGAAGCATGCAAATCGGCGCTCCATTCACGGAAACAGACGCGCGGGGCTGGTTTAGATCGAATGGTCGTCAAGCTGCTTCTACTCCTACGGACGTACAGTGGTCCGATCATCTGAGGCTTTGACGGTCACTCAGAAAAGAGTGTGGTTAACAAGCAAACCCTAACCTTGTTGACGGCGGCGATGGACGCGGAGCTCGAATCGGAGCTTGGTGGTGAGGACTGCATCGGCCACAAGAGGGTAGATCCGGCGCGATTCTCCGGCGGCGGTGATGCCAAGAGGACGCGCGAGGGCAACAACGACCTCGACCGCTCCTCTGTGGAGATGGATGACGACGACGACGACGAGGACTGCTCATCGCCGGAGAATACCCTCGACCACTATCGCAAGTTTTGGATGGACTCGTATGGCAGCAGCTACTCCTTCGAGGACGAGAGTACGAACTATTTCTCATCTAGCTTCCCCGTCTCTTTATTTCCCCCCTTCAATTCTTGGTTTATACGTGTTTAATTTGCACATGCCTTATGTTACTAGTCTGATTGATGGTTGAATCTTGTCTTCGCGATGTATCATACCGGAAATTTCTTACATTTTGCAGCTGAATTTCGTCCCATGGCCCACACCGACGGACCGATGCTGCCCCTTCATGTTGATCCCATGCACACTATGCAGATCTTCTCCGTGAAGGTGACTCACATCAGCAGCGCCCTCCAGTGGCCTCTCGATGTCTATGGACTTGTTGCCGTGCGTGACTCCATGGATCATAAGCGCAACATCCTCTTCCGGCGTTGCAGGGATGAATGCCAGACCCTCACATCGCTGCAGGCATGCGCATAAGCCTTTTTGTCTATTTTATCCTAGTGTTTGATTTTTAAACATAAGGCTCGAGCAGAGCCCGGCTTTAAATTAATAAAGCCCCAACGGCAGCATTCATACATCATCCAAACACAAACCAGACACAACACGACAAGATGGAGGGATGCTCCACACAACCACCAACACAGGTTACAGGACCTGGACCGCACAAGATACAAGGTAAGCGACCAAGATCACCAGATGGATAGGCGACGCCCCAACGTCACAGCCTGCCACCTAGAAACACCGAGACGCCACCGGACACCACTTGGCCCCGCGAGGGAGCACAAGGAACTAAACACTATCTCTCGATAGAAGCATGAAGAGCTCGGATCCCGCCAATCACCAGCTCCACCGCATGCCGGTCTCCTCTCCTAGCCGAAGCTTCCACGCCCTGCAGTAAACAGATCATTTTGTACAAGCCGTTAGCCGGGTCGGTAGGGAAACTACCCTCAATGGTGAATTTGTTTCTAACGTTCCAAAGAGACCAAAGCAGGGCAGCACATGCCAACCAAAGAACTCTCCGAGTCCGGCCGACATGGACGCGCATGTACCGAAAAATGTCGGCAAAGCACGAGGGTTCCAAGAGCAACCAAGGAGGTCCCTAACCGCACTCCACATGAAGCGCGCCGGAGGACATCTAAAGAAGATGTGGTTGTTATCCTCCACCTCCAAGCAAAGGGCGCAGGTACCATTGGATGGACCCCTACGTTTCCGGATATTGTCGTTGGAGGAGTCGATGTCTCGATAATTGCCAAAGAAAGATGCGGACTTTGAGCGGCACCTTAATCTCCCACACTATCCCATAGTGTTTGAGGGGAATGCCTTGGCATAGGCTCTTATACAACGAACGCACTGGAGAACTTCCCATTTGGCTCCAAGGACCACGAAATCCGATCCCGGGGTTCCGACAGGTGAATGGTATCCACCAGCCGGGCGACGTTGGCCAGCTCCACACGCTCCCCAAGCCCAGCTCACGGCGGAACGTGAGCCTGCACCTGGTTTCCCGAGGAATAGCGTGGCCACCGAGGCAAGGGGTTCCGACGCAATGGCAAAGAGACCCGGGAACTGGTCCTTGAGGGGGCCCTTCTCATGCCACCGGTCCACCCGGAATCTAGTGGCGCGTCCATTGCGGATAGCATGCCGGGCCCCCATGCCGAAGACGTGCTTGATCTTTTGGATAGCATTCCAAAATTGAGATCCGAGCCGATGATTATCTACAAGGAGGTCCCTCTCCCCTAGATACTTAGCCCTAAGGATCTCCGCCCGCAGGCCTTGCTCCCCGGCGTACGACCTCCAAATCCATTTGGCCAAGAGGCAAATGTTCATAATTCTCGTGTCCACAATACCTAGCCCCCCCAGGCATTTAGGCTTGCACAACGCCGACCATCTGACCCAATGGTATTTGCGTTTAGCCCCATTCGCTTCCCAGTAGAAACGGGACCTGGCCTTGTCAAACAGGCCGTGGACTCCCTCCCCCAAGAGGCAGACCGCCATAGCGTGCAGAGGCAAGCTAGATAAGCAGGCGTTAATAAGCGTCAGCCTCGCCGCTGAGGACATCCTAGTGTTTGATTCAATTTCAACTATGTCGATATGTAGCAACTATGTGCTGTAATTGTCTGTCATCATAGTATAGTACCCCTAACATCTAAAATTTCTTTGGAGATGAAAGAACAATCTACATGGGATGGATCAGGCATCAAGTTCCTTCATTGTTCTCTTTGAGTTCTTGTCTTCCCAACTATACGGTTGGTTAGTTCTTGTGCGATTTTCAAAATGAATATCATCAGGGCCTTCATGTCATTTTTACAATCAAAGCGGTTTAATCCGTACAGCATATTGCTCTCATGTTAGTGTTGTTTTCTCTCTATTTTCTGTTGCTAGCGTCCCTATAAAATGCATCCATTTCATTATCTGCCATTGAAACATTAGGATGCAACTGTCTTACTTGCATCGGTCCACCATTAGCAGCAATCTAGAACTCACAGTAATGAAATCATGCCACAATTGACGCAAGAAAGATTTATGATATGACTTTCCACACTAGTGTTTTAATTTACTAATCTTGTGTACACTACGTTTCAGAGTTGATTAGCTGGCCTCACTTCTGTTTGTATAATTTGTACAGGATTCACTATTGGAACTTACAGGCCCAAGCCGCGCTGTTCTGCTGTTGGACTGCCCTGCTTTTGAGATTGACCTCAAAGTGAAGAGCAAAGAATCATCATCGCAAGACAAGACTTTAAGTTACTACGCCTTTATATACAACAACTATGCTTACCATGGCAACGCCAGCTACGCCATGACAGAGGTGGTGCCTAGCGAGCACAGCACGATGGAGGTCAGGTTTGCTCATCTTCCAAATGCTGTTGAGGCGACCATCACTGTCCGTGTTGTCAAGGGATCGAATGGTTTCAAGGCGTGCTTTACCGCTCGCACTGAGAGCATTGAGGATGATATGGTGCTTCTGGACTCCAAGTCTGCAAATGTGGCTGTTGACAACAGTGGACTTGTTGTATTGCAGCGCAATGTTGTTGTCGTGGAGGAGAAGGGCAAACTGATTCTTGGTGTCAAGGCTGCACAAGCTGATGGTGCTGTGGGGACTGAAGGTGTTGTTGCCAAGCAGAGAGCGTTCTGTGCAAGGTCCGCTTTGAGAAGTGAAGACTATTTCGATCTTGGCTTTAGCAGGCTGCATGTCGTGATCGCGTGGTCAATGCTTCCATAACTCACGGTTTCAAAGCAGCCATCTTAGTAGGTATGGTATGATAATTACCTCGTGACTAGTAGTACCATGTATGACTTGTGAACCACACGTTGTGCGGCTCAGAGGGACTATAAAAGAAGGACACTGCCGGGGATTCTCGGGATGATAAATTCGTTCCAGACTCCTGCTTCCCTGAAATCCCACTTTTGCCTCATTGAAACATAAAATGGTTCGCCTAGAAATAAAAAAAATAATCTGCCGGACACGGACCTTGCCGGAGACTTCGCCGAAGTCTTGCCAGAGACCTCGCTGGAGACCACACAGCACAATTTGTGTACTAAAGTAGCAAAATAGAAGAACAATTGTAACAAAAAAGAACTTCTATTGTAGCATTGCAGCATTTTGTGCTATTATGGTAAAATCGAGCTCGTTGGAGAGATCACTGGAAACCTCGTAGCAAAAAATATTATAATAACATAGCAAAAGCAGAGAACTATTGAAGCACCAAAAATATACTATTGTAGTTTGTACTTTGCAAAAGTAGAGAACAATGATGCCCGTTGTTGATAGCATCGTCGCCATATCTTTGCGGCAACTTTGCCTGCCGTTGCTAGCACCACTACCCTTTGTTTGGAGCACACCACCGCATGTAGCATTGTTGCCAATGCAAGTAGCACCAGCAGCCTTCCTAGCATTGGAAACCACCGCACATAGCACGAGCGCACTGCAACTGCCTTCCTTGCAGCTCTGGTGACCGCCCCACAAAGCAATGGCGACCAATGCTCGCAACAACGACGACCAACGCACATAGCAGCGCCACCTTCTCCTTGCAGCTCCAAGGAATACCTTCCGTAGCACCTACGACAAACTTTTCGCAGCACCTCCGGCCACCACCGACGGCACCGACGGTCAAGGGCACACCTCGAACGGTTATGTCAAGAATAGCAGTAATATTGTTATCAGGTGAAAAATGCATAACTGAGCAATTGTTAGCATGTGAAAAATGCATAGTAATATTGTTATCAGGTGAAAAATGCATGCAACAGGTTCTCCACCTGATAATAATCATTTTTCATAGAAGAATTACCGCCCAGTGAAGGAGATGAAATAATGAATAGCAGTAGGGTGATACAAGATGGCCTATGAACACCCCATCTTTGGAGAACGTGTTGTGGTTGTCAATTTTTCTGATAGGTGACACAAGTTTGCTTTTCGCAGCACCTCCGGCCCCGCAGCGAAATCGGCCGCGTCGTCGCCGCTCCCCCAGCCCTCTCAGATTGCTTGAATTTGGCCACCACCGACATCGATTTGCTGTGGCAGCCCCCCTCCCGCTTGCGTGCCTGGCCGGCAACGGCGCACACAAGGTGCCAACATCGACTTCAGCGTTTTTGTTCGTTGATTTAATGAGTAGTTCAATGCGCGGTTGTGTGTACATGAGTTTGTTGTACGATTCGTCTGATGAGGAATGAGATCTTTAAGAAGAAGTCGATTTGAAATACCGATATCACCTTTTGGTTGTATATATTAATTTTTTGCCGTTTCTGCAATTGGGAAAATGGCACCATTCCGTTGATCTGAAAGTTCTGCTCTTGTTAACACTTCAGATAATAATATTGTTATTGACATAACTGAGCACGTACGGAGGAGCCTGAATCACACCACAGGCATGGCCGCATGGCGGAGAGGACGAAAGCTCTTCTCCATTACCATATTTTTTGGGGAATCCATCTATTACCATCGAACGCTGCAATTGCTTAAACTTCAAATTGCAACATAGCTTATGTGAAATAAATCCCTCCGGGAAAATCTACTTGATATCTGAACATTTAGTACATTATAAGCAAATCACGCTGCATATGTATTGTTTTTACCCCGAGTTTTTTAAACGTTAGTTTAACCAACTTTTAAGTTGTTTCCTAGTACTATTCCGTCACTCCTATTTCAGTGAGCAAAGGAGAGTTACAGGAACACCTTCATGATCTGCCTCAACCGGATATGGAGTATCCACCTTTCCAGTTCCAGTGAACAAGACACATCTAGAGTAGACTTATTCTTGGGGATCTAACCTATTCTCTAGAAGCCAGCTTGGCTTGCTTGTTGTTAATAGGACATCAGGAAACACCATTAGCTTTGATCTTGCCATGGAGCTCATGCTCTCAGAAAAAAAGCACAAGGTGTTTCTTGGTTGGCTTCTTCTCCATAGCATACTCAAATACAAGGGAGATATTCCAAAGAAAAAATATCTTCCCTGCTAGATCACAACATAGCAAAGGCATACATCAAGAGTTTTGAATCACCACATTAAAGACCAATGAGGGCACCACCCTGGAAAACATTGCCAAGTTTGTGGAGCTATGGACGAAGGTAAATGAGGTGCAACTCACCCAGGGTACCGCAGACGAAATCATATGGAAGTTCACGACTTCGGGATCATACATGACGGGCCTATAGGGCCATATTTGAGAGCATGATCTCAACTCCTTCAAGCTGGAGGCGGTATGAAAAATTGACACCGCTGAAATGCAAGCTTTTCGCTTTGCTTATCTTACAAGACCGGGTGTGGACGGCCAATCTTCAAAGGAGTGGATGGCCAAATTGTGGAGGTTGTCAACTTTGCAGAAGGGAACCCTAAACCGTGGCTCACCTAGCTACTTTCTTGGCTAGGGATAACGTCGGTTGGACACATCAACTTGGGGCAAACTTCGACACTATGAACAATTGGTGGCTTAGCTTTATCTACCCCAATACTAGAAGAAAAACATACGAATCTCTCATCATGCTCACCTCTTGGGAGATTCGGAACGAGTGCAATGTAAGGTCTCCACGGTGCCAATTATTGTTGTAATTAAATTAAGTGTGAAGCGGCTCGTTGGAGCATGGTAGGTGCGAAGCATTTGGGCTAAACATGCCGCGAGAGTGATTATAGCTTGGCTTAGCCTGTAGCAAACCTAAACTTCTTCTTAATTAATAAATAAATGGGCAAAGATTTTGCCCCTTTAAGAAGAACAACAACTGACAACTGCAGTCATCCATTGAAAACGTCCTATAAATCGGCATGATTTTTCGTTTTCTCAGTACATACTCAAAGCCCGCAAATTGGGAAAAAAGAAGTATGCGGCAGGAATTCTTATTGTTTCCTCGTATATACAGAAAAAAAAAATGAACCAGGATGGTTGATTGAAACTAAGAAGAAGAAAAGTGTGACGAGTGCTGCACATAGGCCAAGCCCAGTTACTAGTAGGCTATCGGTCAATCGGGCCCGACTCGTGCAGAAACGGGAAATCAGTATTACGTATTCCTCCGGAAGAGACGTATTCCGCAACCACTTCAACTCGCTTCCACCGCCGCGCGTGCCGTTTCAGGCGACCATCGCACAGCTCCGGCAGCCGCCACGGAACATCAGGACCAAATCCCCGCCGGCTACCCCGAGACGAGAGCGAGGAGGTCCAGAGACAGAGATGGTCTGGGCGCTGACCCCCGTCGTCACAGCGCGCGGTGCGCCACCCCCGTCCCCGCTCCGATTTCACTGACCTCCTGTACTAGTTTTGGCTTTTGATTTTTCCCACCCTGGGTTCTTGCAGGGGCGCAAAAGTACTACATCTCCGCCGCCGGGACGTACACGGTCGGCCGCAAAGGTGCCCTTTTGGCCCTCCCTCCCTTGCGTCCCCTGTGATATTTATGGCGTGTTGGTTCACTCAGGTTTTGTTTCTGCATGCTATTATTGATCAGGTCATATGTGGTGAATGAGATAGCTGTGTTAGTGGTTCAGTCCATGTTCTGGGATTCAGACATGCTGATTCCTACTATTTTTAGTCTGTGTCCTGTCTCTTCACTACATTTCTCTGAAATGCAGTCTAGTGAAGGCTTCTGTCTCCTATATTTACTAAACCATCCGAGTACAAGACCCGTACTCTTGTTTCAGTAGAGTTCTGTATCGTCTCCGTATGTGCAGGCCCTAGAAACGATACATTGTCAACATAACAGCATGTGATTTAGCAATGCTGGTTCATACAGTGAATATTGCTGTGCAATATTGTAGATTAACGTTGGCATTCCTGCTATAGGTTGCGATATCACGCAAACGGACACATCCATGTCCCGAGTGCATGCGGAGATCACAGTTGAAAAGATGGTTGCCTGGGATCCACATTCTGGTGCTCCAGCCAGCCCTTCATGTGTTAGTCTAGTTGACCGCTCGAAATACGGCACATTTGTCAACAAGGTACAAGGATCCCAGGGCAGCCGGCTACGTAAAGATGAAGACGTGATGCTTAACGATGGAGATCTTTTGACTTTTGGAACTGGCAACACAACCTTCAGGTGAGTACAAAAGAAATCGTGGCAGCAACATGCTTGTGCCTTCCCTGCTTCTGCATCTCTTTTATTAGATGTGTGATTATCTGTAAGAAGCAATTTTCAACGCATACAATTATTTTTAATGTAATTGTTTTCTTAATTCATATATGACTGGTGTTTTGGTTCAAAAAGGTGGATGTATAACTTGTGCTTACTTCTGGGTGATGTTCCTGACAGGTTGTCCTTTGTCCCCATAGTGGTATTTTTTCATGGCAAAAAGTCAGCACGAATTGATCGATCATTGCAGGCAGCCATGACATCTATTGGTTAGTAGTATAATCTGCACTTATATGATGTACTTGAAGTGTTGTTGATTAATTAGTGAGCATATGTTTTGTCATGCTTGTTGCTATTCAATTTTTATAACCTGGTATCTCTTTATCTTTCTAAGGTGCATATGTTACTCGTAAGTGGAATGATGCATGTACACATGTCCTTGTGGATGAATCCTCACCATTGACACCTGAGCTCCTCGATGCAATCGTCACAAAGAAGACGATCGTCTTGGGAAGCTGGTTCAAGGTATGTTTCTTTTTCCCTATTGCTGCATTGCTTGAATGCTCTAATGCTCTTTGTAGCTAGTAACTTGAATTGTGTGAATTAAGTTAACACATTACTAGCTCGCATATAGAATATACAAGTACACAAGGAGGTCTCCGATGTGATTCATTAAATTTATGTGGCAATGAACAGCTAGTTCCCTTGCGCCACGTACACTTTTCTATTCGTATGTATATTCCAGGTTTGAGTTCTTTTTGTTTTGATCTGTTTTCAGGCAATCATGGAAAAGAACATACACGCAGAGATTCCTTCTTGTACACAGTAAGCTGTGGGCAATCTTCAGTACCTGAGATTGTAGTTTCTATAGATTCTTGGATCAACTTGTGTTTCTCCCATAATCACATATCGATGAAATTTGTGGTACTTGATCCAGATATATTCCAAACCTAACTCTTGATGGGATGGATATAAAGATGGTTGAGAACAAGCTCATGGAAAATTGCATAGAAGGCCATACTTTTATCCTGGGATCATCAGAAAAGGTGGCGTATTTATAATGTTAAAGGATTTCATCAGGCATTTTGCTTGTGACTAATATTATTCAGTTGCAGTATAAATTTGGAGAGAAAATACAAGCGTTATTAGAATTAGCTGGAGCAAAATATCTCAATATCGAGGAGTTTTGTGCTGACAGCGAGGTGAGTGCTCGAATATGTCATGAACATGTTCCTTCTTTCTTTTGAAGATACCTTAGAGGAGCTATGAATTTTCTCTTCAAAGAATTACTAAGGCACCCAAACTCAAGTTGAAGAGGGCTTGAGCTGGCAATAGTATCGATTACTTTTTCTGGTGTTACCGTATGCGATTGCCTCATTCTATAGTCGCATGACGATTTATCTTGTTATTATTGGATGTGTACTCTTTTTTATGGGAGGTGCAAACAGATGAATGACTTAAACATGAAATTAACAGAATTCTGGAACTGGAGAGAATGACCAACAGATTCTTCTTGTTCCTGCAAAATCTCCTCTGGAATTCAGTAAGATACGTGCTCTAACTCCCTTGGCCAAGGTCACTGACGTGAAGCTGTTTGCTGCTATATTGTCTGGTCGCTTGGAAGCAGCTGCTATTGAACCACCTGCTTGTAAGTATTAAAAGTACCATTCATATACTTTTTTGGAGAGCGTGCAAAATATATGGAGATCATATCATTAAGCAGTTGCATTTGCATATATACTAAAGTATACCACCAGCCTACATTTTTCTGTTGACTTCAGAGTTTGTACAGCAAGCCTTTTCTGGTGCTACTGTTTCCTTTTGTAACATCAAGCCTACAAATCTATATATTCAATTAATTTTGTTTCTGGCAGTCATAATTACATCCTCAGAGACAACGGATGAAACTATTGTGGCGGATTCTGACGTTGAAACTGATACTGCAATATCTGAGCATACTGTTGGTGCTAGCAAGTCTGAGCATCATATTCAGCATATCTCAGACAATAAAGCAGAAGGCAAAGTTATAAGCAGTGCGAATGCTGCAAATTTAGGAGAAGCAGAGGTCAACACTAGTATTCACGTGGATCTGGAGAAAGACAAAATTTCGGAATCCATGGAGGAAGATGTTCAGGTCATAGAGAAAACAGCAATTCCGAGGTTCAAAGCTGGAGGTGAGGATGTTCAGGTCATAAACAAGGTGCTGGAGGACGAGAACATTGACACTACCAGGGAAAAGACTTCTCATGCTGTTTTTGTAAACAAGGCGCTAAAGGACGAGAACTTGGGCACTAGCGGGGAAGAGACTTGTCATGTTATTTTTAGTCAAAATCTGATTGTCAAAAGGGTCCTTCGGCCAGCTCGTGCTGCATCAGCAAAAACTGGAGGCATTAACTTCAAAAGATTTAAAAAGGTATGTTCTGTAGGCCTTATTCATGTTGTCTTGTTGGCACAAAACGTTGAATGCCAACACAGCACTAAATTCTTGACCTTCCAACTTTTCAGAGGGAAACCGTGTCTGGGAACAGCTTCAGGGCCCTGATTCCATTTGCACGAGAACCATACAGGTAAAGAATTAGGAAGAGTTGGGATGGAATTTGAAGTTGACCAGTAGGTTTGGCACTAAAAAGCTTACTAAACCTTCTTTCCTTTCCGTAGAGAGTCTGATCAGGAAAAAGGCACCTTAACTGATTTCATGAGAGAGGAGAAGCGGCGAAAACAAATGGAATCCATTGCAGAGGACCTCTTCAACAATCAGAAGGTATACCTTGTAGGCTTACACGGTACCCCCCATAACCTCTGTGTATGTGTATTTTAACCCTGTTCTGTGATGGTGGATTTTCAGCCAAAGAAGAAGGCGGCTGCAGGCAGTTCAATTCAGACCCTACTCACCGGTTGCCGATGAAGTCCAGGAGAAAACTTGCAGCATATGTGTCTTCTGTTTGACTCTTCTCACCATCACACCGGTTGTTTTACTCTTCTCCTAGGGCACATTGTTTCTCAACTTTTTACCTTAGGAGTTCTGGCTAGGTGGTTGGCTGGCTTTTCTCTCCCATGGTTTTTTCCTCGTCCCAACAAGAAGCTAGCGAGCACATGTACATAGGAACGGAAGGGTGCGTGTAGGATATGAACTGTAACCTTCTCATTTTGGCAAGACATTTGCATTATTGAATGCACGTCCAGAAATGGAGCAATTCTCACGCGCATCAGTATTCTTGAAAAATGTCCCTGCTTTTTTCTGCCGTTTGTTATGAACATCATCACACGGCACAAAAAAATCATTCTGCCTGATGTCCAGTTTCAGCTAAGAGTCCAAGGAGAAGAGATGATGTATCGGTGTTTGTTTTGTACTGGTCACTCCAGCACTTCCATGGTGGAGAGTTTGTGGAGCAAACGGGTGCCCAGAAAAAAGGACACTGTCTAACCTAGCACAGGGTAGACGCATGCGAATGTTATGTAAGAGATCAGCACCTAAATAATATGGTGGAGGATTCCCATTCCCCCATTATCTCTGACAATGGCTCGGGCAGTCTCAGCAAGATCGCACGTCCATGGTTCCACCATGATCACCCCAGTGAAGAAAAGTGCAGCTTGCACAAACCCACAGTGTACAACTGCAGATGCGAAACATTCCCTGCAAAGACAAACAGAGTTTTTTTTTTGGCAAGGAGCATCGATCTCATCTATCACACAAAGCAGGAGGGCTAGCTAGGTGGGTTCATGACGAAACAACATTGATCAACAAATCTGCACAAAGAGTATCGGCAACGCACACTTCCTGCCACGGCAGTTTCTGTGCCTTGTGTACACGGCCTAATGGACAGAGACAGCGACAACAACAACTAAAACCAACATTGTTCCACCAAATAAACAGGCTGTAAATTCCTTTGTCTTTCGATTGTCTGTAGTATAACTCACGGTGGCTCATGAACATTCTAGGCATTTGGGTGCATCGCCAAGGGAACCTGCAAGGAGATACGACTCTTGTTAGTAGCTGGTACATACTGCAAAAGGGAAGGGCAATATGTGCCTGTAAGTACTAGGTAAAGAGGGGAGACATGCTGAATCAATGCATATGCAAGGAGTAAAACTGAAGATGTGAATAAAAGAAAAAATACATATATCGAAACTTATATACTGTAGAAAAATGTATACTGCACTAAACTGACTTCCAGTGATAGTAGTATGACATACACAACCAGGTGTACCATGTTTCTAAGACAATATAGGAACTTCCTTTATAACAGTTGAAACAATATATTCCAGATCAAGTGTTCAAGCTTTTGAAATATCAGTGGTACTAGATAGCTCTGCATTTCACTGTTGTGAGAGCTCACGGATGAACCTTTGATTTCAAGGACATAGAGAAGTAGATGGGAAACCTTTTTTATATATAAATTACAAGGTGTCAAAAAAAATGTAAGGTGAGGTACCATTGTAATCAAAAGCTATATCCTAAGATGGTTAATTTACTAATGGCAGGATTGGCAGATATAATACAGAAAAGATGAGTGGTCAAAATAGCTGAATAAAGGAGCTGCCTGACTAGTCCTACGAAAAATGGAAAGGAAAAAATGGGATTGTGCATGCATCCTGAACTTAGAAAAATGTGGGTCTTTTCTGTAACCAAACTTGAGGAAAGATGTGAAGGGAAATTGCACACAAGATGTAATTTGAGCACTCCTCAACAAATCAAGCCATCAATAATACCTACGACATATCACTGTGTAGATCATTCAAGAGCTAAACCAACAGAACAAACAGGCATGTAGATCCTTCCATTTGAACTTTGAAGTAGAACCTAAGAACACATTTAGGCCTTGTTTACTTCTAGTGTATTTAAAGTGTATTCTAGTGGATTGGAGGGGATTATCTGGGATCCCGAAAAATCCCAATAGTGTTTTACTAAGCAGGTATTGGATGGGATAATCCCAAGATATCCCCCACAAACCCTTTCATTTTTGTTTAAATTAAAACTCTCCAGCATGCTAGTGTATTGGGGTGGAAGTGTATATGAGGGGATTGGGTGGAATGGAGGGATTCACCAAATCCCTTTCCATCCCTAAACCCCTAGGGGGTGGAAATGCTGTAGAGGTAAACAAGGCCTTAGAGCATCTCCAACAGGCGCGCTATATCGCGGCGCGCTAAACCTCTGATTCTGCGCGCTGTAAACAGCTAGCGCGCGCTGGGCCGTATTTTCCCCCGCCGGACGCGGCAAAATGCAGCGCGTGCGCGGGCGGAAAAAATCGTCCTCCGCGCGGCGGCAGCGCCTGCATGCAGTGCCCCGCGCGGCGGGATGAAGAGGGCGCGCGCAGCAACCGTTGCGTTGCCGCCGTCGGCGCCGCCGCTAGGGTTTGGCGGTGGTGCGGCGGAAGTGGTGGCGGCGGAGGGTGGGACGGAGTAGGGAGGGGTGCCGGAGGGGTCCTCCATCGTCGGGATTTCACCGGCGGCGCGCGGAGACGACGGATTGGGCGCTCGGGCGGCGAGGCGGAAGAGGAAGTTTCAGCGCGGGGGATTTTCGCGCTTGGACGAGCGATGCCGCGCGCCGTAGCCGACGCGCCGGATATGCCGCTCCGGATTGTGCAAAACGCCGCGCGCCCTAAAAATTTTACAGCGCCTCGCCGTTTACCGCGCCTGCTGGAGCGCCACATTCTCTCCCGCGCGCGCTATATCGGACGTTTTTATGCCGCGCGGCCTATATAGCGCGCCTGTTGGAGATGCTCTTAGGAGATGAGCTGAATTGAGGATGGTGATTGGGTAAACCATATGGCACAAACACAGCAACATAACACAATAATCTTGGAAAACAACTGTGTTCCAGAATGATACAAGAGTAGGGGCTAAGCAAGTTCCAAAGGTAGCTCGTACAATAAGACTAGAAGAACTATGTTGGCCAAAACTACGGATGGACAACTATGTTCCTCTCATGGAGATTTCATGCCCAAAAGTTAACCTGGGTGCTCATAGATGGATAACTATGGAAATTATAATTATGCTGACGACAGATTCTTAACTTATTAGCCAATGAATCCGAAGTTCCTAAATACTGACAAAGAACCGTATCTTGATGGCTCTGCTACATATTTTGTCCAAAATTCTGCTCCATGATTAAAAATTATTTCTGTAGAAGAAAACATATGGCAGTTTCCAAAATCAAAAAATAAAGAATAAACTATTGCCATTATTTGGCTGGTTACAAAAGTCAGTCCGGAGTCTGATGTGAAAATTTTGGCCAATCAATCTTAAATCAGCAATGAGGAAATGGTCAACATGTCTGAAAGTACACTAATGCATCCATACATGATACACAAAAGGCTGATTTCGGCAGGAATTTTGCAAAAGAAGGGCCCTTGTCAGTCTAAAGTTATGCATACCAAGCCTGAGAAAAGAATCAGAAGATTAGAAGCCGCAGACAAGGAGACCCATCTTTTAATATTCCTATTAAATTTTGGAAGATCCCCTACAAATATGGTTCAATGGTCACTAGCTGGTCGAAAGGATAGAAGGCATCTTGCATGAGTTGCTGCTCTGAGAAAATCAGTAATAAACCTATTTGATGACAAGGAACATCCTTTGGAAAGAGCTTTGACACCCAAGTCTTGAAGTTGAATGGCTATAGGCGAAGGAACATACCTATTAGGATATGACGGTTCTAGAAGAGCTAGAAAGATTTTGCTTAATTCATCTCTTGTCTGATCAAATAAAATACAGTACAAACCCCTTCTGAATGACTATCATTACCCGTAACAAACAATAATTAAAACTTCTACAAATAAACTAACCAAGATAAGCATGAAGATTAATCAAATCAACATAACCCCAACAACGCAAACAAAACTCGTGATGGAGGCATGGACACATGGCAAAGTCTCTCAGACAGCATACTAACTTCATTGAAGATTTTTCTATTTTTCGCAGTACTTAAAACTGACAGCCATGGTACTATCAACTAAATTATCACATTTAAGAGAACATGAATTGCGTTACTCCTGGCTGGAGCTATGCAAATGAAACTCAGACCAGCTTTAAACTTGAAACAATAATCTGTTAACTCGAAAATGCCTGGACTCACAGAAAAAAAAAAGACAAGTTTTAGATTTCTGAATATATTAATCGCAATCAGTGCGTAAATTCATATATTCAAATTCAGTCTTAACACAAAATTACATGATTTGAGAACGGGCATGAAATTTCAGCAAAAAAGATAAGGCCCTGCTCTTCTTATATACGTGCAATGATAGAATCCTCACTACAAATAACCTAATCACCACATAATGTCTTCTTCTAAGACATCTAGTGAAACTAAATGTGTGGATGAGACTGTAAAGGTTGGATCATCCACTGGTTTTCGAGACCACAGAGGAAAATTGCATGTCAATGCACTAAGATTGAGTGAAAGAAGTGCTTGAAAACTATAATATCCTAACTAAAAAAACCTGGACTCGGAGAAAAAAAGAAGAGATGTTTTGTATGTTTAAAATTCAGGTTTGACTCACAATCACATGATTTAAGAATGGGAAGTGAAATTTCAGCAAGGAGGTAAGGCCCTGTTCTGCTTATCCTGGCCACAAACAACCTAATCAACATGTATTGTCTTTTCAAGACAACTAGTGAAACTAGATGCGTCGCTGAGACTGTAGAGTCAGTCATACAATGTTTTTTAGACCATGCATGTAAAGTGTGCAACTGTGCCATAGTGGGCAACCAATCTGAACTACAAGGCAAACACAACAAGAAAAAGGAAACTACAAGAATAAAAGTGTATTAGATGTGTGCCATGGTGATTAACTACCAGAGCCACCGTGGGGGACCTAGATGCCTAGGGCTCCCAGACGTGGGACCACTGGCAAAGCTCGTCCCTGATTGAATGTAATATTTGTAGCAGCTTCTTGTGATCGTTCTCAAAAAAAAAACTCTGCCGTTACAGTTTCCAAATCGTCCAGGTAGAGACCATGACAATGTTTAGCTGCATCACAACTGTTTTTCTTGAAAAACTTGTTACTCTCTCCGTCTCATGAAACTTGTCTTAAATTTTTCTAAATTTGGATGTATCTAGTTACTATTTAGTGTCTATATACATCCAAAATTTGACAAAGTTACGACAAGTTTCATAGGATGGAGGGAGTATTAAATGTTCCAAATGAGCTAATAAACCTCTAGAAGTCTTTTTCATCACAAATAAAATTCAGCAGTGTGCCATTGTGATAGCAGCTGCTTACTACCTAATACAAATTGGTTACGATGAAGTTAATACAAGTCTGAATGAGCATATGCAAAGTGTTACTTTACATTTTTAGAATGGTACAAAACCAGCAGATCAGTAAAGTGCCTCAAATTGGATGTGAGCAATCAAGTTTCTACCATAGCATCTCCAGATTTTAAGTCCTAGCCCTATTCAATAATGGAATACAGTTGCATTTAGCAGGGTTTTCATCAAATTTGGATCTCTCTTACCCTTTTAGTCAGTCAAGAAAATAAAAATACTAGTTCTATAGTCGAAAAACAGATTGAAAAAAATTCTGCAGGAGTTGTATAAAGAGTTGTGAACTAATCTACTCCCTCCTGTCTCTTTTAATTGACTCGGATTTAGTACAAATTTGTACTAAATTTGAGTCAATTAAAAAAGAACGGAGGGAGTACCAACCAAATTGCACTGAATACAAAACTGTGTTTTACTATGTGTGTAAATAAATAATACCTCCAAGGATGACATGTTTGTGTTCAATTCTTGTTGCTGCCTCCATCCTGCGAGCCGCTGTCCTGTGAGCTACTGCCAGCACCCCCATCTTGCTGTGGTGTTTGGCCTCCCAATCCACCAAACGGCCACGGCAGTGACACATTAAACCTCCTTTCCACCACCCTTGCAGTCTCATCCCTTCCTTCGTCAGCGGTACTAGAGCTCCTCCCAGATGGAACTACGGCAGCGATACCAACAGCCGGCTGTGGGCTTGGGGCCTTATTGCCCTCATAATCAGGATCATCAGTTGGCAGCTCGAAGCGACAAATGGGGCAGGAATTGTGGAGCTCCAACCAGGGGACAATGCAGTCGGCATGGTATATGTGCTTGCAGGGCATCTGCTTGGCCCCATCCCCAGGTGAGAAATCCTCCTTGCACACAGCGCACTCAGCACCCTCCGCCGCCGCGACCATGGCATCGGTCACGACAACGTCAGGAAGCGTGGACAGGGCCGATTTGGCAGCAGGCGGCGTGCCGTAGCGGTTGGGGTCGTTCTCAGCTAGCTGCTCGATGAGTTGCTCCAGACCTGGGCCGACGAAGTAGTCCCCGAAGCTTGCGCCACCGGCACGGCCGCCTAGGCCCGGGGAGAGGTTGACGCTGGCGTCGTCGAGGAGGACCTGGATGTTAGCGCCGCCCTCTACGAGGCCCTGGATGTAGTTCTGGAAGAAGGTGAGCGGGTCAAAGGAGTCAGGCTCGTTCTCAGGAGTGGCCGTGCCGGCGGCGGAGGCAGCACCGCTCCCGCTCCTGGACCTGGAGCGGCGGCCATCCTGGAGGTCGAGGAAGCTGGTGAGGAAGTTGGAGAGGTCGCTGGAGGGGGGCGCGGCGGTGGTGGAGGAGGAAGAAGATCGGGATGGGGAAGAGGCGGGGAAGGTGAAGGGGAAGGGGATGATGGTGGGGGCGGGGACGGTGACCTCCTCCAGGAAGTCGCCGCGGCACTCGGGACAAGAGAGCTCACCGGCGGCGGCCGCGGAGGCGGCGATGAGGACGGTGCGGTTGCATTGGTAGCAGAAGAACTGCTTGCGCGCGAGGGAAGCGTAGTAGGCGGCGCCCGGAGTCGACATGGAGGCGCCCGGCGATCTAGGCGGCGGCGATGCGAGTTTTTTCTTTCTTTTCCCAAGGAATTTAGGTCTTCGCCTCTCACTATCTTCTTCTTCACTCCCTCTTTTTTTCTTTCCTCGGCTTCCTTGTCCGATTTTTTTTCACTGAAAAACAAAGGCAAAAGAGAGGCCGATAGACGGTTACAGCTCCATACACGCCCGAAACATACTGTAAACCTATTTTACTGTAGTAGTATGTCGGGCGTCCAGCCCCCATCCATAGTTTTTAAATTCTAAAAATTGAAATTTCAAATTAATACCTCCGTCCACCAAGATTATCTGAGTTTTTAAAATTTAAATGTATCTAAATACTAAATAGGATCTAGACATCCAATTTTTGACAAGTCGCATACAACCTTCATGAGATGGAGCGAGTAATATTGTTTGATTCAAAAGCATGAGCTAGATGAAGTTGGGATCAATCTTTCATAAAAGTATGTATCTAAGGCCCCATAAATCAACACCAAACCCAACACTATCATCGCACTATCAATGTTGACATATTTCTCCTCTAAAATGCACTAGTACAGAGCGACGCTAAGGACACCCCTCGATAGAAACAACATCGATACGAGCTACGGTTAAAAATAACGACGTGTGTCCAAGGAGGCCCGCGAGAAATGGGCCCCAGTCGCGGAGACAACATGGGACACGGTCATAGTTTTATGCTCATCGCCGAAATATTACCAACGGAGGTATTGCTCATAAATGACTCTACAAAACGGTGCTACAAGAAAATTCCATTTTAGATAAAATACATGCCTTCTAAATACAATACTTAACCCTCGCAGAAACCCTACCCTCACTCTCTCCCTACTCTCTTCTTGTATTTGAACCAAACATGGTGACACGTGCATTTTATATCATCATATTTGCATCGTATAGGGATAGTTTATATTGTTGTTCGCATTCATATTGCATTATTTTCACTTATTATTTTCACTTATTTATATGATTTATGAGAGTTTCTTACAAAGTCTCTTGTTTTGGTATTTAGTTCCTGAGAGGCAGAAAACGTCTTATTCCGTGTTTTTAAGTTTCAAGGATCTTCGGGGACTCAATTGCATCAAGGAAAAATACGAGAAAGTTTTTCATCAGAGAGAAGAACATGGGCACAAGAAGTCATCAAGGAAGGCCACGAGGCCCAAGATGTGGCCCATGTCACGGCATGATACCCCTGCCGCGCCATGGGGGGGGGGGTGAAAGGACACGGATGTCGCTTAAAGGGGGGTGAATAGGCGATTTAAAACTTTTACGAGATGGGCTTAACAAATGCGAAATAAAACTAGCGTTTACTTTGTCAAGCCCAAAGCCTATATACTATTGTTCACCTATGTGCACCAACAACTTATTCTAAGCAATGGTTCACTGATACGTCTCCGACGTATCGATAATTTCTTATGTTCTATGCCATATTATTGATGATACCTACATGTTTTATGCACACTTTATGTCATATTCGTGCATTTTCTGGAACTAACCTATTAACAAGATGCCGAAGTGCCGATTCTTTGTTTCTCGCTGTTTTTGGTTTCGAAATCCTAGTAACGAAATATTCTCGGAATCGGACGAAATCAAGACCCGGGTTCCTATTTTCACCGGAAGCATCCGGAACACCCGGGAAGGACCGGAGGGGGGCACCGGGCCCCCGGACCATAGGCCGACGCGGCCCGAGGCCCCGGCCGCGCCGCCATATGGTGTGGCCACCCCTTCGACCCTCCTGCGCCGCCTCTTCGCCTATATAAAGCCTCCGTCGCGAAACCCCGATACGAAAAACCACGATACGGAAAACCTTCCGGAGCCGCCGCCATCGCGAAGCCAAGATCCGGGGGACAGGGAGTCTCCGTTCCGGCACCCTGCCGGAGCGGGGAAGTGCCCCCGGAAGGCTTCTCCATCGACACCGCTGCCATCTCCACCGCCATCTTCATCACCGCTGCTTGCTCCCATGAGGAGGGAGTAGTTCTCCATCGAGGCTCGGGGCTGTACCGGTAGCTATGTGGTTCATCTCTCTCCTATGTGCTTCAATACAATAATCTCATGAGCTGCCTTACATGATTGAGATTCATATGATGATGCTTGTAATCTAGATGTCATTATGCTAGTCAAGTGAGTTTTACTTATGTGATCTCCGGAGACTCCTTGTCCCACGTGTGTAAAGGTGACGAGTGTGTGCACCGTGTGGGTCTCTTAGGCTATATTTCACAGAATACTTATTCACTGTTGAATGGCATAGTGAGGTGCTTATTTATATCTCTTATGATTGCAATGTGTTTGTATCACAATTTATCTATGTGCTACTCTAGCAATGTTATTAAAGTAGTTTTATTCCTCCTGCACGTGTGCAAGGGTGACAGTGTGTGCACCGTGTTAGTACTTGGTTTATGCTATGATCATGATCTCTTGTAGATTGCGAAGTTAACTATTGCTATGATAATATTGATGTGATCTATTCCTCCTACATATGCATGAAGGTGACAGTGTGCATGCTATGCTAGTACTTGGTTTAGTCTTTTGATCTATCTTACACTAAAGGTTACTAAAATATGAGCATTATTGTGGAGCTTGTTAACTCCGGCATTGAGGGTTCGTGTAATCCTACGCAATGTGTTCATCATCCAACAAGAGTGTAGAGTATGCATCTATCTATTCGTTATGTGATCAATGTTGAGAGTGTCCACTAGTGAAAGTCTAATCCCTAGGCCTTGTTCCTAAATACGCTATCGCTTCTTGTTTACTCGTTTTCTTGCGTTACTATCTGCTGCGTTACTACTTGCTTGTTTACTCGTCTCGGGCAAAGCACTTTTACTGGTGCCGTTGCTACTACTTATTCATACCACCTGTATTTCACTATCTCTTCGCCGAACTAGTGCACCTATTAGGTGTGTTGGGGACACAAGAGACTTCTTGCTTTGTGGTTGCGGGGTTGCATGAGAGGGATATCTTTGACCTCTTCCTCCCCGAGATCGATAAACCTTGGGTGATCCACTTAAGGGAAACTTGCTTGCTCGTTCTACAAACCTCCGCTCTTGGAGGCCCAACACTGTCTACAAGAATAGAAGCTCCCGTAGACATCAAGCACTTTTCACGGCGCCGTTGCCGGGGAGGAAAGGTAAAAAGGCACATACTACGGTCCCGGGTAAAGTATTTTTACGGCGCCATTGTGTTTGTGCTCGAAGCTATTTCCTTTAGATCCTGCAATTGCATCTTTTTGTTTCTTGTTTACACTAGTTTGGCATAATGGACAACAATGAGCTTCTTATTCTATTTCCCGATTTAAAACATGGATTGTTTGATGCGAAAATTAAAAAACCTATGAAATCTTATTTGCATGCTGGTAGTAATATTAGTATGAACGCTTTGAACACCATTGTTGATAATAATACAGAAAGTTCTAAGCTTGGGGAAGCTGGTTTTCATGATATTTTTAGTCCCCCAAGCATTGAGGAGAAAATTTTCTTTGATGATACTTTGCCTCCTATTTATGATGATAATAATGATAGTAGTCTTTTAGTACCGCCTGTTATGGAGGATAAATTTGATTATGATTACAATATGCCTCCTATATTTGATGATGAGAATAATAATGATAGCTACTTTGTTGAATTTGCTCCCACTACAACTAATAAAATTGATTATGCCTATGTAGAGAGTAATAATTTTATGCATGAGACTCATGATAAGAATGCTTTATGTGATAGTTATATTGTTGAGTTTGCTCATGATGCTACTGAAAGTTATTATGAGAGAGGAAAATATGGTTGTAGAAATTTTCATGTTACTAAAATGCCTCTCTATGTGCTGAAATTTTTGAAGCTACACTTGTTTTATCTTCCTATGCTTGTTACTTTGCTATTCATGAACTTGTTTATTTACAAGATTCCTATGCATAGGAAGCATGTTAGACTTAAATTTGTTTTGAATTTGCCTCTTGATGCTCTCTTTTGCTTCAACTACTATTTCTTGCGAGTGCATCATTAAAGCTACTTGAGCCCATCTTAATGGCTATAAAGAAAGCACTTCTTGGGAGATAACCCATGTGTTTATTTTGCTACAGTACCTCTATTTTATATTTGTGTCTTGGAAGTTGTTTACTACTGTAGCAACCTCTCCTTATCTTAGTTTTGTGTTTTGTTGTGCCAAGTAAAGTCTTTGATAGTAAAGTAAATACTAGATTTGGATTACTTGCACGGTTCCAGATTTCTTTGCTGTCACGAATCTGGGTCTAATTCTCTGTAGGTAACTCAGAAAATTAAGCCAATTTACGTGAGTGATTGTCAGATATGTACGCAACTTTCATTCAATTTGGGAATTTTCATTTGAGCAAGTCCGGTGCCCTTTTAAAATTCGTCTTTACGGACTGTTCTGTTTTGACAGATTCTGCCTTTTATTTCGCATTGCTTCTTTCGCTGTGTTGGGTGGATTTCTTTGTTCCATTACCTTCCGGTAGCTTTGAGCAATGTCCAGAAGTGTTAAGAATGATTGTGTCACCTCTGAACATGTGAGTTTTTGATTATGCACTAACCCTCTAATGAGTTTGTTTCGAGTTTGGTGTGGAGGAAGTTTTCAAGGGTCAAGAGAGGAGGATGATATACTATGATCAAGGAGAGTGAAAGCTCTAAGCTTGGGGATGCCCCGGTGGTTCACCCCTTCATATTCTAAGAAGACTCAAGCGTCTAAGCTTGGGGATGCCCAAGGCATCCCCTTCTTCATCGACAACATTATCAGGTTCCTCCCTCGAAACTATATTTTTATTCCGTCACATCTTATGCACTTTGCTTGGAGCGTCGGTTTGTTTTTGTTTTTGTTTTGTTTGAATAAAATGGATCCTAGCATTCACTTTGTGGGAGAGAGACACGCTCAGCTGTAGCATATGGACAAATATGTCCTTAGGCTCTACTCATAGTATTCATCGCGAAGTTTCACCTTCGTTAAATTGTTATATGGTTGGAATTGGAAAATGCTACATGTAGTAACTCTAAAATGTCTTGGATAATTTGATACTTGGCAATTGTTGTGCTCATGTTTAACCTCTTGCATCATATGCTTTGCACCTATTAATGAAGAAATACATAGAGCTTGCTAAAATTTGGTTTGCGTAATTGGTCTCTCTAAAGTCTAGATAATTTCTAGTATTGAGTTTTGAACAACAAGGAAGACGGTGTAGAGTTTTATAATGATTACAATATGTATTTTATGTGAGTTTTGCTGCACCGGTTCATCCTTGTGTTTGTTTCAAATAACCTTGCTAGCCTAAGCCTTGTATCGAGAGGGAATACTTCTCATGCATCCAAAATCCTTGAGCCAACTACTATGCCATTTGTGTCCACCATACCTACCTACTACATGGTATTTCTCCGCCATTCCAAAGTAAATTGCTTGAGTGCTACCTTTAAATAATTCAAAATTTATCACCTCTGATTTGTGTCAATGTTTTATAGCTCATGAGGAAGTATGTGGTGTTTTATCTTTCGATCTTGTCATTTACTTCGACGAGACTTTCACAATGGACTAGTGGCACATCCGCTTATCCAATAATTTTGCAAAAAGAGCTGGCAATGGGGTTCCCAGCCCGATTAATTAACTTGCATTAATAATTCTCTTCACATATTTTGCTCCGATTCATCGGTAAGCAACTTAATTTTGCAAATAGACACTCCTTCATGGTATGTGATTGTTGGAAGGCACCCGAGGATTCGGTTAGCCATGGCTTGTGTAAGCAAAAGGTTGGGAGGAGTGTCATCCATAAATAAAGAAAAACTAAACTAAAGTACATGTGTAAACAAAAGAGAAGGGGGATGATCTACCTTCGTTGGTAGAGATAACGTCCTTCATGGGAGCCGCTCTTGAAAGTCTGGTTGATGAGGTAGTTAGAGTGCCCACTACCATTCGTTGACAACAACAAACACCTCTCAAAATTTTACTTTTATGCTCTCTTTATGTTTTTAAAATAAAAGCTCTGGCACAAATATAGCAATCGATGCTTTCCTCTTTGAAGGACCATTCTTTTTACTTTTATGTTGAGTCAGTTCACCTATCTCTCTCCACCTCAAGAAGCAAACACTTGTGTGAACTGTGCATTGATTCCTACATACTTGCATATTGTACTTGTTATATTACTCTATGTTGACAATTATCCATGAGATATACATGTTACAAGTTGAAAGCAACCGCTGAAACTTAATCTTCCTTTGTGTTGCTTCAATACCTTTACTTTGATTTATTGCTTTATGAGTTAACTCTTATGCAAGGCTTATTGATGCTTGTCTTGAAGTACTATTCATGAAAAGTCTTTGCTTTATGATTCACTTGTTTACTCATGTCATTACCATTGTTTTGATCGCTGCATTCACTACATATGTTTACAAATAGTATGATCAAAGTTATGATGGCATATCACTTCAGAAATTATCTTTGTTATCGTTTTACACCGCTCGGGACGAGCGAGAACTAAGCTTGGGGATGCTTGATACGTCTCCGACGTATCGATAATTTCTTATGTTCTATGCCATATTATTGATGATACCTACATGTTTTATGCACACTTTATGTCATATTCGTGCATTTTACGGAACTAACCTATTAACAAGATGCCGAAGTGCCGATTCTTGTTTTCTGCTGTTTTTGGTTTCGAAATCCTAGTAACGAAATATTCTCGGAATCGGACGAAATCAAGACCCGGGTTCCTATTTTCACCGGAAGCATCCGGAACACCGGGAAGGACCGGAGGGGGGCACTCGGGCCCCCGGACCATAGGCCGGCGCGGCCCGGGCCCTGGCCGTGCCGCCATATGGTGTGGCCACCCCTTCGACCCTCCTGCGCCGCCTCTTCGCCTATATAAAGCCTCCGTCGCGAAACCCACGATACGAAAAACCACGATACGGAAAACCTTCCGGAGCCGCCGCCATCGCGAAGCCAAGATGCGGGGGACAGGAGTCTCTGTTCCGGCACCCTGCCGGAGCGGGGAAGGTCCCCCGGAAGGCTTCTCCATCGACACCGCTGCCATCTCCACCGCCATCTTCATCACCGCTGCTGCTCCCATGAGGAGGGAGTAGTTCTCCATCGAGGCTCGGGGCTGTACCGGTAGCTATGTGGTTCATCTCTCTCCTATGTGCTTCAATACAATAATCTCATGAGCTGCCTTACATGATTGAGATTCATATGATGATGCTTGTAATCTAGATGTCATTATGCTAGTCAAGTGAGTTTTACTTATGTGATCTCCGGAGACTCCTTGTCCCACGTGTGTAAAGGTGACAGTGTGTGCACCGTGTGGGTCTCTTAGGCTATATTTCACGGAATACTTATTCATCTGTTGAATGGCATAGTGAGGTGCTTATTTATATCTCTTATGATTGCAATGTGTTTGTATCACAATTTATCTATGTGCTACTCTAGCAATGTTATTAAAGTAGTTTTATTCCTCCTGCACGTGTGCAAGGGTGACAGTGTGTGCACCGTGTTAGTACTTGGTTTATGCTATGATCATGATCTCTTGTAGATTGCGAAGTTAACTATTGCTATGATAATATTGATGTGATCTATTCCTCCTACATATGCATGAAGGTGACGAGTGTGCATGCTATGCTAGTACTTGGTTTAGTCTTTTGATCTATCTTACACTAAAGGTTACTAAAATATGAGCATTATTGTGGAGCTTGTTAACTCCGGCATTGAGGGTTCGTGTAATCCTACGCAATGTGTTCATCATCCAACAAGAGTGTAGAGTATGCATCTATCTATTCTGTTATGTGATCAATGTTGAGAGTGTCCACTAGTGAAAGTCTAATCCCTAGGCCTTGTTCCTAAATACTGATATCGCTTCTTGTTTACTGTTTTACTGCGTTACTACTGTTGCGTTACTACTGCTTGTTTACTGTCCTGGGTAAAGCACTTTTCTGGTGCCGTTGCTACTACTTATTCATACCACCTGTATTTCACTATCTCTTCGCCGAACTAGTGCACCTATTAGGTGTGTTGGGGACACAAGAGACTTCTTGCTTTGTGGTTGCAGGGTTGCATGAGAGGGATATCTTTGACCTCTTCCTCCCTGAGATCGATAAACCTTGGGTGATCCACTTAAGGGAAACTTGCTGCTGTTCTACAAACCTCTGCTCTTGGAGGCCCAACACTGTCTACAAGAATAGAAGCTCCCGTAGACATCATTCACCTATGTGCACCAACAACTTATGCTAAGCAATACAAGCAAGTATGTGATAGCAAGATATATATAACTTCAAGCACAATGGCTATCACAAGGTAAAGTGCATAAGTAAAGAGCTCGAGTATAGAGATAACCGAGGCACGCGGGAGACGATGATTTATCCCGGAGTTCACACTCTTGCGAGTGCTAATCTCCGGTGGAGAGGTGCGGTTGCTTAGTGCTCCCGAACGCCACAAGAGGCTCACCTTGAGGTGTGGTTGCTCGATGCACACCAACGCCACAAAGGCCTCACCCCAAGATGCGGTACTCACACCACACACCGAACGCCACGAAGGCGCCTCACCTAGATCTCCCGGTGACCCTCGCCACAAAGGCCTAGGTCACGGTTCCACTAAGGGATTTCCTTCGAGGCGGAAACCGGGCCTTACACAAAGATTGGGGCACACATCCACAACTTAATTGGAGGCTCCCAACAAATCGCCACAAAGGCACCCAAGAGTAACAACCTTCTTGCTTTCACCTCCACGAATCACCGTGGAGAACTCAAACCGATGCACCAAATGCAATGGCAAGAACACCACAAAGATGCTCAAGTCCTTCTCTCTCAAATTCCAACAAAGCTACAAAATCTATTGGGGGGATAAGAGAGGAAGAACAAAGAGGAGAACACAAAATTCTCCAAGATCTAGATCCCAAAGATTCACTCACAAAGAGATGATTTGGTTTGGTCAAAGTGTGGATCTAGATCTCCTCTCTCTTTTCCCTCAAAATGGGGCAAGAATCATGGAGGGATAGAGAGATAGGGCAAGCTTCTCAAGAACAACAATGGAGGAGAGAGAGTAGAAGAAGCAGCAACCCAAGGAGGAAGAAGGGGGGTATTTATACCCCCCAAGAAAATCGAGCCGTTGCAGACTTTCGAGGGCCGGATAATCCGGCCTAAGTTGGGGCCGGATAATCCGCCCCCCGGATAATCCGGCCTCAGGGATAAAACCTGGTCAAAATCCGGCCAAAAGTCCGGCCCCTATCCAGAGCTGCTTTTTTCCTGGTCCTTAGGCGATTTCGAGGGGCCGGATATTTCCGAAATATCCGGCCCGGATCATCCGGGCCGGATTATCCGCCCCCGAAAACCGGCGAGAGACGAGCAAATAGAAACGGACATAACTTTAGCATCCGGACTCCGATTTTGATGATCTTGGGCTTGTTTTAAAGCTAGGAACAAGCTCTACAAGATCATGCAGGAAACCATCATAGTCCAACAAGGTAGGATAGAAACAAATGATGAAAGGTTTGACCTATCTAAAAAAGACATACCGGTAAAACCTCCAATCTTGAAAATGCAACAAGTTGCCCGTGCAAAAACCATTCTTGATGAACTAGAGCTTGTCATGAGAATAAGCACAAGCTCTAAATCATCACATGGATAAGATCCAAATAATAACCAAGAAAGATGATGAACCAAACTCGAAAACGCAACAAGTGATCTATGCGAAATCCGTTTTCGATGAACTAGAGCTTGTTATGAGAATAAGCACAAGCTCTAAAACATCACATGGATACGGTCCAAATAACAACCAAGAAAGATGATGCAAGGATGCAAAGGTTTGAGCTCTCTCCGAACGATACGATCGAGTTACTCACTCGAGAGCCCTCTTGATAGTACGGCAACTAAACTATAAACCGGTCTCCAACTACACTATGAGACCGGTGAGAAAGAAACCCTATCAAGAGCAAACCTTATACTTGCGCATTCCACTTGAGCTTGATGACGACGATCTTGACCTCAACAAGATGGAACGTCTTTCTTGCTTGTGCTTGCTTGACGAAGTCTTGTAGATTGCTCCCCCATAAACCACCATGGGAGAGCTTCTTCTTCGGCGCATCTTCGCATAACCATGACCACCATGTGGATTGCTCCCCCATAATCCACCATGGGAGAGCTTCTTCTTCGGCGCATCTTCACATATCCATGATCACCATATGGATGGCAAGACTCAAGCAAAGGATCTCTTCGAGATGGCTCATCTTGAACTTGCACATCATTTCTCCATGGCAAGCTTCAAGCTTATGAACTCTTCGAGTTGGCTCATCTTGAACTTGCACAACATTTCTTCATTCTTCATCATGTTGATGTCTTGAAGTAACTTGAGGGCTCACTACATCTTCATCTTCAAGACATACTTGACACTTGATATCCTTCATCAATTTCTTCTTATTGCAACCTTGAAGCCAACATATGGTTCAAGAATTGCCTATGAAAAACTCCTACAAATATAACTCAATGCAAACATTAGTCCATAGGGATTGTCATTAATTACCAAAACCACACATGGGGGCTCCATGCACTTTCAGGGGGGCATCTAGCCCCCGTGCGTAGCCTCGCCTCCATCTTTTTATGGGGAGATTCGTATCACAAAAAAAGTTATGGCATGATTTTCCTGAAATTTATACAGGCGACGGAGGAGGTGGAAGTCTTCTCCTGCTCAGAGTGAGGGCAGATCTTGCTCCTCTAAGGCCTTCGCTGTGGGGAATCAAAACTACCATCACCAACAACTCATCCTTGGTGTAGTGGGTCTCTCCATCATCTCCAACATCAGCACTGGCTCTATCTCGAAGATCAACATCATCCCCTCATAGTTTGTGATAGACCAAAATCCTAAATAATTTTCTAGTAGTGTGTGCATGCTTGCTTGTCCTCGGTAACTTGTTGTTATTTGAAGGGGAAGTTATATTTTCAGACTGTTTTGTATACCATATGTTCATATGCCACTAATCATTGCCATGTTTCACAATCATGAGTAGTTGCCCGTGTTCCTAAGGCACAAGATGGATTGGCTATGATTTCTATATAGTATGCTATGAGTGTTTGGTCAAGTTTTATACTTTTATGTGGTTCTACGATGGTAACATACGAACGTCGACTGTGTGTTACTCATAGGGTTGCACACCAGTGTAATGAAAAGGAGTATGGATAGTAGTAGATGATAGACACCTTGTCCAAATCTTTAGAGTTGCATTGGGTGGTTTATATGATCCGGGGCCTTAGAAGTTAAAGCAATGGTTGAACATTTATGTCTCAATGAACCTCTTGTTTGGCTCATGTAAATGGCTTAGGGACCAATTATTTGGGATGTGTTTTCTCATGCTTATGGATGCGCCTAATTTAGGCTCCGTCCAACCAGAATAAAACTTGAGAAAATATTTAGCATGCTTTTCTAGAAATCTTTATGCCATGAAGTTTGTGCCACCCTCAAGGACGTTTGCCTCATATAAGAAGTTTGTCCTCTTGCTGAAGAGAGAATTAATTTTTCTCCAAAAATAGTATTACTTGCAATTTACTTTACCAGACCACTATTTTACTTTACTTTTTTATTTACTTTCCCGCAAATTATAATGCAAAAATACCAATCCATGCATCTTTCATTGTTTACTTTGTTGAATCCGATGAGCAATACATTCAGCTCCTCGTGGGTCCGACAACTTTTTAGGTTCGAAAGGTACTAGAATTGATCCCCTACACTTGTGGGTTGTCACGCGGCGGAGGCGCTCGAGGTGGCCTAGGGTTCTCCTGTGTCTTGTCCTGACGAGAGGGAGTGCATTTTTCGTGTCTACACACGATGTCTCAACATCGTCCTCTCCTCTTCGTCCATATCTGGTAGCACCGGGTTGGAGGTGGCCCACACTAGGGATCGAAGACGAAGTCCGTCGGATGTGGGCGGATTAGGCCAGAATTGGCCTCATCCGAATTCCTCTTCGGCCTCCCTCGTCTGGTGGTGGGTGGCACATCTGTGGGATGTGCGGTTGTAGGCGGAGCAACCAATGATGAACCAGTCGGACCCGAGGGCGACGCTGACGAAAAAATCCCGCGTTATCTAAGGTGTAAATCTTTATAGTTAGAGATATTTTCAGAATCATAAATATGTTTTCTAATTTGTGTTCCATTAATCTGTTTTACGTGTTTGTGAAGGAGTTGTTTATGCTATTGTGGATGGGTTGTTTGGCTTTATGCTATCCTGAAGGTATGTGTTGCTTAGGACCTTAGATTATCATGAATGTTCTAGAAAAGTGTGGTATATTATAAAAAAAAATAATGCTTGTAGCTTCAGTTAATTGTGGGACCGTATCCAAAGAGGTCAGGTGTTACTTGTATAACAACACATTATCACTGCTTCGTTATAGTTTACTGTCCTTTGTATCTTATTTAAAAAATTAAGTTCTCTTGTGATTAGATTAGAACTCATGCATATAAAAACAAGAATCTATTTTGGGGACAACACATAATTCTCTTGTGATTTCTTTATTGAAGGAATTGGGACCAAGTCACAGTCACGAATAGAGTTCTCTTAGTTCATGCTACTGGCTTTGATAGCTGGAACTTATTTCGATGGCAATGCATACGAAATGACATGTTGATTGCAAAATATAATAAACTACTAGTGGATGGTGCGCCTAGCCTTGAAAGCCATCTCAATTAGGCTTAGTTGAAAAAATTGTTTTGAAAACTTTCTTGGATTTAAATTGATTATGTACTTAATTCTGTCGATTAACTAACTTTATCCTTGTTTTTTTAGTTACATCTCTTAACATATCTATCTCCATTCTCATCCACCCTATGCCAATTAGATTTCGGTGACTAAACATAAGAAGGGCAGAGTTGATGTGGGCTTCTACAGCAAGTAAATGTTGATGTCAAGACTCTCCTGATGTGTGAATCGAGGCATAGCTCGGATGGTTGCCGGGTGCTGATACCTGTGCTACCCGTGAGATCTTGAGTTGGAGTGCTAGCGCCCGCTCTCTCATGTGTGAATCGAGACATAGCTCGGATGGTTGCCGGGTGCTGATACCTGTGCTCCCGTGAGATCTTGAATTCGAGTGCTAGCGCCCGCTCTCTCATTGTACACACCAAAATATCATTAATTGAATTGCTTGGAGGGCTTCTTACCCCCCAAGTTGCATTTTTTTTTTTTGACTCCCCTGATGTTGCTGACATGATTTTTTCCTAGCTCAAGATAGACTACATCTAATGTGGATTGTCAGGTAATATGAAATGAGAAATTTGCCAATATGTAATCGTTCATATAAATAAAATGCTACAGATGTGATGATGGCATTTAGTATATGAAATTAATGAAATGTTATTGTTTTAGTTCTTGGTCTGAAATGAATGAAATCTATTTTTCGGCCTTTGTACCGTGAGTTCTTGATGTGTAGAGGAGATTATATTAATTATAGGACACCACACTACAAATGGGTATAATAGAAAACTGTAGCTGATGACCCAAAGGAAAGGTAAGTTTGTAATTGTTGCCAAAAAAGGGGCATTAGAGAATCTCTAACAAATACCCTATAATAGGGACCAACCGTTTTTAGGGCACTGGAGGGAAAAATACAGTCTCCAACAGGTGCCCTAAAATAAGGCTGCCCCAAAGTTTGCTCCTCTGTGCCCCATATTTGCGGTAGAGGGGTTTGCGCGTGGACTAGTGCCCTATCCAGGAAACATTGCGCGGGAGGGCCAGCCGCCCCGCCCATCCCCAGCTCCGCCGCCACAGCCACCTCCGTCGCATGAAAAGGTATCCTTGAAATAAAAACAAGTTTATAACGAACATAGCGTGAATAGTACATGAGGTTTGTTCGATTTTGTCTTTTTTACCCCGGGTACAATGATAGTAATTTCCTCGCGAAATATTTTTGTACAAGTACAATACTTGATCATATTTGGTTTCCATAAAAAAATGGATTTTTAAACCTTTATTTAAATTACCGGAATATTTTGGATGTACGGGGTGCTTGGCACCCATGATCATTGATGTATTTTCCTAATTTTAACCAGATTATCCTAATTAAGAAATTTAGACGATTCATAAAAATGGCGGATAATCCGCATCTGCCAAATAATTGCAATACCATATCCATCTCGAATATCCGCACGAGCAATATCCATATCCTCGTCCATATCCATGCGGTTTGAATAATTCCGTACCATTTACATCCCTAGCTGGCGGCAAGATGATTCTGTATTTCATTCAAAATATTTCTGCTAAATACATTAGAAACTATGTTGCTCACGTGACTGAACATGCCCATACAACGGATGGATAAATATGTTCATGTCCTGTGGAGATGTACACAAAACCTGACCTGAGAAAAATACCAGCAGATTAGAAGAAGGCAACCCATCTTTCCCTACTCAGTATTCACATTTAATCTTGAAACATCATGTACAATCATTCAAGCCAGGCGAAAGGATAAAACACATCATACGTGGATATTGCTGCTCTGAGCAAATCTGGTATGAACCTAGTTCGTGACAGAGAACATCCTTTCCTTTGGAAATGGGCAAATGGGCAGGACACCAAAGTCTTGAAGTTCAACGGCTCTAGGTGAAGAAAGATAGCGACTGAGATAAGTATGGTTCTAGAAGTGCTAACAAAACATTGCTTAATTCATCTCCATTTGATCGATACAGTCTCAACCTCCTGTAGGAATGTCTAGGTCCCTATCAATAATACATACCATTTGGAAAGGAGTCAACGGAAGATAAGCATCCAGACTAATCAAAAAGTACAATGACCAATATAGGAAATTAAGCTCGTGTGAGGCCAGACTCACACTCGCCCCTGGAAGCTGGCACTGACTTCATTGAAGAGATTTTCTAATTTTAGCAATAGAAGTGACAGCCGTAGTACACTGAACTCAGCAATACCTGGATTCCCGAACTTGCTAACTGCAATCATTGCATAATCTTTTATTTTGGTTGTTCCAAATTCAGGATTAACTCAGCATCGCACGATTTGAGAATGGAAGTGCAATTTCAACAAATAGGCAATGTCCTGTTCTGCCTTACATATGTGCCAAGATGGGATCCTCAAAGTGAAGGATTTTAGGGTTTAACACTTAATTAGATGTATCCCAAACACGAGGATATATATATATATAGTCCATGGAGTCATGGAGGATGTCAAAATAACTGAAGATTATGATCACCTAGAATCAGGGATACACTAATCCAAATCGGTTAAAGGAGATCCTCCGTGCTGAAACAATGCAAGTGCCGTGCGCAATGATGATTAAAGTACCAGAGCTACCATGGGGGCCTAAATGCCCAGGGTTCACAGGTGCATACAACTGGGGAAGCTCATCCCAGATTGAGTAAGATCTGCAGTAGCTTCTTGTGATTGTTCTAGAAAAACTATGTTATTCCTCTTTCCAGATCATCCAGATGGAGAAGATGACAATGATTAACTGCGGCGTGACAGCTATTTTTTTTGATAAATTTGTTATGAGGTGTTTCAAACAAAACAATAAGCCTCTACAAGTAAAGGATATACTTTCTGTTCATCACAAACAATATTGCAGTCATTGTGTCTACAATGGTAGACAAGAACAAGAAAAGGTATGTGCCTGAAATTGGATGTGAACAATCAACTTTCTATTATATAGCATCTCTAAAGTCTCAACCGTTTTGGACAAGGCAATGCAATTGCATTAACCGAGTTCTCAGCGAATTTGGATACCAAGTCAAGAAAAAATTGTACTCCCTCCGATCCATAATAAGTGTCGTGGTTTTAGTTCAAATTTGAACTATAACCACGGCAGTTATAGTAGTTCTCCAAACATAGATCGAAGAAATTTCTTCTAAAAATGGAAAGAGCAGGTAGTTCTGAACATGATATAATCTATAACCTACATTGCATCCGATATAAAACTGTGTTCACTATGTAAATAATACCTCCCAACTGATGACCTAATCGAGTTCAATTCTTGTTGCTGCCAACTCCATCCTGCGAGCCATTGTCCTGTGAGCTACTGCCAGCACCTCCATTGTTCCCATTGAAACTCCTCTCCAGCACCCTTGCAGTCGCCTCCCCTCCTTCCTCAGCAGCAGCAGCAGAGCTCCCGGATGCAGGTGTGGCCGCAATGCCAACAGATGCCTGCATCTTTGAGGCCTTGTTGCTCTCGTAATCAGGATCATCGGTGGGCAGCTCGAAGCGGCAAACGGGGCATGAATTGTGGAGCTCCAACCAGGGTACGATGCAGTCGGCATGGTAGATGTGGTTGCAGGGCATCTGCTTGGCCCCCTCCCCAGGCGAGAAATCTTCCTTGCACACAGCGCAGTCGGCGCCCTCTGCCGCCGCGACCATGGCATCCGTCACGACAATGTCAGGAAGCGTGGACAGGGCCGACTTGGCAGCGGGCGGCGTGCCGTAGCGGTTGGGATCGTTCTCAGCGAGCTGCTCGATGAGCTGCTCCAGGCCAGGGCCGACGAAGTAGTCCCCGAAGCTTCCACCACCGACGCCGATACCAAGACCGCCGTCGTCTACGCCGGCGGCGAGGTGGTCCATGGCGTCCTCGAGCAGGTCGAAGATGTTGACGCCGCGCCCCCTGCGGCCGCGGAGGTAGTCCTGGAAGAAGGCGTGCGGGTCATAGGCCTCAGGCTCGTTCTCAGGTGTGGCCGCGCCGGCGGCGGAGACGGCACCGCTCCCGCTCCGGTGACCCTGAGGGCCCATGATGGTGGTGAGGAAGGTGGAGAGGTCGATGGAGTGGGTCGCGGCGGTGGAGGACGAGGAGGAGGATTGGGGTGGGGTTGAGGCGGTGGGCATCATAGTCATAGGGGAGGAGGCGGCGGTGGGCACCATAGGAGGGGAGGAGGCGGTGGGCATCATAGTGGAGGAGGAGGCGGTGGGCATCATAGAGGCCATGGCGGAGCGCATCGCAGGGGAGAAGGAGGCAGGGGAGAAGTCGAAGGTGAAGGTGGGGATGGTGGGGGCGGGGATGTTGACCTTCTCCAGGAAGTCGCCGCCGCACTCGGGGCAGGAGAGCTCGCCGGCGGCGGCGGCGGAGACGGCGAGGAGGACGGTGCGGTTGCATTGGTAGCAGAAGAACTGCTCGCGCGCGAGGGACGCGTAGTAGGCGGCGCCCGGGGTCGACATGGCGGCGGCGGCGCCCGGCGATCTAGGCGGGGCTGCGGCGGCGATGCGAGTTTTTTCTTTTCGGAATTTAGGTTTTCGTGTTTCTGGTATCTCGTTTAGTCCTTTTTTCTTTGTTGGGATTTTATCAAGAGCGGTGACTCCGGTGCTGGCACGTATATTTTTTTTAAATCGAGGCCGGATAGGATGATGCGGCCGGTTTGCTCGCGGATCAGAAAACATGAGGAGATTGAGTTTGTTTTGAATCTCTGCACAGGGTTGGTTTGAAAGACATTTACAAAGGCTAGCTAAATGTTTTACAGTCGATGGCTTTTCTTTAGAAAGGCTAGCTGATTAGCTAGTAAATAAATTGAGTTTAGATTGGACTTATGATTGTTTCGATTTTAGTTAGGATGCATTTGGCATTGCGGTGTATTATCATGACTTTGTTTGCTACACTTGTTTTGTTTAGCTCGTTCTTATAATTTTATCTACGTTTATAGCTAATATTTAGTACTATCTTCGTCCCTTTTCGGGACCAAGGGAGTATTACGTTACAAGATAATCATAACATATCACAGTTTAGCCGCCACAAATTATTAAGTCTTAAAGAGAGGAGGACAACTAGTTGAGACTTGGTGTGGAAGCGGCACAAAGAGGTTATTCATAAATCATACAAGGAGGACAACTAGTTGAGTGGTGTTTAGATGATAAAGACGATTAATCACAAGATATGTTAAATGACAGCATCACGACGGAGGTGATGCCAAAATGGGGGAGGAAATTTTGATTATTTGACTATTTATGATGTTGTTTGTGCTTAAAATCAGCCACATACAACATATATAGACTAGCATTTAGAAGAGTTGAGAACTAGTATTTAAGTTAGATGTGGTGTAAAAGTTTCGAGTGACTAGTTGGAATTATCAATAGGATAGAGAGTCAACAAAATATATTTTAGGTATGTTTCAGGATGGTATTGTAGTGTATCTCTACAAGATTTGATGGGGGGTTAATAACATTGAATGCATTGATTCAAAGGATATTCTATGGTAGAGTAAAAAATACTTAGGGATCTAGAAAAAACATTAGGATCCCGAAGATCCACCTTTTCCTCCTTCGAGAAGTTTTTTTCTCTCCAATCTTATTCAAAAACCACCAAGGTTTTATATAGAAAGTTAGAAAATCAAGGGTGGAGGATCGAAATGGTTAACCTAGAGGGGGTGAATAGGTTTCAAAAAAACATGTACCTTTTCTTCCCAAGGTTTAGACTTTCCGGATAACAAAGATGAGCCTAATACAACTATGTGAAAATATGCATGATGATATATCAAATTTCAAGCACGAAAGCCATCTAGTGAAAGAGCTCGGATAGAAATGACTGAGTCACATCAAGACAAAGATAAATCCTGTTGTTCACTTTATTGGGAAGAAGATAATCACCGTTGGATAGGTGTGGGTTACTACGAAGGTTCCTAAACGCCACTAAAAGCTCACCTTGTTCTTGTTGAAGCTCATCCACTCATTTGGGACTCAATCACTAGCGATAGGCCTTAAGGTGACCTTCAAACCATCACTAACTCTCTAGGAGCTTGACTCCACATATTTGATTGCTCTGGGACAGCCCTAATACACCTAGGTTTTGCCACAAACACAAGAGTAACAAGTATCTTCAAGGACACATGGAGGGATCATGATTTGGCCTGTATTTCTAGATATGGATCTTCTCTCTTATTTCCTCGAAGGGATATAAAATTTGGGTGGAGAAATTAGGAGATCTCGAGCTTCGAGGTGCCCAACAATGAAGGAGAGAGACAAAATGTACATGAAGAAGTTGAGGCTTTTATAGCATCACCCCAAAACTGCAATTGTTAAATATGTCACACCCCACCCCCCCTGATGTCATGTACTTCATTCACTACCCTCACTTGAATGAAAATCGAGGGGAGGATATTAGAGCTCGAAGACGCGTTCATGGAGCCTAGGGTCGAATCTCAGAAGGCCCACATGACTCGAATTGACGTTGAGTAAGAGTATGTTGGGGTCATCCTCAAGAAAACTTTCTACCAATTCTTCCGCTGTGCCTTACTAACATAAGATTGAGTCACGCTCAAACAAGAAGACCGAACCTTACCATAAGGCCGATGTACACAATATGTACCCATTCCGCATCGGTGCTCTATGTGAAGAGATACCCTAATCTAGTTATTACTAGACAACAATAATATATCACCCGTTGAAACTTGTAGAATTTTGTCTTCTTTAAAACAAATTACTCTTGTATACCCCTAGAAAATATTTCACCAAAAGAATTAATAGATTTATCTTTTCAAACCTCTGGTTTCATTTTCCAACATTTACAATGTATTAAGTTTCTTCTAATTGGATGACGACTTCAGATAAATTTTATTGTTCTTCTTAGAGAATATACAATTCACTAGGTATACACGTATTTATCTGATTATTGTTGTCCATTTTCTATCCAAGTCTGTTTCATTTTCAATTCAAATCCATAGTCTGACATAATTCGTATTCGAATTTGCATCCCATCATTATCCGATCCAAATCGTAATATAGTAAAGAGTAAATCTGATCTATTTACACCTCCCTTACAAAATATTCCATCACAAAAAGTACTCATGTATACCCCTGCAAAATATTTCACCAAAAAAATTAATAGATTTATTTGACTACAATTTGATCCAGTTCTGTCTAAGTAATATACTTTCCATGGAAGTTGTCTTAAATTTATTAAAATTTGGAGGTATCTAGACAATATCTAGTGTATGCATACATCTAAATTTAGTCAAGTTTAATGGGAAAGAGTGAGTAGTACAGAGTAAAATCTTATCTGTTTACACCCTTTACCCATGCAAAATATATTTCATAACAAAAACAAATCACTCCCGTTAACCCCTGCAAACTATTTCTCCAAAAAAGTAAAAAAAAATGTGAATATCTTATCTGTTTACACCCTTTACCCATGCAAAATATATTTCATAACAAAAACAAATCACTCCCATTAACCCCTGCAAACTATTTCTCCAAAAAAGTAGAAAAAAAATGTGAATATAAGTGCCCCCATGCAGGATCGAACTACAGACCTTCAGTTTACAAGACTGACGCTCTACCACTGAGCTATAGGGGCCAATTTGATTTTTGAAGTAACCATTTTTATTTCTTCGTTATGATAAGTCCTGGCGCTGATTTTGCTTATTGATCGCTCTCGCGGCCTGGGCTCTTCCCTTCCCCCTCCCTGCCCACCAGTCAGTCCACCACCGCCGCCGCCTCTCCTCCCCTCTCCCCTTCCCATCTCCCCGGCGGCGGCGGCCAGAAACTAACCATGGCGAGCCCCGCGCGCATCGAAGTCGACAAGCTGAGCGTGGAGCAGCTCAAGGCGCTCAAGGAGCAGACCGATCTGGAGGTCAATCTCCTCCAGGACAGCCTCACCAAGATCCGCACCGCCGCCACCCGCCTCGAGAACGCCACCGCCGCCCTCCACGAGCTCTCCCTCCGCCCTCACGGCACGGATCACCCAACCCTAACCCTCTCTTCTTCTCCGCAGCCTTCTACCTGCGCGCGCGTTCTCTCTTTGGTTAACGCTTTCGTTTGTCACTCCGCGTCTGCAGGGAAGAAACTGCTTGTGCCGCTCACGGCGTCCCTCTACGTCCCCGGCACGCTTGACGATGCCGAGAAGGTCCTAGTCGATGTCGGCACGGGCTACTTCATCGAGGTACCTTGCTACTTGCAATTGTCAGACACCTGATTGGGTCTGCAATAGCTTACAGTGTGTTAGTTTGTTCAGTACCTCAGTGAATCTCTCAACCTGCTGATATACATTGGGCTCATGAGCTTCTTTGGTTAATACAGAAAAATATCGTATTGGTTGGTTTTCGGTGACATTTTGATATTCAGTCAACAACACATGATCAGCACAGCATCAATGCCATGAAAGTTCCATTGTTGCACAGATATTAGGCAACCACCGGTTGGCCTGTTCTTGTTCCATGTCTGGTTCAGCCTTTGTTTACTGAGAAGCTAATCATGAACTCTGGGTGCCTGCGATTTTTGGCCCATTAGCTTCTTGTTGAATGAGACATTGCTTAGAACTTTGCCCTGTTACTCATAAAATTTCATGTTTTCTGGTCTCTTTTAGAACCTAGTGAGCAACGCAGTACCCTAAGTAAACCATATGCACACTGAAATAATGTATCTATTTTTTGTTTGCATCTGTTGCCTTCCATATGATTATTTTTTCTTTTGCGCAGAAAACTATGACTCAAGGAAAAGAATACTGTGAAAGGAAAATTAATTTGCTGAAGTCCAATTTCGATGAACTGCTTGAGGTAATATTGACAGACTGCACTGCTTTTGTCGACGCTCAATATAGCCAACCCGGAGGATAAATTGCTTTAGTCTTCATGTTTGTTAAAATTCTAACTGAATAGAAGCAGTCAAGATACTGAAGTTCATAAAGTCAAGTAGAATGCATCTGACTGCAGTAGGAAGAATTACCGATGCCTGCTAAGCATGTTATGAACATGCCATTGTTTACTAATTTACATTAGTTATGCATATTTTGATCAATAACAATTCTTGAACTGTGCAATAGCCTTGTGGAAAGAAGTGCATTTATATTGCTGATGATAGCCACATGAATTGATTTCCTTTTACTCATTTCCATCACTAGCTAGTCATCACTATTTGGAAGGCATAAGATAGTCCGTCAATAGGATGTGTTATATAGTTATGCTAATTCGTGTGGGTGATATCAAAAGCTGGGCATCTCTCAACTGCAAGGAACATATGTAACATGAATTCAGTACAACACTCTCCCTTAGCTGATGAACATTCTCTTGTTCATGTGCAGATGGCGACAAAGAAGAAAAGCATAGCAGACGAAATGGGCATGCTCCTACAAGCTAAGCTGCGGCAGGCATCAGCAAGCCCAAGCTCGTGAGAGCCAATTGCGCGCCATGTCCCTCATTTTGTTGGATGGCTGCCGGGTGGTTGGTTTGCAGCATTCAGGAACCATAGAACAAGGTTTAGCTGTTTTGGTTGTGTGTGTGTGTGTGAGGTTCTATGAGATGGTTTACCTGACCAAACCCTGTTACCATACTCCATCCAGTGATTTTGAAAGTCAGTAGTATCGAACATGCAGCTTAGCTGCACAGCTTGTACTTTATGACTTTGCACGATGCCGCTGATGTGTGAGCATCAATCCTGAGTTTATTGCATTTTTACATCTGGATGGTTGGTTTTGTTTGCACATCTCGTTCTTTTCCTGGTACTTCCTGGAGTTGCCATGTGATGTAGTAAGAAGTAATTGTACTCGTGTCAAGAAGCCGTGCCCGGAGGAGCAGCGTTGGGGGCGTCTCATCCCGTAGGGATGATGCCATCGAGTGCCTAGCTGTGTCACTGCCAGTCCGTGCCGCTGGGAGCCCGCGTCTGGCAGACTGCTCCCTCCTCCCCTTGATTTTCTGTATCTCCTTTCTCATCCAATAACGGATATAGCAGCGACAGCGACGCTGCGACGTCATTTCAGCTCAGTCTCCAGTTCTCCACCGTCGGATTCTCCAGTTCTCCACGTCATGAGCGGACGCCGGATTTACTGCCCGTCATCGAGGTGTGCTCCATCGGCCTCGCCTCCTTCGTCGGTGCCGTACTGTTGGAGATGTCAATGCCGTTCCGCCCTCCTGCCTAATTCGCGTTTTGTTTTTTTCCTTTGTGAGTTTCATATGCTGCGGCCGGGGCGATCGGAGATGGGTATGCGCTCTGCTTTCCTCGGACCTGCGTTTCCTCCGCATAGTTGGGCTGTTCTAGGTTTTCTCTTGGCTGATTTGTGTTAATCTGTTCCAAATCTTATAGCTGATGTTGATCCTAATCAGTAAGTGTACACATCATTTCAGGGATTTCCTATTTTATACATATGGAATAGGTATTGTCGAGTATGCCTATTTGACCAGATTTCAGTACGGTAGCGACACTGCCAAGTACCAACTGTACCGTATGTTCAGATAAGCTCCCAAATGTTAATACTACTACAAAGGACTCGGTGGTAGCTTTTTTCAGCGAGTCTTCTTATACAAAATACATCTCAAACCTTCCAGGATTGCCTTTCCTCTCGAGAGTGTAATACTCTAATTGTTGATGGTGTCAAGTGAAACTACATTGGAGAGAAGACATCTTAGTAGTCCAGTAAGATATATGCCGAGCTCCTCTCTTTGGTAGTACAAAAATGGTTTGTGCCCACTGCGTTAATTTGTAGAGAAACCATATATTAATTTCCCTTCTTTGGAATTTGCTATTTCAGATTGTGATTAGTTATACTATTTCTTACCAGTTAGAAGGTACTAAATTTTTCTATGTTTCTTAAACATATGTTATTATTTGTAATAAGATAGCGAACGAAAGTAAAGATTCATTTGTCACCATCAATGTATGTTCTTACTTCTTACCCGGAGCTCTTTTACCATCTATAAGGTGGAAGGGTCAGGCAACTCTGTTCTAGAACGCCGTCGGGACAGATTGGTGTGTGTCGGTATGTGTATCACTATGCTGTGCTGTGACAGTTCATAGAGCTGATGTAACTAATGCTTGCTGAGATGACGATGGTCAAATCACCGCCAAGGTGGCGTTGCTCTTCCGGACATCAGTTCCTCGAGGGAGCGGAAATAGTTGTCCGTAAAACATGAATGTTTCCAAAGGGTGTACCATAACTTTATAGAACCAGAACAATTCTTATTCATCCATTCAATGACAAGTACACTATCAGGTAGTGCTGCAATCCACCAGTACTTTTAGATGTACTCTGTCTCTTTTTACTGGTTGTTCTAATATTTATACTGATCTTCTTTTTTGGTGGAGAATAACATTTCTATATAATTTCTTATTGATCCAAAAAAATAGCTGATTTTGTAGATTCCATTATTTCAGGAAGTATAGGGTTAGAAACCTATGTCTTGCCCTTCCTTGGCTGTTGTAAAGTTGGTTATGTTCTTTTAAAAAAATACTGCCCTTTGTTTGTTGTTGTAAAGTTGATTATCTTCTTATTCATGCTATCAAGTTAATGGCATAGGCACGTTGTGGTGCCATATTTTAGATGACCTAGATAAGCAATAGAGTAAGCCTGATTTTTCACTCTACATTTTATTGCAGTGTTCTGAGAGTTGAGAGGTTGGATGATATGTATTGTCAGCTATGCACATATTGTCTACTGGGTGAAGCATGGTTATAAAATCTAGGTACCAAAAAGATAACTACAGGCTTGACCATCAGTTAAGAACAGCAGTAATAGTGAACTCATTTTTCAGTTTGCCTGTATGCATATGTGCCTACAACTGCACTTTGGAAGGGACTTGGGAAGCATCAGAGAAAGAGAAAGTAAATGTATACCCTTCTGAGCATTGCAACCTGCAATGCAAAGTATGGTCAGGAGTTCTCTTCTTCAGTGTCTACATCAGTTTATGGAATTTTTGAACTTCAAATCATCCATGCTCTCCATATGCACAAGAGAAGATTCAGAGAGACAAAATATAGGCCTACTGCAAGGTAATCTAACCAATATCCAGTTAGTTCTCTCAGATTCAAATAGGCCTGCCGTTGTAAGATAAAAATAGATGTGCTGCAAAATAGTGTTATCTGCCACTTTATGCAAAGAAATGTTCGCATATTATAGTGTTAGCAATTGTCATTGTGGTTTGTAACCAGAATCATGTTATTTCCACTACTTTGCTCTGTTCTTGAACTTCAAATCATCCTTACTCCCCATATGCACCAGAAAAGATAGAGAGATATAGATAGAGATAGAGAGAGAGAGAGAGAGAGAGAGAGAGAGAGAGAGAGAGAGAGAGAGAGAGAAAATGACCGGAATCATGATGCTTCCACTACTTCTGCTCTACCGATGTGCCTCTTCTAAAACATGGGTCATCAATGCTGAATTTTTCATTCTTAAATTGGCTAACGGGCTGCTTCTACAAAATTTGTATTCATTAAATGTTCCTATGTGATGCTGCATTTCAGAGCAGGGTTGAAGTGTTTTTATACAGTCTTACTTTCAGTAGTAAGTAACATACACTGAGTATTTATGTGTCATTCACATTTTTTTCCACTAAATAAAGCTGCAGCTCAGTTTTTTTGTGCGTTCAACATGTGTATATGACACATCAGGAATACATTACTCCGTATTGAAATGAACATTAACATTTTTTTTTTCAAAACATGAACTCCTGAAAATATTAGTTGTTTTCAGGAACCAATCCTATTTGGCTCGGGGAGGACACATCTCTTGAATTTATTGGTTTATAACATTTGGCCAAAGCTGACCTAAGGTGATTTTTCCTTTTTAAAAATTGTTCTTTCATGAGTTTATCAGCTGACGTTATTGTATCTTATTGAAAGGTCTGGCACCAACACTTAACTAAGTTACGGGTGCTTGCAACAGTTACTTATTTACCACACCATTCATAATATTTTTCCTTTGTTATCTCATGTATACAATATTACTTACTCCATATACTAATATTATCTAATTTGTTCCATTTAGATCCAACTTGCTTCAGTTTATAAATTCTCTTCTCTAACCAATGATGGAATTTGTTTCTTCCAGGTACCATTAACCGATTCTTCTTGCCTCTCGGGTCATGTGCTGAATATATGTGGTTGTATATTATCGTGAGGTAAGGCTCATTGGCCCTTCTCCGAATGTCTTCTGCTTCTACCGAGTGAATCGTTCTATATTATATGTTTGAGATACCACCGGGGCTTGGCATTAATGGCATTAGCATATAGCTGATAAATATTGGTGGAATGGCATTCCCAGTCGAATCCGACGAACCCATCCTACTGAACTGCAACGTCCCCCTAACTGGTGATGAACTTACTGAAGGTCTAATCACCATGGAGAATGTGTTGACCATGAGTGATTGTATGGGTTATGAGAGTTAGTTTTCCCATGTAGTAACTGAACAATGCAACCACATGTACCTCAAACTTCCTATTTATGTTGTGTCAAAATACTTATCTAATATAGGTGACCTTGTGACGGATAGAGATGGAAATACGAAATATCACGATGAGGGAACAATTATAGTCCTGAGCTTATCTGCAAATGTTACTGGCTTCAGTGAAGTGCTAGATGCATTCAGTAGAGCTCTGATAAAAAAGGATGTGATCTTCTGGCAGCTCCTATAAGTAAATGTTGTTCAAATTTTAATATCTGCCTTTGAGATGAGATATCTATTATTCATGCAGTTTGGTGCATATGTTGTCCTTTTCCTTCTGCCCAGTAATCAAATTTGCTTTTGGTCTTTATCATTTTCTAAATGGGCGCGGCGTGCCGCCGCACCAACCTTACTAGTTGGTATATATACATGAAGGCTGACAGCTTATTCACAGTAAAAGATTCACAAACTATGGCTCAATGATAATGATAATTAATTTAGACGGCAAGGCTCAGGATAATATAAAGGTTCACAGATCTACTACTTTGTAAGTTATTTGTATTAGTTGAACGCATAAGACTAACACCCAAACGAAAAGACTTCTATGCCCTTTATCTTTTCGATTTCAGCAAGATTTTGAAAAAAATAATATTTTTGAAGCATTTTCACATAATTGCAGCAGACAATATCATTTCAACAGGATTCAGGAACTGAACATCTGTTGCTACTTTGAAATTGGTTGACATGACGAACAGTACACACAATAGAGGAAACACAGGATGATATAAATAGTTGTTTGATATAAATCTAATTCTTGACGGGAGCTCATTTTCCCCCTCCCCTCCTCTCAGCTTGCTACAGTTTCTGACCTTATCCTCATCCTCACCGGGCCGCTCCTCCTCCCTCTCCGCCGGGCTAGCCGTCCGGAGTTGGAGAGAAGATGGCGCCGGAGTACATAGCAGTAGTGGTAGGTATAGGTTATGGTCCCTAGTGGCGTATGGCGCGTATGCCGGGAGAGAGGTGGCGGATCCCATCGGCTGGATCTGGCGCTGCATCGTCTTCTTCCTCGACCTCATGGAGCTCCGGCGGTCGGAGCCAGAGGTGTGGCGGCGGAGGGAGATGAGGACCTCCGTAAATAAAGCCGTCCCTCGCGGATCTGGTCTCTGCCGATGCTGCGGTGGCCTCCTCCTCTCTTCTCATCATGGTGGTGAGAGAGAAGAGGGTTGCCCACCTGCTCGTCGTCGGCCACTTCATCCGCAGCAGGGAAGCTTCTCGGCTTCAACTTGGAGGCTCTTCACGGCGCCACTGTCGTCGTATCCTATGGCTGGAAGGCAGTCCCTCCACCGGAGGACTACCACGGCGCCACTGTCTCCGTACTTCACGGCCGAAGGGCGGCCCCTCCACCCTCGTGCGACGGCAACAGGCCGTCCTCTAGGCAACAACAACCTCCGTCAAGCGCTCATGCCGACTCGGAGGATCTCCAGTGTCGTCGGAGTTAGCTCCCACCTCTGCGCCCCAAGTGGTTTTGTCCCCGGCGGCGTAGAGGTTTACTCTGGCGAGCTTTGTCGCGGTGAAGAAGGAGCTGGACCTGATCGCGTTTCCATGTTTTACTCTAGGGTCCTCAGTGCAAGTTGTAAGGGCCAGGTTGTAATTTGCTTGTTTCCTTCAGGCCTTTTTGTAAAATGTACTCCACCGCATAATGAATGAAGCCCTAGGTCCTTCGGGACCTTTCCTGTTCAAAAAAAAATATCTAATTTAGTTAGCTGCTCTTAAAGCCCGGATAATGCTAAATGACACATATGTTACTCATGCTCTTTTACTCACTCATATTCTTACGTTGTTGGTACCTATTCTGATATAACATAGAGCTGGTCACACCTTTCTTGTTTAGGACAAATTTTATAGGAGTTGTTGTATATTTGCAAAATTCAAGTATGGGCCCTGTTGACATGGCATGTATGCATGTCCATGGAAATGCATCATTAATTCTTTGCTAGCACAGTTTGTTTGTGTAATTATTAGCACGATTTTTTTTTTTTTGGTTTATCTGTGAGGTGTTGTACAAACTGGTATGGAATATTCAATTCTTTCTAACCTGTCTGCTGGACGAAATGATCATGTTAGTTCGATTTCTTCTGTATGCAGTGGGAAATGACTTGTTTGTTCATTTATCAATTATATGTGTGCTCTCTTAGATGTGGTCATAAGAGCTAATCTCGTTTCAACGGGAATGATCATTTTAGTTCTGCTAGGCAGAGTCTTGGGTTTCTCATATGGTCATAAGAGCTTAGCCAAATACGTGGTTTTACCTTGTCTGATATTGACCGACTTGAGAGCACTAAGTGATATCCTAGATTGTGAAGAATAAATTGTATTGATTGTCTGTTTCTTGAGCCCTTGATCAAACTAACATTTGATAATTTAATCGCATATATATCTCACGGCTTTCCTTAATATGGACGGGCACGGCCTTTAAGGTCTAGTCTGATTGATGATAGTGCATGCAGATGTAACCATGAGCCATGCATGTCCGGTGTTGTTATTTCTTTGTCGTTAGGCAATTTCGGTTTTAAACCGAACCAAATTGTTGGTTAACCAAACTGCCGGTTGGACGGTTGGTTAAAAAACCGATGTTATTTTGGTGCCCATTTCGTATCAACCGAATTACAGAAAAACCGAACCAAATTATCATCTGCTAAAACCGAATAGCCACCCCGACAGACGTGACATGATTACCCATCGATCGCCGAAACACGCGAGCGGCCGTCATTTGGGAAAGGCAGTGATTGGCCTCGGTCCTCGGAGGCTCTGGGCTATACTACGTAGAGCAAGTATAATAAGTCCTAGTCAGCTGGCTATAAGGATTAAAATAATATATTTATGCTTAGTTGGAGGAGAGAGAGGAGGAGAGAGAAGAGGAGTGGGCTCGTGCGAAGCAGAATCTCCAAGACACGTCCTCCTAGGCACTTTGTGAAAGTGAAATGTGGACCATCCATTGATAAAGTAGTACATGATTATACCTCACTATTATACATGTTGGCTCTATATTAACTACAAATGACATGGCAGATGGCTTATAGCCAGCAGCTGGCTATATTATTAAACTTGCTAGTACTCCACTCCTTCACATCCACACGGGTATAAAGAAGAAAGATTCCTCGGGGCCCGGCCGGGCGTCAGGGCTGCACGTGGCACGTCCTCTCCTCACCGCAGCCGATCGAGCGACTGGCGCCGAGGACGGCAGCTCGCGGTCGCTCCGGGATGGCTTTTATTGCACGCCGAGACCGAGACCGGCAGAGACGAGACGACCGGCAGCTTGGTCAACAGCGCCACCGCCCACCGCCCAGCAGAAACGATTCCAGAGAGAATGGAATACTTCCCTTCTCGGCGCGATGGTGCCCGACTTTCCTGGCTGTACAAAACGCCCCGCGTCCGGATGCAGAGGATTTTCCTTTCCAGTCAGCTCACATGGCACGTCGTGTGCTGAGTGCTGACGCGCATTATGCTACGGGCCGGTTTAAAGTACGGACCCCTCCATTCATGGCCACTACGTCTTTTTTTCAAACTTTGACTACTAATTTAGTCATACAAATATATAAGTTACAACTCATCCAAAAGTATATTATCGAAAAGTTTTTTTTTTTTGAAATGTGCATCCGGTCATGTATTCTTAGATAACATATAACTCATATTTATTAGTCGGAGTTTATCTCTAAAAACGAAGTGGCCTTGTATTTTCGAACGGAGTGAGTTACAATGCTCCTTAAACACAAGGGGTCATTCTCATTCCATAACATTGATCACCATATTCATCATATATGGCCGGGCCCTGGTTACATCCACACGTAAACAAATCATCTAACCACACACGGTCACATCGACCCACCCATCCGAGTGCATTTTACATGATGCACAAGCTCATTTTTTTTGCATTGTTACAAAGAAAAACATTTCCTACCCTGATGCATGTGCATCATGCTGAGCATATGTAGCTCCACCCCTGCACACGGTTAAAACCTATTCGCGAGTTCAGCTTCGCTCAGTGCTGCTCGTCATAAGGCCTCGTTTATCTCCAGTGTATTTCTTTCTTCTAGGGTTTGAGGATGGAACCAGATTTGCGAAAATCTCACTCTACATACACGTGGGCGTCACGGGCTTATCCCAGACGTCCAAATCAGCATTGAGATTCGTGCAACCAGTTCTGGCACATTATAGGAATCACCCTACTTTATGTCCATTCTGCATCTGTCAGTCCTTCTTTATGTACACAACAACGCCTGTGTTCCTTCTCTATTTAATTCCACGCAACATCCACGGATGTAATAACTAATTGATTTATAGTGGAATATTAAGGATGAACACCTAGATCAATGATTATGTTAGGAAATTTGTTACTGATTAGGGAAAAAAATTATGTTCCGAAAAACTTTGGGAGGGACTCGGATTCGGAAATGATGGTGGAATGTTAAAGATGAACATCCACAGATCAATGGTTATGTTCGAAAAAACATGGAAGCGAATCAATCATGCAACAAAACATGGAAGCGAATCAATCATGAACATCCACAGATCAATGGTTAGCGTAGTTTTTTCGCTTCTGATTAGGCTAGACCAGATTTTGTTCAATCACACCAGATTTGGAAGAAGGAAAACAAACAAGATATTATCAAAGATTTAGGCACCAATCATGCAACAAATCACTAGAGACTTTTGAGCATATAAGAGAGAAGAACATCTTGACAGAAAAAATACACTGAATCCCATTTCTCTTCCACCAGCGTACATGCATGAATCAGGCAACAAATCATGAGGCCCACCAGAAAACAGATCTGGATCAAGCAAAAAAAGAAAACGGATCTGGAGATATTACAAAGAAGAAAAGGGAAAGGGTTGTCAATGGAGGCGACATGGCCCCCTTCTCCTTCCTCCAACCGCCGCCGGCCGGCCTGAATCTTCCGTAGTCCAACCTAGTGTTGTCCGTCCCGTCGTCCTTCTCCTCGGCGGGGAGCATGCGTTACATGTGAGAAGATATCTAGTGCTCCATGGCCTTGCCGTGCTACAAGTTTCCCGAGCAATCTGCGCCCTCCAATCTAATTCAGTGGATAGGATGAAACATACATTTAGTTCTGTCACCTACTGTAGCCTATTTACACAAGAGTCCATCTATTCTTTCAGATTGCAGCACACGATCCTTGCCTTTCTAGCCTCTCTCCCCTAGCTCACGGGATTCAGCTCGCCTTCAAATCGCCAAAGCTTAGCACAAATTACAGGGTAGTTGACAATACAAACTTCCATTAAAGGGGGCCACATTCGGAACCAATTGATTGCTAAATCAAGGTTATCTGTATTCCTTCTCTGAACATTTGTACAATTGATAAAGCAAGCAGTGAGATCAGCCGATGCACACACAGAAAAGCTAGCAATTCAAATTTGGAAGAGAAGAATGTAAAGAAGAAGATTTCGCAGATATGAAGAGGCAATACGAATCGAGATTAGAAGCAGGGTATAGAATCTTGACGCAGGAGAAAAAAAAAGGATGGATCCGCGTGGGAGTGTGGCGGCGCCTGCCAACATTACCGGCGGCCTTTGTAGCTGGTAAATCCTGATCGGTGGCACGGCTGTACCGGAATAATTCCTTGGCAGCAATGGCTATTTGTCCAGCTCTGTGTGGCGGCGGATCGAGCGCAACGACGTTGTGCTTCCGTAACCTGGACGAGATTTGGGGATGCTCTGGCCTGCTTTGCATGAGAAATTAAAATTGTGGGTGTCATTGTAAATGTTACGGGAGGATACTAAGCCGCAGCTGTGATGTCCATCCGATTTAATCCAACGCTACTGGTAGCTGGAATCACGTAGCATCAAAAGAGGCTGGAGCACTAGATATCTTCTCCGTTACATGTGTTGGTGGCTACCCACCTGCTTCTTCTTCGCGGCCGACCACCGCGGATCACCTTCTAACCCCGGCGAGGAGCAAGTATCCGGTGATTGGACCGTGTGGTGAGTTCGTTGGGAGAGCAGAGAAGGCAGAGGTGAGGAAAGTGGTGGGCTCGGTGGGGAGGGAAGGTGTGCAAGGAACACTTCGTTCCTATAGAGGGCAAGAAGTGTACAATGTTAGGTTGTGGATGTAAATATACTCGCACGAATCTTCAAACATTACTGTCCATAGGATAAGCCAGGGACCCCCACGACTATGTAGAATCGCTGCGTCGCTAGATTTGACGAAACTCTCTATTTCACCTAATCTCCGCATTTCTCTTATTTTTCAACCCACTTTAATTAATTTGATTTTGGGGTTGGGAGGTGGATAGCAGAGGATTGAGATCATGTAATAAAAAGAGAAACTTTGCGCCCACGACATGATAATGGATAACCACTAGAGTAACAGAAACTACAATCCGCAACTAGTTGCGGGTGGGCCCCATTTTACATGTCACACTTTCAAGTTTCCAAAAAATGCAAAATAAACAGTGTAGTCCTTTTCCTCCTCTTCTGATATGTCTTCTTTACCTTATGTTCCTCTCGAGGGTAACCGCTCAAATCCTCAGACACAGTGGTGCTATCAATAAGCAACTGTATATACAGAGCATATGACATGGTAGTCCGACTCACCATCGCATCGTGTATCTCGTGGAAGATATAGTCCATAACATCAACAGTCTAGTCCTTTTCCTCCTCATCTTCAGCACACTCGCCAGCAAGAGCAAGAAGGCTCACCAGGGCTCCACGGATAGCATCACGGTTCCCTCCACTTGGGGCAATGTTGTCCCGGAAAAATCGAAGCAGCTGATCATATAGTGGAAGGAGACCGGTGATAGTGCCAACTTTACCATGCTCATAATAGAGATCACCGAGTGAGTCCTTGTTAGACGCATGCCAGCCCGGAAGGGATATCCAAGAAGTTCAGTGAACCTGTGAAAAGTGGCTTCACAGGGAGTACTGCCAGTCATCCACATCATGGTACGGTCCTCATCATTCTTGAAGACAAGAGTGGAGTAAAACTGCTGAATAAGTGGAACGTTGTAGTCATGCTTCAGTGTCATCAGCTTCTGTAGCCCCATCTGTTCAGTCACCCAAACTGCATCTGCAAAGTGGTTCTTCTGAGCAAGGGTATTCAGATCAAGAGTATGCATTGGTCTAACTTTGTCCATCATCTGGTAAATATCTTTGTAGCTGAACAGCTGCTTGGTGTATCAGAAACGGTTATCCTCAATATCCAAGTCCCGCTCCATGTCCTCATACCAGTTCTTCTGCTGGAGAGCTGCATACTCAATGGAGTCCATGTCCTTGTAGTTGATCTGTAGTTCCTTTCCTTTCCGACCCATGGTGGCGGACTTCCTCGGAGCAGATGACTCAACACTAGTTCTTTGCGGGGACGGGGACGCGGGCGCGAGCTACCTGTGAGAAGAATAAGATGGATAGCATGGGGCGAGTGAGCACACAAGTCATATAAAAAATACAGTATACAGTAAAGACAATCTAGGTTCGATACTATTGTGGACATAGTTGTTCAAAGGTTGTGCTGCAGGAGATTCCAGGCCGGAAATTCCGGTGTGGTCGAGGGGCGGAAATTCCGCCTCGCCGGAATTTCCGATCTGCGTCGGGGCTGGAATTTCCGCCCCGGTGACAGCACAAAAATCTGAGCTAAACTATGTCTAGATAGTAGATTGGCACACTAGATTGATTCTACTATATAATGCACAACATTTTGACCACTAGGGATGCAGATCCACCAAGCATATTAACAAAGAAAAACTTGAGGCTCCAAAACGAGATTGCAAAGTCTACCGGAGTCCATGGGCAAAAATTCTTGGATGGATTTGATCCTAGCGGTGAGGGGAACAATCCCTGACCAAAAACCGCGGAGGGGAGTGGCCGGAGTTGCTCCGGCGAGGTCCGGAGGTCGCCGGCAGCTGAGAGAGGAAGAGAGGGCGCGAGGGTGGGAGTCTGGTTGCTGGGCAACTGCCCACCCCGCGTGCCCTACTATATCTCTCGCAGAACCGCTAGGACGGAAATTCCGGTCCAAGTAGGAGCCGGAAATTCCGGTCCAAGTAGGGGCCGGAAATTCCGGTGGGGCGGAAATTCCGACCTCCAGCAGGGCCAGATATTCCGGAATTCTAAAATGCTCAGAATTTTGAGATATCTGGCCCATCAAGCATGGTTATTTGCACTCACCCATATATGAGATAATACAAGAAGTATCATGTCATGTATCGGTGACAAATTGACTAGCTAGATGGGAGACCAACAATTTCCATCCAACGACTTTCAAACCAAGTTTTTTTTTGGAAAAACGACTTGTGTGCAAGATGGAAATGGCTATAGATGAGTGTAGGCTTGGGTTTAGATAGCACAAACTGTTAGTGGTACATGATCACTTAAGTTTGCAAGATTGGAGCAAATAAGGCAAAACTAGAGTGATTTCCCATAAGAACATGTAGATGTCAAATAAAGTCCATTAAGATCCAAATAACACCAACTCTTTACAAAGAAGAGTGCGGTGGCCTAGGCCACCATGTATGAGTGTTATGGTATGACACCACGAAGATATATCTTGGACCCAAAACCAATACTCGTCATTGAAGCTCACATATCAATATATGATATAAAGAGAATGATTTCTTACTATCGGCATTATGGGGGGAGGGATAGTTCAATAGTTCAAACCACACTCCCCTATTTCCATGCCCACATCTAAACCAAATAAAGTTTTGAGACAAGGTGTGTTTGCAAGATGGTCAAGCTATACTCCTTGAATCAATGATATTTAGCTCATTTCTCAAATAGCAAAACCTTGCTTCATGCTTGTGACGGTAAAGCACACGTCCGTTGGGAACCCCAAGACGAAGGTATGATGCGTACAGCAGCGAGTTTTCCCTCAGTAAGAAACCAAGGTTATTGAACCAGTAGGAGATGAAGGCCACGTGAAGGTTGTTGGTGAAGGAGTATAGTGCGGCGCAACACCAGGGATTCCGGCGCCAACGTGGAACCTGCACAACACAATCAAAATACTTTGCCCCAACTTAACAGTGAGGTTGTCAATCTCATCGGATTGCTGAAAACAAAGGATTAAACGTATGGTGTGGAGAATGATGTTTGCTTGCAGAAAACAAAAGAGAACAGTGATTGCAGTGGGTTGTATTTCAGATGTAAAAGAATGGACCGGGGTCCACAGTTCACTAGTGGTGTCTCTCCAATAAGATAAATAACATGTTGGGTGAACAAATTACAGTTGGGCAATTGACAAATAGAGAGGGCATAACAATGCACATACATATCATGATGACTACTATGAGATTTACTTAGGGCATTACGACAAAGAACATAGACCGCCATCCAGCATGCATCTATGCCTAAAAAGTCCACCTTCGGGTTATCATCCGCACCCCTTCCAGTATTAAGTTGCAAACAACAGACAATTGCATTAAATATTGTGCGTAATGTAAACAACACAAATATCCTTAGACAAAGCATTGATGTTTTTCCCTTGTGGCAACAACACATCCACAACCTTAGAACTTTCTGTCACTGTCCCGGATTCAATGGAGGCATGAACCAACTATCTAGCATAAATACCCCCTCTTGGAGTTACAAGTATCAACTTGGCCAGAGCCTCTACTAGCAACGGAGAGCATGCAAGATCATAAACAACACATATATGATAGATCAATAATCAACTTGACATAGTATTCCATATTCATCGGATCCCAACAAACACAACATGTAGCATTACAAATAGATGATCTTGATCATGATAGGCAGCTCACAAGATCTAAACATGATGGCATAAGAGGAGAAGACAACCATCTAGCTACTGCTATGGACCCATAGTCCAAGGATGAACTACTCACGCATCAGTCCTGAGGCGGGCATGATGATGTAGAGCCCTCCGGTGATGATTCCCCTCTCCGGCAGGGTGCCGGAGGTGATCTTCAGGACCCCCCGAGATGGGGTTGACGGCGGCGGCGTCTCTGGAACTTTTCTCGTATTTTGGCTCTCGGTACTAGGGTTTTCCGATACGAAGGAATATATAGGCGAAGAGGTAGCGGCAGGAGGTGGGGCCGCGCCGCCCTATGGGGTGGCCCCCTGCTGGCTGATACTTCCCAAACGTATCTATAATTTCTTATGTTCCATGCTACTTTTATGATGATACTCACATGTTTTATACACATTATATGTCATTATTATGCGTTTTCCGGAACTAACCTATTGACGAGATGCCGAAGTGCCAGTTCCTGTTTTCTGCTGTTTTTTGGTTTCAGAAATCCTAGTAAGTAAATATTCTCGGAATTGGACGAAATCAACGCCCAGGGTCCTATTTTTGCACGAAGCTTCCAGAAGACCGGAGAGGAAACGAAGTGGGGCCACGAGGTGGCGACACACCAGGGCGGCGCGGCCCAAGCCCTGGCCGCGCCGGCCTGTTCTGTGGGGCCCTCGTGACCCTCCCGACTCTGCCCTTCCGCCTACTTAAGGTCTTCGTCGCGAAACCCTCAGTACCGAGAGCCACGATACGGAAAACCTTCCAGAGACGCCGCCGCCGCCAATCCCATCTCGGGGGATTCAGAAGATCGCCTCCGGCACCCTGCCGGAGAGGGGAATCATCTCCCGGAGGTCTCTTCATCGCCATGATCGCCTCCGGATCGATGTGTGAGTAGTTCACCCCTGGATTATGGGTCCATAGCGAGTAGCTAGATGGTCGTCTTCTCCTCATTGTGCTATCATGTTAGATCTTGTGAGCTGCCTATCATGATCAAGATCATCTATTTGTAATCCTACATGTTGTGTTTGTTGGGATCCGATGAATATTGAATACTATGTCAAGTTGATTATCAATCTATCATATATGTTATTTATGTTCTTGCATGCTCTCCGTTGCTAGTAGAGGCTCCGGCCAAGTTGATACTTGTGACTCCAAGAGGGAGTATTTATGCTCGATAGTGGGTTCATGCCTCCATTAAATCCGGGACGATGTGACGAAAGTTCTAAGGTTGTGGATGTGCTGTTGCCACTAGGGATAAAACATCGATGCTTTGTCTAAGGATATTTGTGTTGATTACATTACGCACCATATTTAATGCAATTGTCTGTTGTTTACTGATACGTCTCCGACGTATCGATAATTTCTTATGTTCTATGCCATATTATTGATGATACCTACATGTTTTATGCACACTTTATGTCATATTCGTGCATTTTCTGGAACTAACCTATTAACAAGATGCCGAAGTGCCAGTTGCTGTTTTCTGCTGTTTTTGGTTTCAGAAATCCTAGTAACGAAATATTCTCGGAATTGGACGAAATAAAGACCCAGGGGCCTATTTTGCCACGAACCTTCCAGAAGACCGAAGAGCATACGAAGTGGGGCCACGAGGTGGCCAGACCACAAGGCGGCGCGGCCAAGGAGGGGCCCGCGCCGCCCGTGGTGTGGGCCCCTCGTCGGCCCTCCGACTCTGCCCTTCCGCCTACTTAAAGCCTCCGTCGCGAAACCCCCGAGGCGAAAAACCACGATACGGAAAACCTTCCGGAGACGCCGCCGCCGCCAATCCCATCTCGGGGGATTCTCGGAGATCTCCTCCGGCACCCTGCCGGAGAGGGGATTCATCTCCCGGAGGACTCTACACCGCCATGGTCGCCTCCGGAGTGATGAGTGAGTAGTTCACCCCTGGACTATGGGTCCATAGCGGTAGCTAGATGGTTGTCTTCTCCTCATTGTGCTTCATTGTTGGATCTTGTGAGCTGCCTAACATGATCAAGATCATCTATCCGTAATACTCTATGTTGTGTTTGTCGGGATCCGATGGATAGAGAATACCATGTTATGTTAATTATCAAGTTATTACATATGTGTTGTTTATGATCTTGCATGCTCTCCGTTATTAGTAGAGGCTCTGGCCAAGTTGATGCTAGTAACTCCAAGAGGGAGTATTTATGCTCGATAGTGGGTTCATGCCTGCATTGACACCGGGACGGTGACGAAAAGTTCTAAGGTTGTGCTGTGCTCGTTGCCACTAGGGATAAAACATTGATGCTATGTCCGAGGATGTAGTTATTGATTACATTACGCACCATACTTAATGCAATTGTCCGTTGCTTTGCAACTTAATACCTGGAAGGGGTTCGGACGATAACATGAAGGTGGACTTTTTAGGCATAGATGCGAGTTGGATGGCGGTCTATGTACTTTGTCGTAATGCCCAATTAAATCTCACTTGTACTTATCATGACATGTATGTGCATTGTTATGCCCTCTCTATTTGTCAATTGCCCGACTGTAATTTGTTCACCCAACATGCTTTTATCTTATGGGAGAGACACCTCTAGTGAACTGTGGACCCCGGTCCATTCTTTTAATACTTGAAATACAAATCTCGTTGCAATACTTGTTTTACTCGTTTTCTCTCGCAAACAATCATCTTCCACACAATACGGTTAATCCTTTGTTACAGCAAGCCGGTGAGATTGACAACCTCACTCGTTTCGTTGGGGCAAAGTACTTTGGTTGTGTTGTGCGGGTTCCACGCCGGCGCCGGAATCTCCGGTGTTGCGCCGCACTACATCCCGCCGCCATCAACCTTCAACGTGCTTCTTGGCTCCTCCTGGTTCGATAAACCTTGGTTTCTTTCTGAGGGAAAACTTGCTACTGTGCGCATCATACCTTCCTCTTGGGGTTCCCAACGAACGTGTGAAATACACGCCATCATTTACAACTTAATACTGGAAGGGGTTCGGATGATAACCTGAAAGTGGACTTTTTAGGCATAGATGCATGCTGGATAGCGGTCTATGTACTTTGTCGTAATGCCCTGATTAAATCTCATAGTACTCATCATGATATATGTATGTGCATTGTTATGCCTTCTTTATTTGTCAATTGCCCAACTCGTAATTTGTTCACCCAACATCTGCTATCTTATGGGAGAGACACCACTAGTGAACTGTGGACCCCGGTCCTATTCTTTACATCCGAAATACAATCTACCGCAATTGTTCTTTACTCGTTCTTCGCAAACAACCATCATCATCCACACTATACATCTAATCCTTTGTTTACGACAAGCCGGTGAGATTGACAACCTCACCGTTACGTTGGGGAAAAGTTCCGTGATTATGTTGTGCATGTTCCACGTTGGCGCCGGAATCCCCGGTGTTGCGCCGCACTACACTCCTCCGCCATCAACCTTCAACGTGCTTCTTGGCTCCTCCCGGTTCGATAAACCTTGGTTTCTTTTCGAGGGAAAACTTGCTACCGTACGCATCACACCTTCCTCTTGGGGTTCCCAACGGACGTGTCGACCGCACGCATCACCGGCCTTCTCCGACTCTTCTTCGATGTTCGGAACACTCGTGGAAAATAGGGCCGTGGGCTTTTGTTTCGTCCAATTCCGAGAATATTTCCCGTGTAGAATTTCTGAAACCAAAAACAGCAGTAAAACGAGAACTAGCGCTTCGGCATCTTGTTAATAGGTTAGTTCCGGAAAATGCATAAAAATGATATAAAGTATGAATAAAACATGTAGGTATTGTCATAAAACTAGCATGGAACATAAGAAATTGTAGATACGTTGGAGACGTATCAAGCATCCCCAAGCTTAGTTCCTACTCGCCCTCGAGTAGGTAAACGATAAAAAGAATAATTTCTGAAGTGACATGCTACTAACATAATCTTGATCAATACTATTGTAAAGCATATGAGATGAATGAAGTGACTCAAAGCAATGGTCTATAGTTTGCTAAACAACTGAATCATATAGCAAAGACTTTTCATGAATAGTACTTTCAAGACAAGCATCAAAAAGTCTTGCATAAGATTTAACTCGTAAAGCAATAGATTCTTAATAGAAGGTTTTGAAGCAACACAAAGGAAGATTTAAGTTTCAGCAATTGCTTTCAACTTTCAACATGTATATCTCATGGATAATTGTCAACACAAAGTAATATGATGAGTGCAATAAGCAAGCATGTAAGAATCAATGCACACAGTTGACACAAGTGTTTGCTTCTAAGATAGAAATAAGTAGGTAAACTGACTCAACATAAAGTAAAAGAAAGGCCCTTCGCAGAGGGAAGCAGGGATTAAATCATGTGCTAGAGCTTTTCAAGTTTTGAAATCATATAGAGAGCATAAAAGTATAGTTTTGAGAGGTGTTTGTTGTTGTCAACGAATGGTAGTGGGCACTCTAACCCCCTTGTCAAACAGACTTTCAAAGAGCAGCTCCCATGAAGGACGTTATCTCTACCAGCAAGGTAGATCATCCCTCTTCTCTTTTGTTTACACATGTACTTTAGTTTTATTTATGGTTGACACTCCTCCCAACCTTTTTCTTTCACAAGCCATGGCTAACCGAATCTTCGGGTGCCTTCCAACATTTCACATACCATGGAGGAGTGTCTATTTGCAAAATTAAGTTGCTTACTGATGAATCAGGGCAAAACATGTGTAGAGAATTATTAATGAAAGTTAATTAATTGGGGATGGGAACCCCGTTGCCAGCTCTTTTTGCAAAATTATTGGATAAGCGGATGTGCCACTAGTCCATTGGTGAAAGTCTGCCCAACAAGATTGAAAGATAAAACACCACATACTTCCTCATGAGCTATTAAACATTGACACAAATAAGAGATAATAACTTTTGAATTGTTTAAAGGTAGCACATGAAGTATTTACTTGGAATGACAGAAAAATATCACATAGTAGGTAGTTATGGTGGACACAAATGGCATAGGTTTTGGCTCAAGGTTTTGGATGCACGAGAAGCATTCCCTCTCAGTACAAGGCTTTGGCTAGCAAGGTTGTTTGAAGCAAACACAAGTATGAACCGGTACAGACAAAACTTACATAAGAACATATTGCAAGCATTATAAGACTCTACACTCGTCTTCCTTGTTGCTCAAACACTTTTACCGTAAAATATCTAGACCTTAGAGAGACCAATCATGCAAACCAAATTTCAACAAGCTCTACGGTAGTTCTCCACTAATAGGTTTAAACTACATGATGCAAGAGCTTAAACATGATCTACTTGAGAGCTCAAAACAATTGCCAAGTATCAAATTATTCAAGATAATATACCAATTACCACATGAAGCATTTTCTGTTTCCAACCAAATAGCAATAACCGCAGCGGCTTTCAGCTTTTGCCATGAACATTAAAGTAAAACGAAGAACACCAGTGTTCATATGAAAAAGCGGAGCGTGTCTCTCTCCCACACAAGGATGTTAGGATCCGATTTTATTCAGAGAATGAAAATAACAAAACATAAATAAAAGCACACAGACGCTCCAAGTAAAGCACATAAGATGTGACGGAATTAAAATATAGTTTCACTAGAGGTGACATGATAAATTGTTGATGAAGAAGGGGATGCCTTGGGCATCCCCAAGCTTAGACGCTTGAGTCTTCTTGAAATATGCAGGGATGAACTACGGGGGCATCCCCAAGCTTAGACTTTTCACTCTTCTTGATCATATTATATCATCCTCCTCTCTTGATCCTTGAAAACTTCCTTCACACCAAGCTCAAAGCAATCTCATTAGAGGATTAGTGCATAATCAAAAATTCACATGTTCAGCAAGGACACAATCATTCCCAACACTTCTGGACATTCCCCAAGGTTACTGAAATTTAATGGAGCAAAGAAATCCACTCAAACACAGTAAAAGAGGCAATGCGAAATAAAAGGCAGAATCTATCAAAATAGAACAGTTCATAAGACGAATTTTTTCGAGGCACTTAACATGCTCAGATGAAAAAGCTCAAATTGAATGAAAGTTGCGTACATATCTGAGGATTACTCATGAATGTTTTCAAGATTTTTAGATTTTCCTACAGAGAGAACAACTCAAATTCGTGACAGCTAAAAATCTGTTTCTGCGCAGAAATCCAAATCTAGTACCAACTTTCTATCAAAGACTTTAATTAGCACAACAATGCAATAAAGTAAAGATACAAAGGTATTGCTACAGTTGTAACAAGCACCTTGACTCAAATATAAAACAAAAATTGCAGAAATAAAATAATGGGTTGTCTCCCATAAGCGCTTTTCTTTAACGCTTTTCAGCTAGGCGCATAAAGTGAAAATCAAGTAACATCAAGAGAAGAAGCATCAACATCATAATTTGTTCTAATAATAGAATCAAAAGGCAACTTCATTCTCTTTCTAGGGAAGTGTTCCATACCTTTCTTAAGAGGGAATTGATATTTAATATTTCCTTCTTTCATATCAATAATAGCACCAACGGTTCGAAGAAAGGGTCTTCCCAAAATAGTAGGACAAGATGCATTGCATTCAATATCCAAAACAACAAAATCAACGGGGACACGGTTATTGTTAACCATAATGTGAACATTGTCAATTCTCCCCAAAGGTTTGTTTATAGAATTATCAGCAAGATTAACATCCAAATAACAATATTTCAAAGGTGGCAAGTCAAGTATACCATAAAGTTTCTTAGGCATAACAGAAATACTTGCACCAACATCACATAAAGCATTACAATCAAAATCATTGACCTTCATCTTAATGATGGGCTCCCAGCCATCTTCCAACTTCCTAGGGATAGAAGCTTCAAGTTTTAATTCCTCTTCTCTAGCTTTAATGAGAGCATTTGTAATATGTTTTGTAAAGGCCAAATTTATAGCACTAGCATTAGGAATTCTAGCAAGTTTTTGCAAGAACTTAATAACTTCAGAGATATGACAATTATCAAAATCACAACCATTATGATCTAAAGCAATGGGATCATTGTCCCCAATATTCTGAAAAATTTCAGCACTTTTATCACAAACAGTTTCAGCAGTTTCATGCAATTTTGCATGCTTTGTAGTAGAAGTAGAAACATTGCCAACACCAATTATTTTACCGTTGATAGTAGGAGGTTTAGCAACATGTGAAGCATCAACATTACTAGTGGTGGTAATAGTCCAAACTTTAGCTATATTATTCTCTTTAGCAAGTTTTTCTTCTCTTTCCCACCTAGCATGCAATTCGGCCATCATTCTAATATTGTCATTAATTCGAACTTGGATAGCGTTTGCTGTAGTAAATGACTTAATATCTTTAGTTTCATTAGGCATAACTTTCAGTTTTAAAAGATCAACATCAGCAGCAAGACTATCAACCTTAGAAGCAAGAAAATCAATTTTACCAAGCTTTTCCTCAACAGATTTGTTGAAAGCAGTTTGTGTACTAATAAATTCTTTAAGCATAACTTTAAGACCAGAGGGTACACTCTTCCTATTGTTGTAAGAATTACCATAAGAATTACCATAACCATTACCATTATTAGAAGGATATGGCCTATAGTTGTTACCAAAATTATTCCTATAAGCATTGTTGTTGAAATTATTATTTTTAATGAAGTTCACATCAACATGCTATTCTTGAGAAACTAATGAAGCTAAAGGAACATTATTAGGACCAACATGAGATTTACCATTAACAAGCATAGACATAATAACATCGATCTTATCACTCAAGGAAGAGGTTTCTTCAACAGAATTTACCTTCTTACCTTGAGGAGTCCTTTCAGTGTGCCATTTAGAGTAGTTGATCATCATATCATCAAGAAGCTTTGTTGCAGCACCCAAAGTGATGGACAAAAAAGTACCTCCAGCAGCTGAATCCAATAGGTTCCTTCAAGAAAAATTTAATCCTGCATAAAAGGTTTGGATGATCATCCAAGTAGTTAGTCCATGGGTGGAGCAATTCTTTACCAAAGATTTCATTCTCTCCCATGCTTGGGCAACATGTTCATTATCCAATTGCTTAAAGTTCATAATGCTACTTCTCAAAGATATGATTTTAGCAGGTATCTTCCAATGAAAGCATCTTTACATTTAGTCCATGAATCAATACTATTTTTAGGCAAAGATAGCAACCAATCTTTAGCTCTACCTCTCAAGGAGAAAGGAAACAATTTCAGTTTTATAATATCCCCATCTATATCCTTATACTTTTGCATTTCAAAGTTCAACAAAATTATTAAGATGGGCAGCAACATCATCAGTACTAACACCAGAAAATTGCTCTCTCATAACAAGATTTAGTAAAGCAGGTTTAATTTCATAAAATTTTGCTGTAGAAGCAGGTGGAGCAATAGGAGTGCATATGAAATCATTATTATTTGTGCTAGTGAAGTCACACAACTTCGTGTTCTCAGGAGTTAAGGTCGGTGGCTACCCATCCTTCAGCCTTGCAGCTATGTTACTTTTCCTTCTTTCAGCCGGTCGTGGTGGTGAGGGGGGAGGAGAAAGGCAGCATGGCCATGTGTTGATCTGGATGTGGCTGGGGATTAGATCATGCTCTCGAACGTGAGCGAGGTACTACCCGGTGGTTAATGAGAAGCTTTTTCTGCTTCCATGGTGGAAGGAGATGGAGTTGGCTTTGCTTGCCAATCCCCTTATGAAGCTTGGCCATCGACCTTTTGGTCGGCTACATGTTGTCTTTCTCCTCTTGGTCGGCCGTGGTGGTGAGAGTGAGGACGTTGTTGGTATGGGGCGTCTGGATCTTACGAATGGCATCGGGGGATCCGAGAGTCCATGAAAGTTGCGACTTCAGCAGCGAATCCCAACCATCGGCGAGTGGCCACCGCTAAATTAGGCCACGGGTTTGGCCCAGCTACGCTCAAGTATGGTCATCTCAAGTTGTTTCGTCCGCCATGCAAGGTTCTTCTTCAGCACCGGCACGTTGGAGTCCTCTACCTCCGATGCCCCAAGTGGTTTCGTCCCTCGCGGTGTTTGGAACGACTGCACCTAGCGGCATAGCACAAGAACATGATCGTTTTTCGCGGGCCGATGCAATTTTTTGTGGTGTGCAATTCTTAAAAACCAAGTACATGCGTGCACATATTCGTGATTCGCTTAGGGTCTTTCTATAAAATTGTACCATTCACCTTTTTAATACAATTTCCTGGTCATTCGGCACCTTTTATCGTTTAAAAAAAGTCACTACAAGTTTGCGGTATTGCAAGTCGGTGTAGCGAGAGCTTCGCAAGTTAATTTTCTTCGAATTAACATGTTTCACCATTGATTCGCTGGAGTGTTCAAGTTTCTCCCGGTACAACGCACGGGTATTTTTGCTAGTAGACATTAAACAACGTGTGCACGTAACAAGTTGTCCCGTAAATCTCCCATAAATATTAAAACCGTTATAATGTGGCTCCACAATTTGATGAAATATGTGGTTGCTATTAAAAAAAACTCTACCCTGTTCATTCCTCCAACCAAACAGATCCTCACTGCGGCAGTACCCGCATCGATTGTACGATATCCATCCAACCAGTATAGATAAAAGCGATTATGAGTTTTAGCCCCATAAAGGCATGTACAATAGGGCCTAGTCAGCTGTCTATAGCGAGTGCCACGTCTGATTTTTGATCGGTTAGAGGAGAGAGAAGGAGTGGAGATGAAGAGGTCGTCGGTAATTTTACACAACGATCGATTTCCGCTAAATCCGTTTGTTAGCGATGCCTCCCCCGTTGTATAGGTGGCGTCTGTTAGATGTGCCCCGAGATGAAATCTGGTCCACTTATCTCTGGGTTTCCAACGTAATTGATGTTAATAAATTATATCATTAATTCGGTACGATATCGATCCAGCCAGTATAGATAAAAAAACGATTATGAGTTTTAGCTCTATAAGGGCATGTACAATGGTGATGACTCAGCTGTCTGTAAGAGGTAGTTATAGGTGATTTTGGTGATGTGGAGAAAAGAGAATGAGGAGAGAGAAGGAGGCTGTCTGTAAAATTACGCACGTACCGTAGGCTTCTTACGTACAGCTTACGTACACCATTTTTATTGTTGTATGAAGGGTGTCTATAACTTATACTCACATATAGCTATGACTAAAAATAGATAACTTACAGACAGACTATTGTATACATTGTTTATATCATTGTCTATAGATGACATGGAGTAGTATTACAGACATCATCCGTTTAAACCAATATACATGCCCTAAGAGCATGTACAACAGGGTCTAGTCAACTGTCTGTAATAAGTGACATGTTTGATTTTTGATCGGTTAGAGGAGAGAGAAGGAGCGGAGATGAAGAGGTCGTCGGTAATTTTACAGACGATTGATTTCCGCTAAATCCATTTGTTAGCGACGCCTCCCGTCCCGTTGTATAGGTGGCGTGTGTTAGATGTGCCCCGAGATGAAATCTGGTCCACTTAGAGCAGGTAAAGTGGTTCCGTTGATGGGTGTCTGTATTCATCCCCCACGTCAGCTACAGACAGCCCAGGCGACACCTCGTGCAATAGAGAGTCTTTTCGTTTGTCTGTAACCGGAGATTTACACAGAAATAACCCTTTTTTGAAACTATAGCACAGACTGATCATCCGGCAAACTATTTCATCCATCTAATCCTTTTGTGTGGCGCCCCTCTCATGGGCGTCACACCTTACTGTGTGGCGCATGTGCGGCCGGCGTCACTTTCCCATCCGACGTGGCGCCCTCGACGCTGAGGTGTGCTCGACGCTGACATGGCAGGTTGTGTGACGCCGCTCACACCGGCGCCACACTTTCAAAGTGTGGCGCCCGTGGCAAGGGCACCACACATCTTGTTATGTTTGCACAAAACATACTGTAAGATAATTCTCTAGGGACTTAGCCGTTTTGGCGACCCTGTTTGTGTTGCGGTGACGCCATGGGCGCCACAGTTCACCATGTGGCGCCACACAAAGAGGCTCGCCAAAACGGCTAAGGACTAAGCGTCCAGAGCCCCTGGATATTTTCGACATATAAATTGATATAAGTTGATATGTGTGGCGCTGAAGCCATGGGCGCCACACTATGCAGTGTGGCGCATATGCCATGGGCGCCACACATTGACTTGTGCTAAACCATGAAATATTCTACCATATTCCAACAGTTTTGAATACAACATTGCACAGAAAATATACGACACATCATAGTGGTTCAAATAACAAATAAGGTTCGACGACATCAAGGTTCCAATTACAATAAGGTTCAACGACATGAAGGTTCGAGAATATCAAGTTTCACACAACATCATGGTTCGACAACATAAAGGTTTGACAACAAGAACATAGCCAAAGGGATATCACTGTGTGGCAAAGGCTCCCTCCCCCCTCGCCTTCTTCTTCTTAGATTCTTCTGCCAGTTCTTCCTTTTCCCTTATGTCACGAGCCAACTGAACCACGGAGTCGAATAAATGGTGACGCTCCACCGTATTTGAAGCTTCCGTTTGAGCTCTTTCCTCCTTTATGCGCTCCGCCTCCTTAGCCACCTTCTCTAGGTGCATCCTATTTGCCCTATCCCTTGCTAGTTGAGCAAGTTGCCAGTTCCTCTGGAATTTTTCCCTCCATAGGCAGTCCTGTTCGGCCTGGAGCTTCTCATTCCACTTCTTCTCGCGCCATAGGTAATCTTGATACTCCCTTTGCATACGGTCATCTTCCGCCTTCTTCTTAGCTATTGACAAGGGATTAACTTATCAATGCCTACAGATTGTAGACTAGGGTTTTAGTCGGAAGTAGAGGGCAAGTAGATCTCGAAGGTTTCAGTCGAAAAGTACTCGACGATATGAAAACTAGGGTTTGTGAAACAATGATTCGATGCTTTCTTTGTCCCTCGACTCCCCCTTATATAGGAGGCGGAGCCGAGGGATTCGTAATACACAAGTTACAGTATCCGGGAGGGTTTCCAACTTATCCCGCAAGATTACAACTATTGCTTCCTAATACAATTCTAGCTTTCCTTAATAATAATTTGGGCTTCCGATTCTTCTTATCCTTCGGGTCGTGGGCTTTCAGTAAACCCCGGGTACCATCTTCGGCAGGCCCATTGGGGATGCCTATGTCAGTAGCCCCCGAGATTTTGCTTGAATCGCAGAGTCAGGGAAAATCTCCAACTTTATATTCGTTCAATAGCCCTGAACTTTACCACATATCTTTGGATGCGAAATTATATATTGTACAGGGATAATGGTAGTTGGGGCTAGTTCATCTGACGGATCAGGTACTAGTTAACTGCTCTAGTGGCAATCCGCAAAAACCTACTTCAAGATCACATCCCTGGACATGATCTCGTGATACTGGTGTAAACTTCGACAGGTGCTGCTTAAGGTCTTACCATTCTGTCGAGTCCCAGTCATATTTTATCGGGTACCTAACGCGTCCGTTAGGATTTTTCTTCATATTCTTTGATACGGAAAAAAGTAGCAAACCGACGTCAGAGACGGCGCCACGCCACACAGAATGGATCTGGGGTCTTACCTTCGCAAAGTTTTGCGGCATTCAGAGATTGTTCGCAACTTTGGTGCTCTGAGAATATATTGTCCAGTGCTTTTTCGGCTGTTGGAATAGCACATTTTATTGAGTCAACGGATGACTTATATTGCTCTCCCGATGGGAGTATATGTAGAGTTATTTATATAACTCGAAATATGCTCACTTTTCCTTTTTTCTCTCTTTTTTTATAATTTCATCGGGCACGCGAACAGCGTTCCCGATGGGAGTAGCCCCCGAGGCTACAGCCAAGGACTTGTGCTTGGGTGTAGGCTCAACGCCTTACGTTGCTATATTTTTCTTGTCGCAGTTTTCATATCTGTCGGGTGCGCGAACAGCGCTCCCGATGGGAGTAGCCCCCATAGGCTCTCGTCATTTCTATTTTGATCATAGGCTCTCGTCATTTCTATTTTGCCATTCTCGAGTTTTTCATTGTTCCAAAGTAGCCCCCGAGCATTTGATCAAAAACTTGTATTTGACCAAAGGCTCCCGAAATAATCAATCAATCTTATGCTGTCGCCATTCTTATGAAGCTGCTTTAGCCGAATTTTTCTCTTGCCAAGGCGACATCATTGCTGACGATAGCCACGACCGTTGTATCGGGAAAACGCGAGAACTGCTCGCTCTCTGCCGTGCGGGCCCGCATCGTCCATCAAGTTGACACGTCGTACAAGTGGGGGACACACGTCCTCCACTTTTCCTGGCGCACGCACTGTAGCTCTTGTTCTTTCTCGTCTATATGAAATTACTTTTTACCCCTTGTCTACGTGTACACCATCTATCCCGCAATCTCTTCATCCAACGGTGCGTCGATTCACCGCACCTCTATTTAAGGTCATCGTCTTCCTCCGTCAATACTTTCGCTCGCACCACACCTCTGCTTCTCCTCTGCAAAATCCTCTACTGCTCCCATTGCTTCAAGCGCTCAACCGCGCTCGCATCTTTCTCCTCCACGCTCATTGATGCCACCTCGCGCGCGTCTGACCAGGCACAGCACTCCGGAATCCAAGATGGCCGCCGAAGATCTGGAGTGGGAGAGATCCAAGATCTCTAACCAGGATATGAACCTGCTAAAGAAGCTGGGGTTCACCAAGAAGGAGAACGCGCTGCGCTTCCCCAAGGAGGAGAGCTATCCATCGCCTCCAATGGAGTACCGGGTCAGTTTCGTTGACCATCTCATCCGTGGTCTTTCTCCCCCTATCCACGAGTTTCTTCGAGGTCTTCTTTTTGTCTATGGGCTTCAGCTGCATTAGCTGACGCCCAATTCCATCTTCCATGTGTCGATTTTTATCACACTGTGTGAGTGCTTCCTCGGAGTCCAACCTAATTGGGCTCTGTGGAAGCGTATCTTCTGCCTCCGCCGTAATGGCTCCCACAACGTCGCCTACAACATTGGCGGCGTTGTCATCTGTGTTCGTTCTGACGTCGAATACTTCGACGTCAAATTCCCCGACTCCGTCCAAGGTTGGCGGAAGAAATGGCTGTATGTGCACGAAGAGAGCTCCGATTCAGTGGAGAACAACATCGCCCCTTTCGACGGAGGAGCCAAAATCCTTCGCCGCCGTTCCTGGGATGCTGAAGCCACGGAAGATGAGAAATTGGCGACAGAGGCGCTGATGACTCGCATCCACCAACTGTAGAACACCCGTGGCAAGGAGCTGTCGGGTATTCAAATCATAGCCTATTTCCTTAGGATTAGAGTGCAGCCTCTCCAGGCTCGCAAAAATCTCCTTTGGATGTACGCTGGTGAAGAAGACGTCGACAGGCTCTCCAAAGACCTTCCTATGAAGGATTTAGAGAAACTGATCCGAAAGATCTCGTCGCTCAGCAAGAAGGATCCTATTCCATCCTCTTGCCGCATTACGCCATATAGTGGCGCCAATCCCCTTCCCGAGGTAATTGTTCCTCTTGACTACTATATTGTCTTCTCGAGTTTCTGGTATCTATCGATTACTATCTTGCTAGCGTCCATTGCATAACTGTTTGTCGACACTCTTTGTTTTTCACAGAACCACCCTGTTCTGGCTTCTCTTCCTCCTCTTCCTGAAGGTGGAGAAGTCGAAGAACGTACCGTTGTCGAGGAGGACAACCAGGGTGCTTCTCGCCCTGAATGTGAAGTCGTGGGTTCTCAAAAATCCGCGGCTTCCTCTGAAAAAGAAGCTGAGTCTGAGGCCACTGTCTCGACATGCTCCCTTCCTTCCGATGTTTCTCCAAGGAACAAGAGGAAAAGGGATGAAGTCGCCGATTCCGGCGCCTCCAAAGCCGAAGAAGCTGGTCCTTCCGAAAGGAAAGCAGCTTTCAACCCCTACGAGGATGCTCTTGTCAGCTCGTAAGTTCTCTATTGCTCTTTATTGTTTTGCTCTCGATGTTTTTGTCTATCTCGATTCTTATATTGTCGCCATTTTTATTGCAGTGGTGACGAGGAAGAAGAGCAACCTATTGACGCGACTGCTCGAACGAGTACGTCGCGTACTTTAGTTGTGTCTGAAACTCAGCCTGATGGAGATGAAACTTCACCTCCTAAGCAAAATATTGAGCATCCAACTCCACCTGCAAGCCCCCGTGCCCCTTCACCGAAGAGGGCAAGGGTCGAGCCAACCAAGGAGCTTGCCTTACTACCTGGTAGCTCCACGACTCCTTCCTTGGATGATGTAAGTTGTTCACTTCTTCTCTTCTATTCCGAATATTTCAATGTTGTTGACTCTTTTTTTGTTTTTTGCTTCCCTTTTTCTTTTTGCTATCGAACTTTTTACTGTATTGATGCTTTCTTTCTCTGTCTTTTTTGTCAGCCTTTGATGAAGGAATTCATCCATCTCGGTACCCAATTCATCGGGTACCATGATCATGCCAAAAAAGCCGAAGGTATTATTTTGCTATTTCTTTTGGTAAGTGACCTCTCCATCATTTCTTACCATAATCTTGATTGCTGTTGTCTGTTTTGTCAGAAAATCTCGTAGAAGCCAACAAGCGCGCTGATTCTCTTGCTCGTAAACTCGGAGCAAAAAGAAAAGGCTCTCAAGAAGGCTGAATCTGATGCTGCTGTCACCGAAGATCTGCGAAAAAGACTTCATGAAGCAGAAACTGCTTTGAGCGACAAGATGACCGAGCAAGCTGCTTGTGAAAAAGAAATCCTCAGTCGCTTGCAATTGCAGAGTCGACGTTTTGTTAGTAAGTACTCAAATCCTTGTGCATTTCTTCGGGTTGCTTCACTTTCTCTAGCGTACTTATTAACGAGCTTCCTTTTGCTTGTTTTCAGGGAGAACACATCAAGAGTATGAACTGGAAAATCCTGAAGGCGATGAGCTTATCGACGCGCTTTCTCTCCTTGAAATCCATGGAGATGAAGCACATGATGGCCTTGCTGACGCCGCAGCAGGTTTGTCGAAGCTTTTCCCCTATTTCTTCCCGAAGAAAGAAGAGCCCAACACTTTTACTGCTCTCGCCAAATGCTTCAACGTGACGGAAGATCTTGGGCTCAAACTTCGCCAAGAAGGCCTAAAGATTGGCGTTGAAGGCACAATCGCTCTGGTTGCTGACAGCCAGCAAAACGTCGACTGGGCTAAAGTTGGCGACATAAAGGAGATGGAGACGAAGAAATGGCAATCTTTAATTAAAGCTGCCAAGCCACCCTCAAAGCCGATCCTTGCCTTCCTCGGTTGCAAACCCACTCCTGCTCCAAGCTCATCCAAGCCGGAGGTCAAGTAGACCACCCTGTCTTTCTTACTTTTTTCTTTTTCTTTCTTCCTTTTGATGCTGTCGCCAAAGTAGCTTTTGGCGACACTTACCCCACTAGCTCGTTAGGGCATCCTCCCTTGTAATGCCTTGTAAATATTCTGAAAATCAATGGAATTCTATTTTCCTTGATGATTGATGTCGAACCTTCTGTTTTCAGTTGATATTTGATAACTACACTTCAACTCCTCGTCCCTCCGATGTTTTTCCTGCTTCCTCTCGCTCGAAGAAAACGCCTATTGATAGTGAATTTGGTGAAGATTCCTCGAGTAAGGGTTCAGCGCAGGATTTGGAGGAACTTCGTCAACAGCTTCAGTATGCGAAGAAGCAAACACTTGTAATGATGGAGCAGTCCCGCAAGTCACCCGAAAAAGAGAAAGTTGCGCTGCAGCAGGCTCAGGAAGCCATAGCTGCCAAGGAGGCCACCATTTCTGAAGCTGCGAAGGCTACCACTAGAGAGAATTTTATGCTTGAGTTGATGAATGAAGCCAGTGTGGATATGTCAGGTATACTTTTGCAAACAAAAATTTCTTATGTTTTTTTGCTGTTTCCTCCTTTTGAAATTCTTGTGCTGTCGCCAAATAGGTTCCTTTCTAGACACTGCTGCCGAAGACCAAAGGGTAGACACGAGGAATAATCTCCTGGTTAACCTTTCACTTGACCATGGTAATCTGTTCTGGGCCACTCCAGAACGCACCTGACAGATTGTTAGATTTCAAGACCGCGCTTGTCAGGTTCGTGAGTTCCTTGATTTCTGTACAAGAACCTTGTCTTTGGTTTATAGCGCCTTGTTCCCGCGCAACAAGATGCCAGAAACTCTGCCTTCTCTGATGGATAAATTCCGGGATGCCCCTCGAATCCATGGATTTGTATGGGCTCAAATGTCTGCTGGCGCGAGATTTGCTATGATCATGATACAAATCTGCTATCCGAAGTTAGACATGAGTCGAATTGTCGCCAAGTGCCTAGCCAAGATGGCGAAGAGGAAGAGGAATATTGACAAAATTGATGATGTGGTAAAGCTCGTAGCCGAAGATATGATGGATGAATTGC
>NC_061511.1:131654473-131684497 GCF_022539505.1 Lolium rigidum
TTGCTTCGGATGGATGCCGAATTCTTCGTGAAGGGTAGCTACGCTGAACATAGCACTCGCACTTCCAATAGTGAACGAATGACCATAGATAACATACTAGGTGGCCGTTAGGAATTTTTCCTTTGTCTTGCCGATTTTCCTCAATGATTGTACCTTGTATATTGTAAAGCCACGAAAGATGTATTCCTTTCTTTTCTTTGTCGAGCCCCCGAGTGTTTCGGTGGCAATTTTCTTTATTGTGTAAACGAGGTTGAACCAAGGCAAAATAAATTATATTGAGTGTACTATATTTGCGGGTACGAGCCCCCGAGCCTTTTTCACTGATCGCTATTTTGTATCTTCATTTATTTTGCGAGGTGTTTTGCACCAAGGAGAAATATTTTTGATAATATATATTGTAACTCTTGGGAATAAGCCCCCGAGCCTGTCGAAGAAAAAAGATATATATCTCCACTATCTTTATTATATTGCAGCACCGCGAGCCCGCCTCATTAAAAACCTTTTCCAGCCCCACTCGGTGCCCTGAAAAAGGAAAAGAGTGCGTCTGAAAACTCGCGGGCGTTTCAGTACATTGTATTTTTACAAGGAGGACTATATTTCGACTCTAGGCGTAAAAACCCCTGAGTTGTGCCACGTTCCAGGGGTTTTTCTCGGGAGCCCCCGTCTTCTTGTCCTTTATCCTGTACGCTCCTCCTTCGATTACTTCTGTGACGATGTAAGGACCAAGCCATGGCGACTCGAATTTTTCAGTACTGTTTTGATTGAGTCGTAGAACTAAGTCTCCAACCTGAAAGGATCTTGGCCGCAAACGTCGACTATGATAATTTTTCAGGTCTTGCTGATAGTTGGTGACCCGTGATAGTACTTCATCTCTGGCTTCGTCCAATGCGTCGACATCGTCTTCCAATGTTTTTCTATAAGCTTCTTCATCATACTCTGTGACTCTTGGAGAATCATGCTCTATCTCTATTGGCAATACTGCCTCAGCTCCGTGGACCAGAAAAAATGGAGTCTCCCATGTCGCCGTATTTGGTGTTGTTCGGATACTCCACAACACACTTGGTAACTCCTTTGGCCAAGTATGTCGAGCTTTTTCCAATGGTCCTAACAAGAGCTTCTTAATACCATTGCAGATGATGCCATTGGCTTTCTCGACTTGTCCGTTGGTTTGCGGATGCGCAACTGACGCGAAGTGCAGTTTGATGCCCACCTCTGCACAGTATGCCTTGAATTCTTTGGATGTAAAATTGCTGCCATTGTCCGTGACGATGCTATGAGGTACTCCAAACCGAAAAACAATGCTTTTCACGAACTTAATTGCGGATGCTCCATCTGGTGAATTTATTGGCTTTGCTTCTATCCACTTCGTGAACTTGTCGACAGCGACGAGCATGTACTCGTGTCCTCCTGGCGAGGCTTTGTATAATTTTCCCACCATATCGAGACCCCACTGAGCAAAGGGCCAAGACAAGGGTATTGGCATCAATTCTGCTGCCGGAGAGTGAGGTTTTGCGGCAAATCTCTGGCACGCATCGCAGGTTCGTACTATCTCCTTTGCATCCTCGATTGCTGTCAACCAATAAAATCCTGCTCGGAAAACCTTGGCCGCGATAGCTCGACTGCTTGCATGATGACCAAATATTCCTTCGTGTACGTCCTTCAGCATCATCCTTCCTTCTTCGGGTGTGACACACCTTTGTAACACACCCGAAATACTTCGCTTTTACAACTCCCCCTTAACCACCGTAAAAGCTTTGGATCGTCTAATAACTCGCCTTGCTTCAACTGGATCATCTGGTATTTCTTTCCTTAGGATGTATGATATGTACACTTGCATCCATGGAACCTGCACCATCATTACTAATTCCTGCTCCTCTTCTTCTTCTAGTGCCTCTTTAGGAGTCCCCGAGGTTTTCTCATCCTTCTGCTTCTTCTGTGCTTTCTTCGGCTTTGTAGATCGCTCAACTATCTCTTCCCAAAACACGTCTGGTGGAATTGCAAGGCACTGCGACCCGATGTTTGCAAGAACATCGGCTTCATCATTGCTCAGCCTGCTGATGTGATTTACTTCGCATCCATCAAACAGCTTCTCTAGCTCGTTGTACACTTCTTTGTATGCCACCATACTATCGTTTACTGCATCACATTGGTTCATGACTTGCTGAGCCACCAATTGTGAGTCACCAAATATTTTTAGTCGAGTTGCACCACAAGCCTTCGCCATCTTCATCCCGTGTATAAGAGCCTCATATTCTGCCTCATTGTTGGACGCGTTTGGGAACGTCATCCGTAAGACATATTTTAATTTGTCGCCTTCGGGTGATATTAGTACCACTCCTGCTCCAGCTCCTTCTAATCTCTTGGATCCGTCGAAGTTCATAGTCCAAGTTCTCGACAAATCCGGGGGTCCTGTATTTTGTAACTTCATCCACTATGCGATGAAGTCCGGTAAAATTTGCGACTTTATTGCTTTCTTTTCTCGTACGTGATGTCCCGAGGGGAAAGCTCTATTCCCCAAAGGGAGACACGACCCATAGCCTCTGGATTGTTTAGTATATTGGACAAGGGCGCCTCATTGACTACTATTATCGGGTGTGCCGAAAAATAGTGCCGCAATTTTCTTGCTGTTGTAAACACTCCATATGCTAGCTTCTGGTACTGCGGGTACCGTTGTTTTGAAGGCGATAAAATTTCACTGATGAAATATACCGGCCTCTGCACTCCATGGAGTTTTCCTTCCTCTTGTGTTTCGACAACGAGCGCCGTGCTGACCACCTGGGGCGTGGCTGCAATATATAACAGGAGGGGTTCCTTCTCTTTAGGCGCCACCAAGATTGGTGGTGTCAAAATTGTGCGCTTGAGATCTTCGAAAGCTCTATCTGCCTCTTCGTTCCACTGGAACTTCTCTCTCCTTGCTTGATTAGAGCGTAGAACGGTAACGCTTTTTCTCCTAGTCTAGCGACGAATCTGCTTAAAGCTGCGACTCGCCCAGTTAACTGATGTATTTCTTTCAACTTTGTTGGCTTCCTCATTGTTACGATAGCTTGAAGTTTTTCTGGATTAGCTTCAATCCCTCTTGCTGAGACTAGGAACCCGAGAAGTTCTCCTGCAGGAACGCCGAAAGAGCACTTCGTCGGATCCAGCTTGAGACAAAACTTGTCGAGGTTGTCGAAAGTTTCCTTTAGGTCCTCGATTAATGTTGCCCCTTTTTTGATGTTATAACGACATCGTCAATGTAAACCTGTACGTTTTTCCCAATCTGTGTTGCTAAGCACTTCTTCATCATCCGCTGATATGTTGCTCCCGCATTTTTCAGACCAAAGGGCATTGTTCTGTAGCAAAACACGCCGTAAGGTGTAATGAACGCTGTTTTGACCTCATCCTCTTCTTTCAACCTGATCTGGTTATAACCAGAGTATGCGTCCAGGAAGGAAAGACGTTCACATCCTGCCGTGGAGTCGATAATTTGATCGATCCTTGGGAGGGGAAAGTGATCCTTTGGACAGTGCTTGTTAAGACACGTAAAGTCGACACACATGCGAAGGACTTTAGTGTTTTTCTTCGGGACCAACACTGGGTTTGCTACCCACGTGGCCTCTGTATGCAGCTCTTTAATGAAACCAGCTTCTCTGAGTCGATCAATCTCTGACAGCATAGCTTTGCGGTTTGGTTCCGAAAAACGCCGCAAAGGTTGCTTAATTGGTCTCGCTATTGGATCCAAATTTAGGTGGTGCTCGGCAAGTTCCCTGGGTACTCCTGGCATGTCATCTGGACATCATGCAAAGATTTTCCAGTGCTCACGGAGGAACTCGACGAGCGCGCTTTCCTATGCAAGGTCCATATCTGTCGCGATGGACGTTGTTTTCTTCGGATCTGTCGGGTGAATCTGCACCTCCTTGGAATCTTTTGCAGTGTTAAAAGTTGGTTCTTTGTTAGGCCTCCCTACATCTGGTAGCACATCATAATCGGTCGTGAGCCTTGACTCCATGTATTCTGCTTGCATCCCGAAAGTTTCTGACAATCGATGAAAATCCTTGTCACATTTATCGGCTAGCGCAAAGCTTCCTTTAACTGTAATTGGTCCCTTAGGTCCAGGTAACCTCCATAACAAGTATGTGTAATGTGGCACCGCCATAAACCTGGCATATGATGGCCGTCCCAACAAGGCGTGATACTGTGACGGAAAATCCACAACTTCAAACTCCAGCCTCTCTTTTCTGTAGTTTTCTCGGGACCCAAACTGAACATCGAGATTGATCTTCCCCAACGGATAACTTGGCTTTTCTGGCGTGATACCATGGAAACGTGTGTCGGTTGGTTTCATATTTGCTAGAGATATGTTCATCTTCCTTAGTGTATCCGCGTACATAAGGTTTAGACTACCGCCTCCATCTATGAATACGCGGGATACATCGAATCCTCGCGATTACTGCTCGGTAAGATAAGTGCTGACTCGCCCTGGTCGAGGAACTTGTCTGCGGATGATCTCGCTATTGTGAAGCCAATGTCTTGCCCTGACCAATTTAAATACTCAATCGTTGGTGGAGGCATCTTCTCTGCCATGAACACCTCTCGCGAGATTACTTTCTGAGCTCTATTGGACGGCCTACCCTTCTGAATCATCGAGACCGCTCCGTTGGAGTTGGGATCAACGTATGGAGGTGGTTGTGGTGCTGCCGCTATTCTGAGCTGGTGTCGATTTTCGTCCGTAATTGCGGGAGGAGGTGGCAAGTGGATCTCACTCCCGGGCCCTTGAGGGTTTCTATTTATCGCTCGAGCATTGGCTTGCCCCCGCAAACCTTAGCATTGCCCGAAAATTTCGACAGTCCTTCTGCAGGTGTCCTGACTGTCTCTTCCCATTGCTGTCGAGATAAAAGTGCATCTGACATGGCCCGTTCATCATATCCTTAGGGGACACAAAAGGTCTCTGAAACCTTGGCCCACTATTCTGCCTGTTATTTCGGGAATCATCTCTATTGTCGCCTCGCTGCTCGTTGCTCCTTTGATAGACATCCCTATTGCCTCCTCCGGCGCTGGCTCGAAACCCAGCCGAGATTTGACCAGGAGCGTCGTAACTCGAGTACTGCCGAGAAAATCGTCGCCTATTTTGGAAATTTCGGTTGTGGTCCTCTTCAGGCGACCTGTGCCGTTTATTGTGAACAGCATCCTCTCCATCTGCCCACCTGTTTGCTATCTCCATCAGTGCTGATACTGTTTTTGGGTTAGTACTCCCCAAATCCTCGACAAAGTCTCTGTGGTGACCCTGCATACAACTGCATGTTGTAGTATGCCAGTCGTTGATATAACATTCACGAAGTACCATTCCGCAAATATTACATCCCTCAGAGTAGTACAACAGAACATAGAAGGTCCATAACTCATTCATTTATTATTACAAACATAATGTACATATCATCTCGGAGCTCCTCTTGGGTCCTAAGAGGGATACTCCTGGGTTCGAGACGAACCCAACTTAACTTACAATATAATAGTCTTAATAAGTGGTACATTTATTTCAACGAGCAGTTAAGTACTAGAAGTTCGTACTGCTCGGTTACTACTACTCTCTATCTGTCTAAGCTTGTTCTCCACCGGAACCCTCCCCGGTTCCGTAGACTATAAGGTAGTCTACACCTTCGATACCTCCAGAGAGGTCTGGTTCCTCATAGCTGATGATGTCGGCTCCTTCAGGGTTGTCGTTGTCCTCCTCCAGATGGTTCAGACAATCTAAGCAAGGGATTTAAGAGTGGTATGAGTACGAGCGTACTCAACAAGTTCATTATAGAAAAGAGGTGTTTAATGCACCAAATACGATACTATACCAGAAAGTCTAATACCAATGCAAGTTTTGATAAACATTTCTTCAAGAGGTTGCTTTTAATCTGAAGAACTATGTCCGTCAGCCTTCACCGGTTTACTAGAACTTCATGGAGTTCCTTTCCGGCAGCGTTCGCAGTTCCAAATCCCGGAATAGGGAGTGACAGGTCACGGTTCTTTACACTCTGCAGATGTGTGTTGCTTTACCCATAAGAGATCTTAACCTTGGTGCCAACCGGGCAGCTTTCCCGTCCACACTTCCTTCGGAGTGAGGCCCGGTATAAGGTCTAGCCAATCACGTTGCTCCGCTACCTCGAACACCCACCCTTTGTTGCAATCTCCGACCCTGGGTCCACGCCGGTTCACTTACACCAATTAAGGATGGGCCCCGACCACGACGACTTTGCAAGTAATTTGCAATTGTGATAATCATAGTACTTTGCAAGTAATTTGATAAAGATACTCAAATTACATGAGCAAGTGATGAACTTGCCTGAACACTGCAAAGTGTTGCAGTTGGATGGCGTGGACTGACCCTTGTCCTCTGTTGCTGAAAAAATAGCATCATTGTCCGATAAGGGCAATGGTTAAAGAAGCATTGATGCATGATTCCAATTTTAGGGTTTGTTCCCCCCTTCCGATGTCGTTAATATTTCATGTGAGAGGTTAATACTAAGAATAATTTGGAGATACTCTATTTAGGGCAAATACAACCTTGAAATGTTGTCAAGGTGTTTTTAAAGTCCAAAAGAATTTATGGACTTATTTTCATTATTGAAAATAGTATATGTGATTTTAAATGATTATTTTAATCATCAAATTTGAACTTATTCTTGTTTATCTTCAAAAATTCTACTTCATATTTTATTATGATAGAGTTTTTTATACTGAGTGGTTTTCATATTTTTAATTATTATTTTAGAGCTAGGAAACATTTATTGTGCATTTTCAAAGTTTCTGTATTTTAAATGAATTGTGAAATGGCAAAAATGCCCCTGGGCCCACATGTCAGTGAGGCCCAGCGGGTTGGGTTAGACCAGCTCGGGTCCAACCGACCCGAGCGTTCGCTCACTCTCTCCCCCTCGCGCCGCTTCGACGAAACCCTAACCCTAATTCCCCTCTCGGGCGATTTGCATCGCCACCGCCGTCGCCGCTCGATTCCGGCGAGCTCCGCCGGACTTAGCCCTCGCCGTGGGGCGCATTCGACGCGCCTCACGACGGCGGTCATCCTCATCCGCGTCGATCTGGAGCGGGTGCTGCTCCAGCTCGTCTTCGATCTCCCTCGCGGCAGCTAGGGTTACGGGATCGTGGCGATTGATGGCGTGTATTTCACACGTTCGTTGGGCAACCCCAAGAGGAAGGTATGATGCGCACAGCAGCAAGTTTTCCCTCAGAAAGAAACCAAGGTTTATCGAACCAGGAGGAGCCAAGAAGCACGTTGAAGGTTGATGGCGGCGGGATGTAGTGCGGCGCAACACCGGGGATTCCGGCGCCAACGTGGAACTCGCACAACACAACCAAACTACTTTGCCCCAACGAAACAGTGAGGTTGTCAATCTCACCGGCTTGCTGTAACAAAGGATTAACCGTATTGTGTGGAAGATGATTGTTTGCGAGAGAAAACAGTAAAAACAAGTATTGCGAGTAGATTGTATTTCAGTAAAGAGAATTGGACCGGGGTCCACAGTTCACTAGAGGTGTCTCTCCCATAAGACGAACAGCATGTTGGGTGAACAAATTACCGTTGGGCAATTGACAAATAAAGAGAGCATGACAATGCACATACATATCATGATGAGTATAGTGAGATTTAATTGGGCATTACGACAAAGCACATAGACCGCCATCCAACTGCATCTATGCCTAAAAAGTCCACCTTCAGGTTATCATCCGAACCCCCTCCAGTATTAAGTTGCAAGCAACAGACAATTGCATTAAGTATGGTGCGTAATGTAATCAACAACTACATCCTTAGACATAGCATCAATGTTTTATCCCTAGTGGCAACGAGCACAACACAACCTTAGAACTTTCTCATCATCGTCCCAGTGTCAATGCGGGCATGAACCCACTATCGAGCATAAGTACTCCCTCTTGGAGTTAAAAGTAAAAACTTGGCCAGAGCCTCTACTAGAAACGGAGAGCATGCAAGATCATAAACAACACATAAGCATAACTTTGATAATCAACATAACAAGTATTCTCTATTCATCGGATCCCAACAAACGCAACATATAGAATTACATATAGATGATCTTGATCATGATAGGCAGCTCACAAGATCCGACAATGATAGCACAATGGGGAGAAGACAACCATCTAGCTACTGCTATGGACCCATAGTCCGGGGGTAGACTACTCACTCATCACACCGGAGGCGACCATGGCGGTGTAGAGTCCTCCGGGAGATGATTCCCCTCTCCGGCGGGGTGCCGGAGGCGATCTCCGGGATCCCCCGAGATGGGATCGGCGGCGACGGCGTCTCGGTATGTTTTCCGTATCGTGGCTCTCGGTACTGGGGGTTTCGTCACGGAGGCTATTTGTAGGCGGAAGGGCAAGTCGAGAGGCGGCACGGGGGGCCCACACCATAGGGCCGCGCGGCCAAGGGAGGGGCCGCGCCGCCCTAGGGTTTGGCCACCCCGTGGCCCCTCTTCGTCTCGTCTTCGGTCTTCTAGAAGCTTCGTGAGAAAATAGGCCTCTGGGCTTTTATTTCGTCCAATTCCGAGAATATTTCTTTACTAGGATTTCTGAAACCAAAAACAGCAGAAAACAGCAACTGGCACTTCGGCATCTTGTTAATAGGTTAGTTCCGGAAAATGCACGAATATGATATAAAGTGTGCATAAAACATGTAGATAACATCAATAATGTGGCATGGAACACAAGAAATTATCGATACGTTGGAGACGTATCGGCATCCCCAAGCTTAGTTCCGCTCGTCCCGAGCAGGTAAAACGATAACAAAGATAATTTCCGGAGTGACATGCCATCATAAACTTGATCATACTATTTGTAAAGCATATGTAGAGAATGCAGCGATCAAAACAATGGTGATGACATGAGTAAACAAGTGAATCATAAAGCAAAGACTTTTCATGAATAGCACTTCAAGACAAGCATCAATAAGTCTTGCATAAGAGTTAACTCATAAAGCAATAATTCAAAGTAAAGGTATTGAAGCAACACAAAAGAAGATTAAGTTTCAGCGGTTGCTTTCAACTTGTAACATGTATATCTCATGGATATTGTCAACACAGAGTAATATAATAAGTGCAATAAGCGAATATGTAGGAATCAATGCACAGTTCACACAAGTGTTTGCTTCTTGAGGTGGAGAGAAATAGGTGAACTGACTCAACATTGAAAGTAAAAGAATGGTCCTCTCAGAGGAAAAGCATCGATTGCTATATTTGTGCTAGAGCTTTGATTTTGAAAACATGAAACAATTTTGTCAACGGTAGTAATAAAGCATATGCATCATGTAAATTATATCTTATAAGTTGCAAGCCTCATGCATAGTGTACTAATAGTGCCCGCACCTTGTCCTAATTAGCTTGGACTACCTGGATTATCACCGCAATACATATGCTTTAACCAAGTATCACAAAGGGGTACCTCTATGCCGCCTGTACAAAGGTCTAAGGAGAAAGCTCGCATTTGGATTTCTCGCTTTTGATTATTCTCAACTTAGACATCCATACCGGGACAACATAGACAACAGATAATGGACTCCTCTTTAAATGCTTTAAGCATTCAACAACAATTAATTCTTTTCTCATTAGAGATTTGAGGATGTTTGTCCAAAACTGAAACTTCCACCATGGAACATGGCTTTAGTTAGCGGCCCAATGTTCTTCTCTCACAATATGCATGCTCAAACCATTCAACTCGGTGTAGATCGCCCTTACTTCGGACAAGACGAACATGCATAGCAACTCACATGAAATTCAACAATGAGTTGATGGCGTTCCCCAGTAAACATGGTTATCGCACAACAAGCAACTTAATAAGAGATAAAGTGCATAATTACATATTCAATACCACAATAGTTTTTAAGCTATTTGTCCCATGAGCTATATATTGCAAAGGTGAATGATGGAATTTTAAAGGTAGCACTCAAGCAATTTACTTTGGAATGGCTGGAAAATACCATGTAGTAGGTAGGTATGGTGGACACAAATGGCATAGTGGTTGGCTCAAGTATTTTGGATGCATGAGAAGTATTCCCTCTCGATACAAGGTTTAGGCTAGCAAGGCTTATTAGAAACAAACACAAGGATGAACCGGTGCAGCAAAACTCACATAAAAGACATATTGAAAACATTATAAAACTCTACACCGTCTTCCTTGTTGTTCAAACTCAATACTAGAAATTATCTAGACCTTAGAGAAACCAAATATGCAAACCAAATTTTAGCATGCTCTATGTATTTCTTCATTAATGGGTGCAAAGCATATGATGCAAGAGCTTAAACATGAGCACAACAATTGCCAAGTATCACATTACCCAAGACATTTATAGCAATTACTACATGTATCATTTTCCAATTCCGACCATATAACAATTTAACGAAGGAGAAACTTCGCCATGAATACTATGAGTAGAAACCAAGGACATACTTGTCCATATGCTACAGCGGAGCGTGTATCTCTCCCATAAAGTGAATGCTAGGATCCATTTTATTCAAACAAAACAAAAACAAAAATAAACCGACGCTCCAAGAAAAAGCACATAAGATGTGATGGAATAAAAATATAGTTTCAGGGGAGGAACCCGATAATGTTGTCGATGAAGAAGGGGATGCCTTGGGCATCCCCAAGCTTAGACGCTTGAGTCTTCTTGATATATGCAGGGGTGAACCACCGGGTGCATCCCCAAGCTTAGAGCTTTCACTCTCCTTGATCATGTTGCATCATACTCCTCTCTTGATCCTTGAAAACTTCCTCCACACCAAACTCGAAACAACTCATTAGAGGGTTAGTGCACAATATAAATTGACATATTCAGAGGTGACACAATCATTCTTAACACTTCTGGACATTGCATAATGCTACTGGACATTAGTGGATCAAAGAAATTCATCCAACATAGCGAAAGAGGCAATGCGAAATAAAAGGCAGAATCTGTCAAAACAGAACAGTTCGTATTGACGAATTTTAAAATGGCACCAGACTTGCTCAAATGAAAATGCTCAAATTTAATGAAAGTTGCGTACATATCTGAGGATCATGCACGTAAATTGGCATAATTTTTTGAGCTTCCTGCAGGGCAGTGGGCTCAGATTCGTGACATCAAAGAAATCTGGAACTGCGCAGTAATCCAAATCTAGTACTTACTTTTCTATCAACGGCTTAACTTGGCACAACAAAACTCAAAACTAAGATAAGGAGAGGTTGCTACAGTAGTAAACAACTTCCAAGACACAAATATAAAACAAAGTACTGTAGCAAAATAACACATGGGTTATCTCCCAAGAAGTTCTTTCTTTATAGCCATTAAGATGGGCTCAGCAGTTTTAATGATGCACTCGCAAGAAATAGTATTGGAAGCAAAAGAGAGCATCAAGAGGCAAATTCAAAACACATTTAAGTCTAACATGCTTCCTATGCATAGGAATCTTGTAAATAAACAAGTTCATGAAGAGCAAAGTAACAAGCATAGGAAGATAAAACAAGTGTAGCTTCAAAAATTTCAGCACATAGAGAGGCATTTTAGTAACATGAAAATTTCTACAACCATATTTTCCTCTCTCATAATAACTTTCAGTAGCATCATGAGCAAACTCAACAATATAACTATCACATAAAGCATTCTTATCATGAGTCTCATGCATAAAATTATTACTCTCCACATAGGCATAATCAATTTTATTAGTTGTAGTGGGAGCAAATTCAACAAAGTGGCTATCATCATATATAGGAGGCATATTGTAATCATAAAAGAAAATTTTCTCCTCAATGCTTGGGAGACTAAAAAGATCATGCTCATCAGAGCCAGCTTCCCCAAGCTTAGAATTTTCCATAGCATTAGCAACAATGGTGTTCAAAGCATCCATAGTAATAACATTCCCATTAGCATGCATATAAAGTTCCATGGGTTTTTTAATTCTCTCTTCAAACACATCATGTCCTAATTCAAGATAAAGTTCATAAAGATCTCTCATATTTTTGTTGTTTTCCATTATGCTTAACTAGTGAAGTAAAAACATGCATGATATTAAGTAAAGTAAAACAAGTAACTAATTTTTTTGTGTTTTTGATATAGCATGCAAGACAATAAATAAAGTAAAGCTAGCAACTAATTTTTTTTGTGTTTTGATATAAGTGCAGCAAACAAAGTAGTAAATAAAATAAAGCAAGACAAAAACAAAGTAAAGAGATTGAGAAGTGGAGACTCCCCTTGCAGCGTGTCTTGATCTCCCGGCAACGGCGCCGGAAAAAGAGCTTGATGGCGTGTATTTCACACGTTCGTTGGGCAACCCCAAGAGGAAGGTATGATGCGCACAGCGAGCAAGTTTTCCCTCAGAAAGAAACCAAGGTTTATCGAACCAGGAGGAGCCAAGAAGCACGTTGAAGGTTGATGGCGGCGGGATGTAGTGCGGCGCAACACCGGGGATTCCGGCGCCAACGTGGAACCTGCACAACACAACCAAACTACTTTGCCCCAACGAAACAGATGAGGTTGTCAATCTCACCGGCTTTCTGTAACAAAGGATTAACCGTATTGTGTGGAAGATGATTGTTTGCAGAGAAAACAGTAAAAACAAGTATTGCAGTAGATTGTATTTCAGTAAAGAGAATTGGACCGGGGTCCACAGTTCACTAGAGGTGTCTCTCCCATAAGACGAACAGCATGTTGGGTGAACAAATTACAGTTGGGCAATTGACAAATAAAGAGAGCATGACAATGCACATACATATCATGATGAGTATAGTGAGATTTAATTGGGCATTACGACAAAGCACATAGACCGCCATCCAACTGCATCTATGCCTAAAAAGTCCACCTTCGGAGTTATCATCCGAACCCCTCCGGTATTAAGTTGCAAGCAACGAGACAATTGCATTAAGTATGGTGCGTAATGTAATCAACAACTACATCCTTAGACATAGCATCAATGTTTTATCCCTAGTGGCAACAACGACAACACAACCTTAGAACTTTCTCGTCACTGTCCCAGGTGTCAATGCAGGCATGAACCCACTATCGAGCATAAGTACTCCCTCTTGGAGTTAAAAGTAAAAACTTGGCCAGAGCCTCTACTAGAAACCGAGAGCATGCAAGATCATAAACAACACATAAGCATAACTTTGATAATCAACATAACAAGTATTCTCTATTCATCGGATCCCAACAAACGCAACATATAGAATTACATATAGATGATCTTGATCATGATAGGCAGCTCACAAGATCCGACAATGATAGCACAATGGGGAGAAGACAACCATCTAGCTACTGCTATGGACCCATAGTCCAGGGGTAGACTACTCACTCATCACACCGGAGGCGACCATGGCGGTGTAGAGTCCTCCGGGAGATGATTCCCCTCTCCGGCAGGGTGCCGGAGGCGATCTCCAGGATCCCCCGAGATGGGATCGGCGGCGACGGCGTCTCAGTAATGTTTTCCGTATCGTGGCTCTCGGTGCGGGGGTTTCGTCACGGAGGCTATTTGTAGGCGGAAGGGCAAGTCGAGAGGCGGCACGGGGGGCCCACACCACAGGGCCGCGCGGCCAAGGGAGGGGCCGCGCCGCCCTAGGGTTTGGCCACCCCGTGGCCCCTCTTCGTCTCGTCTTCGGTCTTCTGGAAGCTTCGTGAGAAAATAGGCCTCTGGGCTTTTATTTCGTCCAATTCCGAGAATATTTCTTTACTAGGATTTCTGAAACCAAAAACAGCAGAAAACAAGCAAGCGGCACTTCGGCATCTTGTTAATAGGTTAGTTCCAGAAAATGCACGAATATGATATAAAGTGTGCATAAAACATGTAGATAACATCAATAATGTGGCATGGAACACAAGAAATTATCGATACGTTGGAGACGTATCAGCGATCCCGCTGCTCCCTGGGCTCCAGGCGCGATGGCGCCGCCGTGGGCCTCGCCGCGGTAGTGTGGGGCTCTGCGGCGCTTGTCAGCGCATGGCCTGGCTTGGCCAGGTGCTGTCGAGCACTCGGCGTGCGCCGCCATGGCCGCCATGGCCGCGTATGCCCGTCTGCTTGCCCCGGGTATGTGCACCACCTTTCGCTCTCTCTTCTGTGCCTGTTCTACTTCTTCTCCTACTCTTCTCCGTCTAGCTTGGTCACTAGCTTGCCTTTCCTCATAGAGGTGCGGCCATGCCGTGATGCTGCTGCTGTTCTGCTTGTGCTGCTATGCCGCTGTGCTGCTGCTATGCTGCTTGTGCTGCTGTGCTATGCTGCTTGTGTTGCTGTGCTAGCCGTTGTGCTAGCCCTACTGCTATGCATCTGTTGCTGCTGTGCTGCTGTTATTGTTCCTAGCTGCTAGTTTGAGCTGGTCTTCCCTATAATTGGATGGTACAGCTCATGAGCTCTTGCTCATGGGCATGCTGTGATGCTTTACTTAATCTTGTTGACTCCTGTTGTTGCTATGTGTAGCCTATCTCTCCTGTGAGTGCATTAATTTGTCACTGGCTTATTGACTGTGTGTGATTCTTGCAAATTTGCAAGAATCAGTGCCCTGGTGTGATATGTGTGAGCTGTGAATCTTTGTGATGCTCAATTGAGCACAGCTGTTGACTAAACAGCTCCATCCCTTGATGGAATGCTTCTGGATACAATCATATATGATTTATTTACTTATCTGTGATGTAATTCATTGATTTGATTATCTGTGGAGCAATTATTGTTTATATGTGACTATTTCCTTAATCGCTTCCTGCTCTGCTTCTCAGTGATGCTATAGCATGCATTGGCATGCTCTGGTAAGCTTCTGATGATCACATGATCATCAGCTGCTTGATGACTTTCTGCTGTCCTATGGCTTGTGTTTCACTGATGCTCTTACTTGGCCTGTGTGTCACTCAAGCCTGTGCTGGTGCATGCTTCTGCTTACCCCAGCACCTGCTGTTGCTTGCAGTGATCATCTAGATCATTTGCAAGTGTCTGTATCACTGGTTGCTTGTGTATTTCAATTATCTATCTAGTTTGGCTTGATCATATGGATAATTGATGTGAACTGCTCTGCAATTATGATCTTTTCATTGAGTTTGGTAGGGCTAGATGGATGCCAACACTTGGTTGTGTACCCTAGCCCTCCTTTTGAACCCTACTGGGTGATGATATCTGTGCATGGCTTCTTTGTTGGGATTGGTTAAGTGGTTGAGGTGGCCTTGACAGCAATTCTTTGCTGTTAAGGTAGCTCCCACCCTTGTTGGCTAGCTGTGACTCACTGGATGCTTTCTGGGTGATCCTTTTGTTGGATTGCCAGTAGCTTTTGATGTTGAAATCAAATAGACAATGATTTTTCTAAATTCTGATGGTTTATGAACCATTTAGTGCTAGGTGAATTGGAATGGCTAGTCAGGGATTAAATCCTTGTTGGATTTCTCTGGTTGTGTCACTGTGTTGACACAACGAGTGTTCCCTGGATGATTTCCTTCTGGTTATTTCTTCATTTGCTTGCACCAAATGGCTGGATAGCCAGATGATGATACAAGCAGGGTTCTACCCTCTTTGCTTCTGTGACTTGTGCATATGCTGGATTAGTATGAGCAAAACATTTCTTGCTCATGATTTATTTGTATACCTCACTCCAGCTCCTAGAAATGTGTTGGTGTAGAGGGTTTGCTTCTGGATGATTTCAGTGCTTGCCCTGCTCCTCCTAGTGGCTTGTGCTTGATCTGCTGCTGTGATGGTTTTGGACCAGTTGAACAACAGTGCTGTTCTTCCTGTTCTTGTGTTCTTGGTTTGCTGGTGACTTACCATGTGAAGCCTGTCGATGGTGAGCTAGTTCTGGCGGTGGAAAAGGTTTTATACCACCCTTCCTTTGCTCACCTGGTCGACAGCTTGGCCTGGCCTCCCTTGGTGACTCCTCTCTGTGCTTGTGTGTTGTTCAGCATGCACACATGCAGTGTGAGCTACCTGTGTGTGTGTGTGCCTGATACTTTGGACTTGGCTTGGAGAGGATCAGCTCGGCAGAGTTGATCATATCTACTCAAATTCCATTTCTTTTTAACCTGCCAAGTGGCTATACCACTTGGCACAACACTTGTTTTCTTTGTGTTTGTGTGCAGGGATCAAATTGATCAAATGGACATGAAGATCATCAAGCTCAAGACTAAATGAACATTAGCTTGTAGTTTTAGGATAGATCATTGAATTGTAATTTCCTTTTCGTTTCTTTTTCTATTTTTCCAATTCTTGTAATATGTTGTATTTATTTCAATTGTGAATATTGTAAAGACATTGTATATTGTGTGATAATCAATAAAGCTCAAGGTTTTCTCTAATGAGCTTTACTTATAGTTTGCATTATTCATAATGTGTATTATTTATTATTTACTTAATGAATTTCCTCACAATTGAAATATAGGGTATTTATTTAATGTTTGAATTTGAAATTCAAATTCAACTTTGGTTTGAATTCAATCATACAACTTAAATTTGAATTCAATCCATGAACTTAAGATTGTGATGCAATATCTCTTCTCTCTTCTTAAAACCCTAATATAGTAGAATAAGAGCAAGTTTCTCGCACTCTCGAAACCCTAACCCTGTAAGGTGTCGAGAGAGAAACTTGTCCCCCTTCGATGCAGTTTTGTTTTAAAAGCGCGAAATTTCCCCAGAATTTACGATGCAGTGATCTACCCCTCGATTGTCTCTAAACCTGGGACATTACAGCCTTTCCCCCTTAAAGAAAACTTCGTCCCGAAGTTGTGGTTGTAATACCTGAAGAGTTCGGGGTATGTTTTCTTCAGGTCTTCCTCCTTTTCCCAGGTGGCTTCCCTCTTGGGGTGATGTTTCCATTGTATCTTGCAGTACTTTATTGCTCGATTCCTGAGTTGTTTCTAGTTCTCCTCGAGAATCTTTGTTGGCTTCTCAATGTATGTCAAATCTGGTTGTAACTCGAGCTCATCATGTGATACTGGCTCATCTGGGGTCTTTAAACACTTCCTGAGTTGCGACACATGGAATATGTTGTGAACTTGGCATAACCTCCTCGGTAGTTCCAATTCAAAGGCTAACCCTCGGTTTTGACTCAGAATCTTGAAAGGTCCAACGTATCTAGGGCTTAACTTCCCCTTGGCTCCGAATCTCTGAAGTCCTTTCATCGGGCTCACCTTGAGATATACCATGTCTCCAACTTGTGGCTCCCATGTCCTTCTCTTCTGATCTGGTTGGTTCTCTCTGTTTGTCCACCTGTCTGAGGATGATAGGCGGTACTATAATCCAGTTTGGATCCTAAAGCTTCATGTACTTGCTTCCAAAATGCTGATGTGAACACGGATCCTCGATCTGACACGATCTTCTTGGGCACTCCATGTTTGCTAACGATCTCTTTGATGTAAAGATCGATGAGTTTTTCTCCTTTATCCTGCTGATTTACCGCTAAGAAGTGTGCGCTTTTCGTCAACCGGTCCACGATTACCCATATCATATCCTTCTTTTTATTTGTCATGGGTAGTCCGGTGATGAAATCCATTCCTATTTCCTCCCATTTCCATTCTGGAATGGGTAAAGGTTGTAACTTTCCTGCCGGACTCTGATGTTCAGCCTTCACTCTTTGGCAGGTATGGCATTCCGCCACGTATTGTGCTATCTCTCTCTTCATGTTATTCCACCAGAATAACTCCTTCAGATCCATGTACATCTTTGTACTTCCCGGATGTATGGAATATGGTGTTTGATGAGCTTCCCGGAGTATTACTTCTTTGATCTCAGCAATATCCGGAACGCAAATCCTCTTTTGAAACCATAGTGATCCTGATTCTCCTCGGTGAAATTCTGATGGTCTACCCTCATCTATCCTTCTCATTTCATCTATGATGAATGGATCGTCTAATTGACCCATCATTATCTCATTCTTTAAGTTAACATTTAGCTCATCGGCCACTTGTAAAGCCGATAGTCCTTCATGAGCTTCTTTCTCCCAAAGTTGTATTTGGGCTTGACTTATTTCCTTCCTCAACTCTGGTGATAACTCTTGTTCCACTCCTCCAGTGCTCTTCCTACTCAAGGCATCTGCTACAACATTAGCCTTTCCTGGAGTATAATTGATGGTCAAATCATAATCCTTGATTAGTTCAAGCCATCTTTTCTGCCTCATATTGAGTTCCTTCTGAGTAAAGAAGTACTTGAGATTCTTATGATCCATATAGAGCTCACACTTGGCTCCATAAAGAAAATGTCTCCAAGTTTTAAGTGCAAAAACGACTGCTGCTAATTCTAAATCATGTGTTGGATAGTTCACTTCATGAGGTCTGAGTTGCCTTGATCCATAAGATATCACTTTCCGATCATGCATGAGTACGCAACCCAATCCATGTTTGGATGCGTCACAGTACACGGTGTAATCCTTGCCAACCTCCGGAACTGCTAACACCGGTGCTGTGGTGAGTTTCTCCTTCAGAGTTTGAAAACTCTTCTCACACTCCTCCGACCACACGAATGGTGTGTTCTTTCTTAACAGCTTCGTCATCGGTCCTGCTATCTTGGAGAATCCTTCAATGAACCTCCGGTAGTATCCTGCCATTCCTAGGAATCCTCGGATTTGTTTGATGGTCTTTGGTGCTTCCCAGTCTAAAACTGCTGCTACTTTACTTGGGTTAGCAGCTATTCCATCCTTGCTAATAACATGACCAAGAAATTCTACTTGATCTAGCCAAAATTCACACTTGCTGAATTTGGCATAGAGTTGGTGCTCTCTTAGTGTTTGCAACACTATTCTCAGATGTTCAGCATGTTCAGTTTTATCTTTGGAATAGATCAAGATATCATCGATGAATACGATGACAAACTTGTCTAGACATGGCATGAAGATCTTATTCATGAGATTCATGAAAATTGCTGGGGCATTGGTTAATCCAAAAGGTACTACAAGGTATTCATGATGTCCATACCTTGAGACAAAGGCTGTTTTCGGAACGTCTTCCTTCTTGATCTTTATCTGGTGATAACCGGACCTTAGATCAATCTTGGAGAAGACTCCCGCGCCTCTAACTTGAACAAATAGATCTTGTATTCTAGGAAGTGGGTACTTGTTTTTGATAGTAACATTGTTCAAATTCCTGTAGTCTATGCACATCCTTCGACCTCCATCTCTTTTATCCACGAAGATAACTGGTGATCCCCATGGTGAGATACTCTCCTGTATGAATCCCTTTTGTTCCAAGTCATCCAATTGCTCCTTGAGCTCTTTCAACTCCTTAGGCCCCATCTTGTATGGTGCTTTAGCAATCGGAGCTGTTCCCGGAATTAGGTCGATAGTAAATTCTATCTCCCTATCTGGTGGCATTCCAGGTAATTGCTTAGGAAACACATCCTGGAATTCATTTACTACAGGTATGTCCTCCAACTTCACTTCCTTCATGCTATTCAATTGTAGCTCGACTTCGATCTGTGTAAGCTTGTCTCCTTGGTAGATTATTCTACTTGCATCGGGGCTTTTCAAAGACACAGTCTTATTCACACAGTCGATCAATGCTCCGTTAGCTTCTAACCAGTTCATACCAAGAATGACATCAATGTCCTTCATCGGTAAAATGAACAGGTCTACGTCAAATGCGCATTTATTGATCATAATGACTTGTCCTTGTTTGGTATGGGTTACTACTATCGTTCCCCCCGCGGAAAGTATGGTTATGGGTGTATCTAACTTAGTGCAACTAATCCCATGTTTGATGACGAATTGCTGAGAAATGAATGATGTAGTTGCACCAGTATCAAAAAGTACTTTGCCAGGGTGAGTAAGTATCTGGAGCGTACCTATCACTGCTTGATCGGAGTTAACCACCTCCCCCAAGCTGGTGCAGTTTAACTTGCCGAAGGGTTTCTTGTTCTTCCAGTTCCCTCCGGTGTTTCCTCCACGGCTTCCTCCTCCTCCTGACTTGTTCTTAGGGCAATCTCTAAGCATGTGCCCCTCCTCACGACAACCAAAGCAGATTATCCTAGGCTTCTTGCAGTCCTTGGAAAAGTGTCCTTTACCTCCACAACTACGGCAAACAATTTGATTTGCTGTCTGAAACGCCTTGTTCCTCCTGCTATTGTAGTAGTAGTAGTTGTTGTTGTTGTTGTTGTACCTTGGCTTGAAACTCAAGCTGGTATTGGGCTTGTTGCTGCCAAATCTCTTAGGCTCGAATTTAGCCTTCTTCCTCTTTTCATCCTGCAGTTGCTTGAAGTCATCTTCAAGAGTGATGGCTGCATCCACCAACTCTTGGAACTCAGTCGCTCTCATCATCCTGAGCTGAACCTTGAACTGGGGACTTAACCCCCGCAAGAACCTCTTCTTCTTCTTGTCCCCGGTGTTGACCTCCTCAACCGCATACCGAGACAACTTCGAAAACTCCCTGACATAAGTCAGGATAGCTTTATCCTTCTGCTCGAGACTTTCAAATTCTCGACGCTTCAACTCCACAATGCTTTCAGGGACATTGGATTCCCTGAACTTCCTTTTGAACTCCTCCCATGTAAATACCTTCTCAGCCAGATAAACGGCTACTATATTGTCCCACCATGATGCGGCAGGTCCACACAATAAGTGTGTTGCATATCTGACCTTCTCTAGGTCATTGCATCCAACGGTGTTGAGCTTTCGCTCCGTGTCCATCAACCAATCCTCCGCGTCCATTGGTTCGGGCGCGTATGCGAAGGATATAGGCTTAGTGTTCTGGAAGTCAGACAAAGTGACTCCCTGGTTCTCGGGCCTTTCCACCCTGTTTTGCTGTAGCAGCTCCTGGAAGAACTTGTTCTGCTGCTCCAATGTTACACGTTGCCTCTCCTCCAACATTTGCATGTATTGGAGGAAGTTCTGCTGCGTCATGGGTGGTGGTGGTGGTGGAAACTGATTTCTGGCTGCTTCATCAGCCTCTTCCTTCTGCTTGGCTTCGCGCTCCATACGCTGCGCTTCGCTCTCCTCACCCGTCAATCCCGACATTTCCCCCTAGTTCTGCAACACAAAGTGGTACTCATAGTTACTCCATGCGCAAGTTTTCTGAGCTCAACTTTGTGCACAGAACTAGTCACGCAATGGAAATCAAGAAGCAAATCCAAATCATACAAAACATATACCCTGTAAATACATACATAAGTGGTCTTATTACAATACTCAGTGAAGTTGTGAGTATGCAAACTCACTTATTAAAGTATATGTACAAATTTCTACAAAATATTACATACTACAATACATGTGGTACTTATGTATTGCAGTCTCGCCTCCCTTGGTGGTTACTAGCTATTCTTCACTCCCGGAACATTCCAGGCTTCCATCCGGTCGAACGTGTAGTCCTCCTGACAAAACCTGGAACATAAGGTCTCCCCGTTGGCTGGTAATCGGAATCAGATGATGATCCCAGGGAGAAATCGGTGTTCACGAACTGGTTATTCAGTGCATCATCGTCCACCCATCGGGTGTACTCCCCTGTGACTCCACCATAGGTATTTCCAACATTCGTATCCGACTCAACCTGTATTGGATACCCTCCATCATCTTCCCCATTACACGGATAACTCTGGTTCTGGGTCGTGGCGTCCTCATTCATCTCCCCGTCATATCTAACTGAACCACTATGGGTTCCAGTATCTGATCCCCAACGCCAACCCGTGGAGTTTTCTATAAGAGTCACGGAACGCTGATTGTTTCCGGATTCCTCTCCACCCTCATATCCTCCATGGGAACTACTAGGAAAATACCTAGGTGTCATGGGTGTGGTTTGCTATTCGGGATGATCAATACTAATATAATCACCAGCTGAATAAACTGGTGTGTGAACCTCATTCTCCATTGGTGCACTCTCGTTGGTCTCCTCCTTGGGCTCAGTGAACTCCTCTAGCATTGTATCAATTGCTCCCGTCAAATGACGGTTCAACTGGTAGAACAATGACAGTAGGTTGCGACTGTTATCCATATACTTAGCGGCTTCTGCTGGTTTGCGTTTTGCAAACTTGAAGTGGTTAAGCATCGGATCATCTTCCTCCTCCATATGAGGAATGTGTGTGAATTCGGAACCCATAAGCTCTTTCGTCTTATGCTCCCGAATATCAGTGATGGCTCTCATAACGGCTATGTGGTAGGCTGTGTTGATAGTCCTAACCTCACCTGCTGGCATCACCACGCTCATTCCTAAGGATTCTGGAAGTCTTAGCCCTACCCTACACTTTGCCAATACTGGTCCGTCATAGTACCAGTATTCCATCACTTGGATTTGGGGATCGCACCCAAATTCAAGCAACATGGCACGAAGAATATCTGCGAGTCCTCCGTCGTATTCACTCAAGTTTGACGGCTTCACTTTCACATTTCGTCCCGGGCGTGAACTTGCCATAGTTGGCTGTAGAATAGAAAGAATATAAGATTAGTAATAATGCATCATAATAGTGATAATAAAGAATTATAGCACTAAAACATATGATTGTTTTATTCTCAAGTGAATATACACCATATTTTTAGAGAATTCTTTACTAATCCTATTTGACTCCTAACGTTCCGTCCCATTTACTAGGTTCCAACCTAAGGTCAAAGCTTTTGCTCTGATACCAACTGTGGTGACCCTGCATACCACTGCATGTTGTAGTATGCCAGTCGTTGATATAACATTCACGAAGTACCGTTCCGCAAATATTACATCCCTCAGAGTAGTACAACAGAACATAGCAGATCCATAACTTATTGTAACATCCCAAATTGCAAATAAAAGAAGAAGAACATGTCCAAGTATCCAAAATTCAGAACCAACAAAAACTTTTACTTTGCATATAGTACCCTGCATAGGACTTGTGCATTTTGAGTGATATGCCATGATGATTGTTACTTTGTATTTGTGATGAACTCCAAAACCCTAGAGTGATCTAGTGATCATCATAAACCAAATTCACCAAAAAGAGAAAGAAATCAAATATTAGAAAAACCCTAAAAACCTTAACATATGGTTTATACCATTTTTGTAAATTTGATCCTAGACCCATTTGATATTCACCAATAGTTGTGTTATGGTATTAAGGAGTAATTACAACTTTGAGAATCAAAGATTTACCTTTCAAACCAATTTCAAAGTTGAAAATATGATCACATGAGATAATGGTCATTTCTGACTTTTATAGTCTGGTCACCACTTTGAGCCTCTCTATTTCAAAATTTTCTAAACCAAACAAATTCAAGTCTTTGCATGTCATCCAAGTACTCAACAAGGTGAACAACTTCTGTAAAGACCATCACCCCAAATTCATCTTGGATCAAAAGTTAGAAGGAAGCAAAGAGGAGACTTTGAAACATTTGGAAGATCCTCAATTTTCAAAATGTGATCAAACCAGGCCATCCCTTGACCCTCACACACCCTAGCCCTGACCAGTGATCACTCCTACACCTAACCCAAGCAAGAGCACGCCATGGACACGACCAAAACATGGCCAGCCATGGCCATGCCGGCCACGTTCCACCTCGACGCCCACCTCCCTCTCTCTGCTGCTCCAGCCCGAGCCACCTTGCCAAACACGTCGCCCATGATCCCAGGAGATCGCCCGTACCCGCCGTTGAACGAGAGGACGACGACACGACCCGGACGGAGCGTGCCCAGGACGCTCCAGGTGCGCCGCCAACGGCATGGCGACGTCACCCGTGCACGGACGCGCGCGACACGGGCACGCGTCGATCGCCGTACCTCGCCGTACCCCGACCACCTCCGCGCGCCACGGTACTCGCCACGCGGAGCTTGCCGGACATGCTCGCGTCACCCCCTAGCGCCTACCGCCGCCGGAGAGGAAGCTTCCTTCCGCCACGGCCGCGACAGTACGCGCACGGCCCCGACCACCGTACGCCTCGCATTAACTCGCCATGGACGCTCGCGGATTCGCCGTACCCTCCCGATCGTCGCTGCGTCACCACCTAGCTCTCTAGCTCGCCGGAGACGCCGCGCCCACGACGACCCGCACCTGCCTCGCAGCACCTCCTCCCGCCTATAAATAGAGCACTCCCCGGACCAAACCAAGCACACCACCACCCTCCCCTCTTCTTCCTCGACCTCCCCAGCACCTCGCCATGCTCGATTAGCCACTGCCGCCGCCCAATCGACGTCTCACCGCCGCGGAAGCCCTGCAGCAATCGCCGGAGAAGGAGGCCGCCCCTGACGACGCCGCTGCTACGGGCTGCCTCGCCGTCGTCTACACCTTCATCACGCACACTGCCAACCCTAGCTGGAGCCACGGTGAGCTCGCTGACCCCCTACCCCCGTCGTGCCGTGGCCAGTTCTCGTCGGAGACGACGATGAACATGCGCCGTTGATCTGTGTTCTAATCCAACGCGCCAGATTAAAACATACCGTTTCGGTGACGCTGAGTCACTGACGCGTGGACCCCACCCTGTCAGCGCGCCGCGCGTCTGTGGACCGTGGTTGGGCTGAACTGGGTTGGTTTGGGCCGTTTTTTGAATCTTTGAGCCCAGTTAGTTTTCCCGCTGGCCATTTTGTTCAAATTGGATTTAAACCTTTTCAAATGAATTCAATACTGGTTCCAACTTTGAAAATCAATAGAATCTGTTTGGCTTGGCCAAATTTAACAAACTTTATATTGTTAGAAAGCTAAGGAAAAGTTCTACAATTTGCCACTGGTCTCACCTTGAGATCTGTTGTAGAATTAATGTGACAAAAAGATCAAGCCAGAGACTTTTACACATTCAATTAATTCTTAAAAATCAACCAAAATAGATATTAAGTTAATTCCAACTCCTATAGCTCACATTTCACTTCCACTAATTGTTTCTGCAAGAAAATGGTGTGGTCACTTTGCATGATCATGCCCTAGTTTAATTAATGGACAATAGGGCTAGTTTAGTAAGTGATATTGTCCAAAACTATTATGTAAATCTTATGAAGTATTTTTACTTCATTTAAATCTTTGTCTCAAATGAATTCATGTGATGTTGGACCCCTGGTCCCAACTCTCTTATATGAATTACTTGAGATTTAAATCAAATGTAGTGTTATTTAAATAGTATGAGGTGGTCTACCTCATTTAAATCATTTTCTCCAATAATGATGATGAATGTTTGACTTAGGTCAATATGAATTCATGTATGATTATGGGTGAGAAATTAAATCTTAAGAAGATATCAATGAGAGGAAAACAAACCCTCAAGCATCATATGAAAGTTAATTGTCACATATGAATGAGAGGAAAATATTTTCCTCAAGTCACCCCACCAATGCACCTACTTATTTTATGTGTGTGCTTAGTATAGTTTGTGTGAAGTAATGATGTGTTTAGTATAGCCTTTGAGCTTGTTTGGTGATTATACTTTGTATTCCAAATTTAGACGCTAGCACCGGAGATTATCAAGAGGAAGGAGAATTCTACCCTGAAGAAGAAGGATAAAACCTAGAGAACTACCAAGGCAAGATAATACTCTTGCAAAGTGCAAAGCTCTCCTTGAGCAAGGCACCATGATTCTTACCTTTCTTTACATAAGCCTATATTATGTGTACACCATACAAGTTATACTTGTTGTGCTTTCCAAGGATGGACTAAAATGGGTATAGAGAACAAGATTACTAGATGAGTAAAGATAGCAAAGCAAAGTAGCACCCCTCATGATTAGTGCTAGTGCTAAAATACTAAAATTTGACTATATTAGATGGGAGCATGTGAATGGTTGAATTTGAAACCTTGGAATGATGAAGCATTCCATTGAAGAGTTTGAAGTTGAATGTGAACAAGAGAAGATGGTGATTTTTGATAAAAACCTGATATTGGTTTGAATGCGATACCTTTCCAATTTTTGAGTACCCCCACAATACCTGATTATGGGTAGGGCTTAAGCTGGAAGTTTATAGATTTTAGTATGAGTTCCCTCTGAACACACATCATAGGGGTTATGCTGAGGCTGCCTCCGTTGTTGAGAAATGATGTGAATTGAGGTGAAATTGTACGGCCAAGCCCTGTGCGGTTCCCGAGTTAACGAGTTGGTTTTCATCTGGGAGGCCAAGCTCATGGGGAGAGGTGCTCATACTAGGATATGTAAGTGAACGGTTATGGTTGATGATCCGCGTGCTTGTGTTACGGTGACTCGGAGTTATTCCGACGGATGAAATCAAATGTTGTGGCACAAGTGTGCAACCTCTGCGAGTGTTAAATCTATTCGAATAGCCGTGTCCACGGTTACGGACGGTTGGAAGGGCCATACAGTTTCCGGTGTCAGATTTTTGAAAGCTTTAGTAAATGTGAATGGTGACTTGGTGACTCTTTGGGTATTGAACCAAGGATGTGGGAATGACACTAATGTTTCCACTTAAGTTAGATAGTACATGATCCAAGCTTGTTAACTAAAATTTGGCTTATGCAAGTTAGACTAGTGCTTAGTACCCTTAATTGGCATTTTACAATAGTATTAGTTTGCAAGTACTTGAAGTACTTACGGCTTTGTCCCTGGCTATTCAAATGGCCAGAGTACTGTAACACCCCAACTTTTGCATCCTTGATTAGTTGTCCTTATTGCAAAAATTAGGGGGAACAAAAACTTTTTCTTAGACTATAGATAGATGAATTGCCTTCATCTGTTGGTTATGATGAATTGCCTTGATCTGTTGGTAGATGAATTGTCTTGATTTGCTTGTTGAGTTTTGTCTTGAGCTACCTCATAGAACAACACCCCTAGTGGTTAAACAAGAAACTCACCAAATAAAACACTTGTGTGACTTAGGAAAAATGGTTTTCCTTGTTACTACATCAAACTCTTCTTCTGATGGCAACATGAGTGTGCCATCTTGATATTCCTCTTTGTGTCAATCTAGCTCAATCATCCTTAATTCAAAACTTGGGATCGTCTACCCCTAGCTACATCCCTCTCTTATACCCACTCATCCTTGTTGGTTTTAAGGCCATGTCGACCATCTGTGTTGACAGGCTTAAAATGTCCAGACTTTGGCAATTGATCTCTAAGCACCCACAACTGTTATTGTTGACTTCAATGCATGGATCTCATCTATGCAACATCCTCTTCAACCTCCACGTCTTGCATGTCTCAATCAATCCTTGCAACTCATATATTCAACTTGATCTGGTATCCTATCCCATGTTCCAGCACCAGATCACTTCTTCCTCTTTTACCTTATTTTTGTTTTCATCCAAGTTTATCTTCACAAAACCAAGAGTGGGAATGATGGATACATTTTGTAGCCACCATCCACCCTTGAGAACATTTCTCCCTAAATTAGTTCTCTTTCTCAAAACCCTACTGTTTTCTTCTCTGGTTTTGACCACAAAACCACTTTTAGTTTTATTAAATCTTTTCAAGATATTTCTTCAAAGATAACAAGAACTGAAATGGGTTTTGTTTCTCATCCTATTTCTACCAAGTACTGGTTTCTAAAACTTTTCTTTCTATTTTGCTTTCCCTTTTCACAAAAAGGCTTGTTATGGTATCTATACCATTTCTTGTTTATTTTAAGTTTGAGAAAAACTCTACTTTACTTGAGATAGTAAGTAGAATATTTTGAACCCCTAGTTCTAACTAGTTTTTCTCAACATTTTCAAGTTCCATTCCACTTGAGTTCATTCCCAATTGTCCCTAGACAATTGTGGTGTTTCAAATACTTTTCAAACAAGTTCTATTTCAAATAGCAACCTTTGCACATCTCTGATCTACCACATTGTATTTTCCCCCATCCTCCAATTCTTGATCAAATGAATGATCATTTGATACTTCCAAATCACTCCCAATTGACCTCTTATTTTGAAGAGCAACTTATATTTCATCATACCCATCTCCATCCTCTATTCTTTTCCATTATCACATTGGCCTCATGAATTGATGACTTATGTCAAAATATTCATCTTTGTGAGTACATGATTACATCCTTCACTATCTCTCTAAACCTTGGATCTATCTCTTTCCATCATTTGTTTGTCACAAACAAAATGATAACAAACTTTCCTTTTAATACATATCACTCTCACTCTCTATTTCTATCTCTATGTCTCTACCTCCATTGACATTACCTCATCAACATCATGCCTTGATCTATTCACATGGATGTTGTGCATCTCTCTCTTTGTTCATTTTTTTTTGAGTGGCACATGAAGGAGCCGGCCATGCCAAGAATTTCGGCCAGCCCTTCCTCTTCTTTTTCTTCTCTTGCAAGCCTTGCCTCCCAACTACCCCAATCACTAAATGGGCAGCCACCACCTTGGCCAATCAAGTGAAGAGCTGCCACCACTCCCTCCCTCTATAAATATCACTTGGCCGGCCACCACCTCCACCTTTGGCCTCATTTTTCTTCTCTCCACTCCCTCACACTCCTCTCATACCTCTTACCCACGAGCTGCTGCTCCTCCCAAGCTCCATGGCCGGCCATGGCCATGGAAATCCACCTTGATGAAGCTCTCCTCCTCCCTCAAGCTTCCCCTCACCATGAGAGCTTCCCTCTCACTCTCTTCTCCCCTAATCTTTGATGAATCCAGCCCTATTTCTCCTTTCTCCTCTCACAAGATTGGATCTTGATGCAGGTGCATGTTGGTCCAAGCATGGAGAAGGTTGAGCAATCCTCAGATCTGAAGCTCTTGACCAAAGTTCGTCCAAAAACTTGCTGTAATTTCTGCTATTTTGCTGTTTCAGATTCTGGTACGATCTTGTAAAATCCACCGAATCTCGTGTGCAGATCCAAATCGAGTGATTCAAAGTTCCACAGTTAGATACGGAAAATATCTACAACTTGGCGTTGGTCTCACCCTCAAATTCGTTACGGATTTTGCATGGTAAATAAAGTCCTGAAAACATGCAGAGTCACTGTTTGTTAGATTTCTCCCGTTTTACAAAACCTTTTCGAGCAAACTCAACTGTGGGTGAAAGCCCTCTTCAGTACCTTCATTTTGGCGGTGGTTTCACTTCGATTGACCTCCTGAAACTGAAATGGTTCACAGATCAAGATCTGGTCAGATCTGACTTTGTCGAATTAAACCAGGAGCTTGGAGACAAATTTTTGAATGAAACCAACTGGGTAAGAACCACCTATTCAATACCTTTCAGATGCAACTGACCTAATATTTTTATGAGCTATGTACGATTTGTGGTGAATTAAACTTGTTCTGTGTGTTCTGCAGACATGGCTGTTAGCTTTTAATTCATCAAAAATCCAATTTTGTACCTAATTGAGTGATTCCAATTCTGTAGGATTGCTGAATGTTTTCTTAATCATCTCAAACAAGTTTCAAACATTTATCTGTTGTGTAACTCCAGAGAGAAAGAAATTGGTACAGACATGCAGTAAACTTGTAAATCCATTTATGAGAGTTTCAGAAATAATTTGAACCCGAATCCAATTGTGTGTGAATCTCTGTTTAAATACCTTTCAAATGCCAGTAGCCTCATATTTTTAGGATTTTTCTACGATTTATGGCTTACAGATCTTGTTTTCTGTACAGTCAGATTCAAAGAAATTCCTAAAATTGTAGGTTTAATATTTTTGGGTGATTCCAATTGGGTTAGTCTTGTATTAGTACTGGCTATCTAGGAAAAATATTATTAGTCTCTGTTCATACATATTTGTTGCTGTTAGTAATGTTTATGTGTGACTTGCATTGTTGAAGCAAAACTTTTCGGTTTATTTAAAACCCTTGACCAACTCTTTTTAGTAGAGATGGGCAACCCTTGTTTTATGCTTGCAAAACAAAACCTCTGCAACCTAACATTAGCTCTTTTGTTTTGCTTAAGCTTTCAAATGATGGGGTATATGGTTTGCTTCCTATTTTTGTATAGTGTTAAGTGAGCAAATTAAATTAGGAAAACTGATTTCTACTTTTCCAAAAATGTTTGAAATTATGTTGTGAATGTTTGTGATGCCAAATTAATACTCTTGTCCTCTTCATGATGTTATCTACCAGGGGGTAATTGGTTTATACCATGGTGATAACAGAGAGAGGCAATTGCTATGTTGTGATGCACTCATGCCTCTACTAGGTAAATAAATGGGGTTTTCTAAATTAAAACTCTTAAAGTTGTTTTGTGGTATCTATAAGTCCTTAGTATGTTATACCTTGGCTGCATGGTTAG
>NC_061511.1:131684597-131729321 GCF_022539505.1 Lolium rigidum
CGCGGTGGTGTGGGGCGCTGCGGCGCTTGTCGGCGCATGGCCTGGCTTGGCCAGGTGCTGCCGAGCACTCGGCGCGCGCCGCCGTGGCCGCCATGGCCGCGTCTGCCCGTCTGCTTGCCCCGGGTATGTGCGCCATCTTTCGCTCTCTCTTATGTGCCAGTTCTACTTCTTCTCCTACTCTTCTCCGTCTAGCTTGGTCACTGGCTTGCCTTTCCTCATAGAGGTGCGGCCATGCCGTGATCTGTCGTCTGTTCGCTTGTGCCGCTTGCTATGTCGCTTGTGCTGCTGTGCTATACTGCTTGTGCTGCTGTGCTAGCCGTTGTGCTAGCCCTACTGCTATGCATCTATTGCTGCTGTGTTGATGTTATTGTTCCTAGCTGCTAGTTTGAGCTGCTCTTCTTTATAACTGGATGGTACAGCTCATGAGCTCTTGCTCATGGGCATGCTGTGATGCTTTACTTAATCTTGTTGACTCCTGCTGTTGCTATGTGTAGCCTATCTCTCCTGTGAGTGCATTAATTTGTCACTGGCTTATTGATCGTGTGTGATTCTTGCAAATTTGCAAGAATCGGTGCTCTGGTGTGATATGTGTGAGGCTCGTGAATCTTTGTGATGCTCAATTGAGCACAGTTGTTGACTAAACGAGCTCCATCCCTTGATGGAATGCTTCGGATACAATCATATATGATTTATTTACTTATCTCGTGATGTAATTCATTGATTTGATTATCTCGTGGAGCAATTATTGTTTATATGTGACTATTTCCTTAATCGCTTCCTGCTCTGCTTCTCAGTGATGCTATAGCATGCATTGGCATGCTACAGTAAGCTTCTGATGATCACATGATCATCAGCTGCTTGATGACTTTCTGCTGTCCTATGGCTTGTGTTTCACTGATGCTCTTACTTGGCCTGTGTGTCACTTAAGCTCGTGCCTTGGTGCATGCTTCTCGCTTACCCCAGCACTCGCTGTTGCTTGCAAGTGATCATCTAGATCATTTGCAAGTGTATCGTATCATTGGTTGCTTGTGTATTTCAATTATCTATCTAGTTTGGCTTGATCATATGGATAATTGATGTGAACTGCTCTGCAATTATGATCTTTTCATTGAGTTTGGTAGGGCTAGATGGATGCCAACACTTGGTTGTGTACCCTAGCCCTCCTTTTGAACCCTACTCGGGTGATGATATCTGTGCATGGCTTCTTTGTTGGGATTGGTTAAGTGGTTGAGGTGGCCTTGACAACAATTCTTTGTCGTTAAGGTAGCTCCCACCCTTGTTGGCTAGATGTGACTCACTGGATGCTTTCTGGGTGATCCTTTTGTTGGATTGCCAGTAGCTTTTGATGTTGAAATCAAATAGACAATGATTTTTATAAATTCTGATGGTTTATGAACCATTTAGTGCTAGGTGAATTGGAATGGCTAGTCAGGGATTAAATCCTTGTTGGATTTCTCTGGTTGTGTCACTGTGTTGACACAACGAGTGTTCCCTGGATGATTTCCTTCTGGTTATTTCTTCATTTGCTTGCACCAAATGGCTGGATAGCCAGATGATGATACAAGCAGGGTTCTACCCTCTTTTGCTTCTGTGACTTGTGCATATGCTGGATTAGTATGAGCAAAACATTGCTTGCTCATGATTTATTTGTATACCTCACTCCAGCTCCTAGAAATGTGTTGGTGTAGAGGGTTTGCTTCTGGATGATTTCAGTGCTTGCCCTGCTCCTCCTAGTGGCTTGTGCTTGATCTGCTGTTGTGATGGTTTTGGACCAGTTGAACAACAGTGCTGTTCTTCCTGTTCTTGTGTTCTTGGTTTGCTGGTGACTTACCCTGTGAAGCCTGTCGATGGATGAGCTAGTTCTGGCGGTGGAAAAGGTTTTATACCACCCTTCCTTTGCTCACCTGGTCGACAGCTTGGCCTGGCCTCCCTTGGTGACTCCTCTCTGTGCTTGTGTGTTGTTCAGCATGCACACATGCAGTGTGAGCTACCTGTGTGTGTGTGTGCCTGATACTTTGGACTTGGCTTGGAGAGGATCAGCTCGGCAGAGTTGATCATATCTACTCAAATTCCATTTCTTTTTAACCTGCCAAGTGGCTATACCACTTGGCACAACACTTGTTTTCTTTGTGTTTGTGTGCAGGGATCAAATTGATCAAATGGACATGAAGATCATCAAGCTCAAGACTAAATGAACATTAGCTTGTAGTTTTAGGATAGATCATTGAATTGTAATTTCCTTTTCGTTTCTTTTTCTATTTTTCCAATTCTTGTAATATGTTGTATTTATTTCAATTGTGAATATTGTAAAGACATTGTATATTGTGTGATAATCAATAAAGCTCAAGGTTTTCTCTAATGAGCTTTACTTATAGTTTGCATTATTCATAATGTGTATTATTTATTATTTACTTAATGAATTTCCTCACAATTGAAATATAGGGTATTTATTTAATGTTTGAATTTGAAATTCAAATTCAACTTTGGTTTGAATTCAATCATACAACTTAAATTTGAATTCAATCATGCAACTTAAGATTGTGATGCAATATCTCTTCTCTCTTCTCAAAACCCTAATATAGTAGAATAAGAGCAAGTTTCTCGCACTCTCGAAACCCTAACCCTGTAAGGTGTCGAGAGAGAAACTTGTCCCCCTTCGATGCAGTTTTGTTTTAAAAGCGCGAAATTTCCCCAGAATTTACGATGCAGTGCACATCCCTTTCTAAAATCTACCCCTCGATTGTCTCTAAACCTGGGACATTACAGTCTCCTCGTCGTATTCCTGCTACAAACACGTCTATCGCTCTCTCGTCAGATATGTTTTCTGCCGAGTTTTTAATGATGTTCCACCTTTGGATATACTTTCTCATTGACTCATCATGCTTTTGTCGACACGATCTCAACTCTTCTAACGACGCAGGTTTTTTGCAGGTAGATCGGAAGGTCTTGACAAACACATCCTCAAAACTTTCGCAGCTGTCAATGGAACCTGGGGGAAGCTTCTTTATCCAAGATCTTGCGGCTCCACTCAGATGTACTTGGATGCTCTGCATGGATGTCACTCTGGTTCCTCCTATCAACTTCACCGTCTCGAGATAATCGACTAGCCAGTCCTCTGGATCTTGCAGGCCGTCGAATTTTTTGAAATTATCAGGTAATTTAAACCCTGAAGGAACTCGAGTTTTCCGGACCCTCCTTGTAAAGCACGGCAGCCCACACATATCCTCATCATCTATCTCTGGGGAGTGTCGGTGTTCCCTTCTATTTTGTCGTGCTCTGTCCACCCGTGCTTGTGCTGTTGTGTCTCGTGCTCCGCTTGTTCTCTCGGGACCTGGTGCTGCTGCAGCGGGTCGTGGACTATTTTGCCTTGCTGCTCCTTCAGGAGGCGGAGTTACGAATGCTGTCCCCATGACTCCGACTCCTGCCATGGCCATATTGTACAGTGCTTCTCTTGGATCTCCGGGAGGTGGTCTATTTGCGAGGATAAAGGCTTGCCTCGCCATATACCCAGCTTCCGGTGTTTTGGGAATAATATTCCCCCTCGTGTCGATTGACATAAAAGACATGTCGAGGTTTTGAACTAAGTTTTCTCTCTCTGCTTCAGGTATGTTTTGCAGACGAGATCTCGCTCTCCTTCGAGCTTCCCTGTGACTATCTCCCGAAGTTCATGAATGTCGACTTAGCTCCGCTCTTCGCCTTCTTGATGCAGAGGCTGCTTCCTGCCTCCTATCCAACTCAATTTTTTGTTTCTCGAGCTCCCTCCTGATACGGGCAAGCCTATATTGGTATGCTTGTGACTCCTCAGGTGTTGCCGCAATAGTCATTGGTTCTGTGCCATCGATAGCTCTTGCGACTCGATCCCACACGGCCTACGGAAATTGCACCATCTCTCGTGTTCCTGTTCCGATATATTTTGTTCCCAAACCTCGCGCAAGATCTGCGGGATCGACATACGGATTTCCCGCATCATCGAAAGCCTCTGACGTTGCTGGTTCTGTCCGGCTTGGTTCTCCAATTGCGTAGATCTGATGATATTTTGGACGCTGGACTTTGTCGGGTTTGGTGACACCATCATAGAGATTGGTGAAGACCTTTCCAACGGTGATGGATTTGTTGATGAAGTTGAAGCTGTCGGTGTCGCTCGAGTCATCGCTTATATAGGAGTCCGCAGATGACTCAAAGGACATGTCGCTGAAGATCTTGACGAGTTTTCGCTTGCCCTGGTGCTGATGAAGCATGGCGACGAAATCTCCTCGTCGCCTGACTCGATTGATGATGCTGAGATCGAAAAATCGGGATCGACCGCCGATAATCCCGACGAGATCGGAATTTCGAGACGATACGCTCCTTCTTTCTCGACGCGGAAGTGGAACTTTCCGAACGTCATCTCCATGGGCTCCTCCGCATACGCATATGCATCCAAACGGGAGAGCGGGTGAGGTACAAAATCAACTAGACCAGTTTCGATCTGTTTACCTTTGTCCATTGCGTTGCTTGCAGTTGACGAAGTCGATGATCTTGAACGTGCCATCGAGATCAGATCCTTGACACCTCTAATTCCCACAGACGGCGCCAATTGACAAGGGATTGACTTATCAATGCCTACAGATTGTAGACTAGGGTTTTAGTCGGAAGTAGAGGGCAAGTAGATCCCGAAGGTTTCAGCCGAAAAGTACTCGACGATATGAAAACTAGGGTTTGTGAAACAATGATTCGATGCTTTCTTTGTCCCTCGACTCCCCCTTATATAGGAGGCGGAGCCGAGGGATTCGTAATACACAAGTTACAGAGTCCGGGAGGGTTTCCAACTTATCCCGCAAGATTACAAGTATTGCTTCCTAATACAATTCTAGCTTTCCTTAATAATAATTTGGGCTTCCGATTCTTCTTATCCTTCGGGTCGTGGGCTTTCAGTAAACCCCGGGTACCATCTTCGGCAGGCCCATTGGGGATGCCTATGTCAGCTATCTCCTCCTGTCTCTTCCTCTCAAGTTCTTCCTTCTCCCTCTTCCGCACCGTCCTCAAAGCCTCCTCCCAAATCGACTCCGCCTTCTCATTGCCCTCCCACGCCCCTTCCCTTTGGTGGGTTGAGTTTCCATACCTGAAAACAAAATTGAAAAAATCAAAGTTAGTCACGGAATAGGAAAATAGATAGTACAATGCAATTAGTAACTTGGAGACACATACGGATAAGGCCCCGCTAGGTATCCTAGCATACTAGTACCCCGACGTCCACCATGGCGACCTCTACTAAGCCCTACATGAATCCTTGGTTTCCTTGGAGCTTGTCGCCATTGTGGTTGATGCCTTACGGCTTGTTGCCTTGGATCGTGTTGCCTTGGAGATTGTTGGCTTGGACCTTGTTGGCTTGGAGTTTGTTGCCTTGAAGCTTGTTGCGTTGGAGGTTGTTGCCGTGGGGCTTGTTGCCTTGGAGCTTGTTGCCATGGGGTTTGTTGGCTTGGAACTTGTTGGCTTGGAGTTTGTTGCTGTGCGGTTTGTTGGATTGGAGCTTGTTGTCTTGGAGTTTGTTGGCTTGGGGTTTGTTGGCTTGGAGGTTGATTTGAAGCTTGTTGGCTACTTGATGCTTGGCTTGTGCTAGCATCATTTCCCTTTGATTTTTTGCCGGATGTACAATTCCTTTTATTGTGCCCCTTACTATTGCATGATCCACAATTAGTTGGCTTGCGAGCCTCTTGGAATAACTTGTTTCCCGAATGACCCCATCTATCCATATCTCCGTGATACCTCTTTGTCTTTCTTCTTCCACGTTTCACAACCTTCCATTCCGGATCTGGCCATACTTGCACTCCATGATACTCCGGCCATGGTGATTGGTCCAAGTAGGGAGAAAACCGTGGATCCCATGTCCTCTTTGTGGCTTGGATGGAGAACTCGGACTCCCGAACGGTGAGCGGGTTATTGTAGTCGACACGTCTAGTGCGTGCCGCTGTTAGCAAGTGGGAGCAAGCCAAATGAAGCAAAGAGGGCCTCCTACATGTGCATTCACATGTCTTTAGGGACACACGCAAAGCCCGGCCTCCGTGTTGGACACCACCTTGTGTGGTGCCTCCCGGCTCATTCACTTGGTAAACCCAGTCAACATTGTCATAACATGTAGCCGTTTGGGAGTCCGCCTTCCTCGCCTGAAATTCCATGAACTCTTCAACCTTCGTTGGGTACTCGCAGTTCCTAGCAATTTCTTTCTCCGTTTCTTCGGTGTAGTTTTGGAAATAGACATTCAACTTCTCAAATGTGTATTGAATTATTGCCGTCACGGGCAATGCACGGACACCCTTCAACACATTGTTGAAGCACTCGGCCATGTTGCTTGTCATTTGACCATATCTCCTCCCATCCTCATCATAAGCTCTTGCCCACTTTGAGTTAAATATAAGGTGTCTATGAAGAAACTCAAGACCACCCGCGTTGAGGTCTTTGTGCTTTAGCAAGCCGTTGTATAGGTTTGCGAAGCGGTGCTCAGAGTAAGCGAGACAACAATCTTGAAGAAGGTTAGACAACTCTTTGCTCTTGCATGCCCGGTAGAAGTTTGCACAAAAATGCCTCATGCACCATCGGTGGTGCAAAGGAGCATGCCCGGGAATGTCAAGCTCCACCGCATTGAGAATTCCTTGATGACGATCCGAGATGACACACACTTCCTCCGAATCACCGTACAACGTGAGCCCTTTAGAGATCATAGCCGTCCTACCATCCGCATCTCTTTTCGAAATTGGTCTAGCTCCAAGAAGTAAACTTTTGCCACCATCAACCACGGCTCCATCCGCAAGACTAACATCACGGAACAATGGTATCTGAATATCCCGCCTGGTTACCTTCTTGAAGATCTCGGCTCTTTCGGCTTCCTTAGCCGTCAAGCCATCCTCATCAAGTTCCTCTTCGGGTCCATCATCATCCGAGTCCGACGCATAGTATCGGGAATAAGGAATGGAGTGGTCCATCTCCTCCTGCGTCAAATATTTATCCAAATCACCGACATTGTTGTCATTCTTCTCGAAACCATCATCACCATCGTCATGCTCGTCATACTCCTTGTCCAACGGAGGTTCTTGGGAAATGGTATATTGGATAATGGGAGATTGGGTGGCTTCTTCTTGGCTCATGGGTGGTGGACTCCTCTCTTGAACGGGGGAGGAGGGCCGGTTAAGGTCAAGCTCGATACGAGCATCAACCGTCTTGGTTGCAAACAACTCCAAAGCCTTGTCTTCTGACTCGGCCACCGTCTGCTTGTAAACGGACCAACGTTGCTCGGAGTTGATACGCATTATCTTCCAACGGGTGTGCATTCCAAACCCAACATTATGCCTCCCCTCTAGCTCAACACCATCATTTGGCTCATTCCAATTCAACTCAACCCTCACTTGTGCTACCACCTCGGAAAAGTTAGGGCTAAGGTCAAACACCAAGTCAACCTCTTCCGGGTCTGGCTCTAGGTTTCTCTTCAAGAAAGCATCCTTGTCCACATGATGAATATCAACAATTCTTTCCATCCCCCTAGCATCATGGGAACAACACATACACACATGTGTTCATTAGTTACCATAATCAACATAATCTACCCATACAAACTAGCACACTACCATTTCTCCTACTTCAACAACCCGAACATCCAACCAAATCCACATCCACCCTAAAATCAACCAAATCCACATCTAGGGTTTCACATGTAGATTCAACCAAATACACAAAATCAATGGATGAAAAGAAGGGGAACGGAGGAGATTACCTCAAGGAATGGGTTGGGAATGATCTCCACGGGTAGATCCGACGAAATTCAACAGATTTTTTTTTCAAGGATACGTCATGGAGAGACGTATCTGTTTCATAGAAGAAAGGCCAGAAGGCCAAGATACAACGCACTCTGGCACAACCGCCCGAGAGTGCAACCCCACACTACCCAAGAAAGGCAGCACCACACACCCACTAACCGACTACTCGCGGCATCTCCACTTTCCTACGTCTACCAGACTACCTCTGAACAGCCCCGCCAGCCGCCACAGCTCGGCATCATCTGAGATCCGGGCGACTACTGCGCTCGAAGATGGGGTGGCGCCTTCGAAGACGATGTCATTCCGGTGGCGCCACAGGCACCAGCAGACGAGAGTGACATCTGTCCAGAGATCTAGATCCCTACCGGGGCCACCACGCTTCGATTGGAGCCAAGGGACGAAGCTAGTGTCAGCCTCTGGCATTCAATGGATCTTACCGCACCAACTCAAACACGTTGCCCAGACCTGCCTAGTCAGGACGCATCCAAGCAGAAGGTGGTCAAGCGTCTCAGCCTCCTGATCGCAGAACAGACAGGTTGCCGGGTGCGGGAGGCCACGCCTACTCAACCTGTCCGCAGTCCAGCATCTATTTTTGGCCGCCAGCCAAAGGAAAACTCCGCAGTTTGGCAGGGCTCTGGACCGCCAAATCTGAACAGCCCCAGCCATCTCCACTCTGGCTCCGAACGTCGCACGATAACAAGACCGCGCAGAGTAACAGTGATCATGCTCCCATCGCCATCTGAAAGCATCCTCCACACCCTCAGCGAGGGCGATGCCCGTCAGACGGTCTGCCAGCTGGAAGAGTTCTTCGATGGCCAAGGCGCTCAGGTCCGGGGGTACATCGTCTAGCCAGCTCCCAGCCAGGCCCTCGCGGACACGCCTGTGTGTGAGGGCGCTCCTCGGCACCGCCTGGAGAAGATTAGGCGCAAACTCATAGATCCGCCCATCCGGGAGACAGTTGTCCATCCAAAAAAAAGGTACTCGCTCCATCACCCAACACTGAGTAGGTTGCCCCTTCGAAGAGCTGCCTCGCCAACTTGGGCACCTGAATGTTAAGCTCCTTCCACGGCTTGGAGTCTTTCGTCCGCTGCAGCCACAGCCATCTGGTGCTCAAAGCCAAGTTCATCATCTTGATATTGGGGATCCCAAGCCCACCCCATTCCTTAGGCACGCAAACTTTGTCCCACGCCACTAAACAGTGGCCACCCTTGACGTCCTTTCTTCCCTTCCATAGGAAACCTCTTATAATTTTATCAATCGCTACGATTGTCTTGGCTGGAAGATCAAGCGACATCATGGCAAAGATGGGTATCGCGGAGAGCGTCGCACGCACCAACTCCAGCCGTCCACCTCTGTCGAGAAGTGAGGCCTTCCAACTAGGTAGCTTGTTCGCCACACTGTCCACGAGATATTGCAACTGGGCTGCAGTCGGCTTCCTCAGGGTGAGGGGTAAGCCGAGGTACCTCAAGGGAAAATCCACCACAAGGCATTGAAGCTCCTGGTCCACGACAGCCATGTCGGCGTCACTATAGCAGATAAGGTTTTCTGAGCATTTCTCCATGTTGACACGTCGGCCTGAGGCGGCACCAAAATCCTCCACGATCCCGGAGAAGACTCTGAAATCAAGCACGGTAGGACGTAGATTTAAAGGTGACCACATCATCCGCGTACACCGATGTACGCAGCTTCAGTCCTGTCTGTGCTAGCGGGGTAAGCAACCCCACCTCGGCCGCTTTCTCAATCATCATATGTAGGATCTCCATGATCAGAATGAAGAGCTGAGGGGATAGGGGGTCCCCCTGATGCAGTCCACGCCTATTGGCAATCCGTGCACCAGGAGTACCATTCATCCAGATCCGGGTGGTTGCTGTGGAGAGGAGGGCGCAAATAACAGCTAAGATCCTTTCACCAAAACCAATCTTCCGGAGGACCTCCAGGAGGAGGGCCCAGTCCACGCGTGTCGAAGGCCTTGGTTATATCCAGCTTCGTAGGGACTGCCGAAGTGGCATTGCTATGGAGCTTTCGTGTTGTTCCCTGCACCATCATGAAATTGTCGTGCAAGCACCTTCCACGCACGAATACACTCTGTTGCGGCCCTACCATCTGAGGGAGGACCGGGGTGATCCTGTTTGCCAGCACCTTAGCCACTAACTTGGCAACACCATGTATCAGGCTGATAGGTCTGAAATCCCGGACTTTCTCCGCCCCCTCCTTCTTAGGTAAGAGGGTGATGAAGGCTTCATTGATCGATCCAAAACCACGGCTGTCCAAGCGGGATAGGGAATTGAACACTTCCATGACATCCTCCTTGATGATGCTCCAACATGTCCGGAAGAAACGAGCTGAGAAACCATCCGGGCCGGGACATTTGTCCAGGGGCATGTCCTTTATGGCCTTCCACACTTCCTCCTCAGTGAACACTCCATCGATATGATGGAGGTCTTGGGAGGGAAGCCCACGAAACTCCAGATTCAGCGAGAAAGGTCTATCAGTCGTTGCCCCTAAAAGCTGATCAAATAAAACGTCCACTGCTTCTGCCTTCTCGGAATGCTCCGTGACTCGCCTGTCATCCACGACCAAGTGGCCAATAAAGTTCTTGCGGCACCTGTGACTTGCATGCAGATGGAAAAACGGGTGCCTGCATCCCCTTCTCGAAGCCACAGAATGCGGGAGCGCTGTCGAGCAATCGTCCTCTCGAGCGAAGCCAACCCTAGGAGCTTCTTCTTCAGCAGGCGCTGAAGGGCTCTTTCCTGTGGTGACAACTGCCTAGATTCCATAGCAATGTCGAACCGAAGGATCAACTCTGTGGCCATCAGGATTTGCAGCTTAACATTGCCGATAAACTTGGAGCTCCAGCTAGCTAGCCTCTTCGCCGTGGCCCTGATCTTCTGATCTAAGCGTTTGAAAGGGTTTGGTTCGCAAGGCTGCATCTTCCACACTTCCCGGACCACTTTCAGGAAGCCATCCACCTTGGGCCAGAAAGACTGGAACTGAAATCTACGACCTCTATGCAGATCCGGAGCCAAGTTCAGTACCAAGGGGTAGTGATCAGAGGGTCCATTGGACATGGCGGATAAGAAAGCATCTGGGAATAGCTCCTCCCAATCCACGGTCGTGAAGACCCTATCCATCTTTTCCAAAGTTGGTTGCACCCGTTCATTGGACCAAGTGAATCTCCTCCAGTTCAGATATACCTCCTTGAGATCAAGGTTGGATAGCGTCCTTCTGAATCTGCCCATCATACGATGGTGCAGCACCCCTTGGTTCTTGTCCTGGGGGTCCACTATTAGATTGAAATCTCCTGCTACCATCCACGGCCCTGCATGCAGGTCTCGGATATCCTGGAGCTCTTGTAAGAAGGAGCACTTGTCTGCATCACTCTGTGGCCCGTAGACCCCGGTGAACCACCAGCTATCACCTCCACTTATGGAAATCCTCGCCGTAATGGCATTATCAGTCATGTGAGGGTTGGACACTGTCACTAAAGTGGACTGCCATGCAAGGAGGATACCACCCCTGGTGCCTACTGCCGGGAGATAATAGAAACCATCGAAGGCAGGGCCTAGGCATTCACGTACCACGCGGTCGGAGATAACCGCCATCTTAGTCTCCTGGAGGCAAACCACGGCTGCTCGTGCAGGCGAGATGGCCCGACACACAGCAAGACGCCTGACAGGTGAGTTCAATCCACGCGCATTCCAAATGGCAATGCAAGTATCCATCAAATCCATTATTACAAAAAGGAGGCCAGCACAGCCTGGCGCGAAACAGTACGCCTAAGAAAAGAAAGAGAGGCCTCAAATCAGGTCAAACAGTCCACTGGTGCATCTGAGGCGGCCTACAGGTCGTCAGGTGTCCAACCGAAGAGGCGAAGGACTACGTCCAAGTGCTGCTGGCAGAAAGGTCTGGTGAAGAGGTCGAGATAGGCAGCCAAAGATTCATCCCCAATGGGGTCTCCCTCCCGCGCAATGCCAAGTCTGGTGATCAACGCGCGCAGCTGCTAGCGAATGGGGGTGCCAGCAGCAAACCTCTTGCTGATACGTCCATTGTGTCTCACTAGCCCAGTGTAGATCTTCTTCTTCCTGCACCGTCTGTCTGACAGGCCTACTGAGCACCGGAGAGATCGGCCTTATGCAAGATTCATGGAAGCAGAGAAAGTCCTGTCCCTTCTCCAAACTGGCGACCTCCAAATCTGCGGGTCCCACTCGGAGCTCTTAGTCAGTGGGCGAGATGCTGACTTGGAAGTAGTCGAGCACCGACGTGGGCGATCCGCCATCCACGGGACCCACCGATACCTCTGGTGATGTCCATCCTTGCCTCGGTGGGGTGTGCACAACTCCGGAATTGGAGAGCTGGCATTTTTGAAGTGGGTCAATCTGATCAACGTGGGCTAGTCCAGACATAGGGGTTAGAGTTGGTCCCTTGACCAGATGGAAAAACCCCGACCGACATTCTCCCTCCTCCCGTTCTTCGTCCACATCCTCGCCACGTGCCACCCCTGGACTGGTCGGCTCAGATGCTTCCAAAACAGGCCCAGCAGGCTCCACAGCTTTAGAGCCCACCATGGGCCCCGCGCCAGGGGATCTCCATGGGATATCCCCCGCATCCGGCCCCTCCCATCCACGCGTTGGACGCACGCCAACTCCACCGACTCTGCGCCGCAACCGTCTCGAGAGAAAGCGCTCGCACTTTCCACGCGGAGAGCAGGCACTCGCTCGACGATCCCCACATCACGACGGATCCGAGGCAGACTGCCAACGGTCCCCTGCACCCTACGTGCAGACAGAGGGAGCCCTGCCGCCCTCCGGCCTTAGACCACTTTTCTGCATGCATCCTTTTTCGCTTTCCACGTCGTCGTCGTCAACCTTAGGCCACGGAGAAACCTCGGCGGCGACGTTTAGGGCAACCCGCCGGCTTCCTCCTCAGCCACCTCCGCCGGACGGCCGCCGCCGCAGAGCGTCCCGCGGCGAGACCGAGACGTGTGTCTGCGGTCACGGTGACCACGATCCCTTCCTCGCTCATCTCTCCTCGCGTCTCTGCTTCCATGCCTCCTGCCCGGATCATCACCCCTGCTCCGGCGCCTCCCGGAGCCACCGCCTCCGCCATCCTCGTCGGAGCTGCCTTCGTCGCCACCATCACTCGAAACATCGGCCGGGATCATGTCCTCCGCGTGCGCCACCCGCACCGTGACACAATACCGCAGCAAGGTCTTCTCCAGCGGGATCAGAGCGGAGCCAGGGAGAACAAGCCCTTCGTCCTCCTCCATCAGGTCGTCGGGTTCCTCATGGGCGCCACACCTCACTGTGTGGCGCCTGTGCGGTCGGCTTGAGTAGGGATTTGAGGGGGGGGGGGGGGGGCCGGCCGCCTTGGAGCTGAGGGAGGAGAAACAGAGAAGACAATGGCTGGGTGTGTGAGCGGCGCCACACAGCCTGCCATGTCAGCGCCGAGCACACCTCAGCGTCGAGGGCGCCACGTCGGATGGGAGAGTGGCGCCGGCCGCACTGGCACCACACAGTGAGGTGTGGCGCTCATGAGAGAGGCGCCATACAAAAGTGTTAGATGAGTGAAATAACCACCCAACCACTTGCTAATCATGCTAAATCATCTCAAAGTCCATCTCTGTAGCCTGCCGTGTGTTGGTACAATCTGACCGCATAGGAAAGTAAGTAATACACAGATGCTACTTTGAAAAAAAAAAGCAGCGTATATATTCTCAGCAACGATGAGTATGTCATATGCGTGAGGATTGATCAGAAGTCAACCTATCTGTGAGATGCTCACCCATCCTATCAGTGATTTGGTCAAAGATTTCTTGCTCTATGGTAAATTCTTCCCAGGTGTCAATGTCATCAGTTGTTTCATAATTGTTCAAATCGTCGTCCTCGTCGGAGGAAGATGAATAACCCGATTGATATGACATGTCCTACCTGGTGTCCTAAAGAAAATATTGGTACACATATTCATGGAATTAGTAACAACACGCATTACGAAAAGTAGGTGATGGTATGATGCACACATTGAGAAATAGAAAACGCACTTACAACTTGTTATCACACAAGCCAATGCTGTGCCGATCTACACAATCCAGCGAACGAAGACACTTCGCAGGTGCAGCCAAATAACATGGATGGAGAATGACAAGAGGTAAAGATCACCCGTGTGTGGACTGACTTTATGAGTCACACAATTAGGCACTGAGGTGAACTAGTCGTCCGGAAGGTGACTCCAGATCTTGATTTAGCACCCAGCTAGGAGGTGGAATAGTTCCACTCCACACACATGCACAGAGCATTGGACTTGTTCAGATTAGCTCACAACTAAACTTGACCGGTTCAATAAAAATACATAAAATGCGTAAGAGTTTTTGTAAACGATACTGAGCATCTAATATAAAACCTGTACTAAAGATCTGGAAATAAAGCAAATAATTAAAACATTCTTCACATCACAGCTCATAATCACTAAGTGCTATAGGGAGCCTACACACCAAATAATCTCTCTCATAACCTTTAGTGTCTTCAAATGCTCATTCTTCATTTCATCAGTCATCCCAATTGTATCTTGCATAAGGAGCGCTCTGTAAGCTTTCATCATCTCTGCCTCCTTTTCTTGTTTCTTAGCCTCCATGGTGTCCTTTGCCGCAAGGGCTGAGAGCCCTGCTGTTTCGGCGGAGAGCCTTGCTGTCTCGAGCTTCTCACTAGAGCAACGCTGCAGCATTTCTATCATATCTCTACGAGTTCTCTTAGCTTCTTCCTGAGTGGCTACCAACTTCTCGAGCAACTCCATATCAGCTGCAGCTTCTGTAGACTTCCCTTTGCCATTACGCTCAGCCTTGGCTGCTTTCACTCCTGTTGGACGGCCAATATCATCAAGGTCTATAGGAGAGGATGTATGCTTTCCTTGCTCCCCTGATTCTGAGGTCTTCCGCTTTTTTGTTTTCTCAAGCCACTCATTATATGTAAGCCATTTCGTGTCCTCGTTAATAGCGTGCCAACAATCCATGTGATGAAACTTTGCTTTGTAATCAGACTCATAGAAAGCATGGACTTTCTCCAACAGCTGAGCGTCGGACTGTCCACTAGCATATATGGCGGATGCCTTTGCCTTGGTATATGAGCACTGGAACTGGTACACTAGCTTATTAAGACAATGCCAATGATCTTTTGCTTGCTTTACTTGTCTTGTCCGGTTTTTTGGCGTGGTGCTGTTGAAGACATGAGTCACATCTGCCCAATGTTGATCACTCTTTTTGTTGTTCCCGTTAATTGGGTCAGTCGAGCAACGTAACCATGCACTCATCTACATCGTGAGAAAATTATATTAGTACTCTTGCTGATATACTAATTCAGATTACCAAACATGAGCATGCAAAAAAAGACTGACCAATCTTTCATCCTCGTTTGATGTCCATGCAAGTCGCTTCTCAGTTCTACAATCTCCATTCTCCTCACCACTTTCAAGATTGATGGATTGTTGTGGACCAGATGGTATCGGTGGAATGCTTGGCTTGGGAAGTGATGGTGATGGGTTCCCTGTGACACCGATGGTTGTGGCACAGCAAATGAAGTATAGTGGGGAGGACCACCAGCGTAATGAGCATTTTGCAACATGGCTTGCTGATTAGGTTGCTGTTGCGGAAGAGGAAAACCCTATGGGTTAAGCAAGTAGCTTATGAAACCATCTTGTGGACGAGGATCCATCCCCCCTGGACAAAAAGAGAGGCATCATATAGCAACAATATACAGGAACAGATCATGCAATCCACATGCCAAACGCAAGTGATTTTGACTCGCACTGACAGCTATTCTAGGCACAAGGAAATTTTATATAAGGCTCTCAAGGTTTGCTCTTCTCCAATTGCACCAATTGGTTAACTGAATGAATTTTCTCTAGTCTTACTGATAGAACAAGAACAAATTCTAATACCAAGAAATCTGTAGTGTCAGTAGTACCCTCTAATTTATTTCTGCTTTAAGTCAACCATCCATTGATGTATGCAGGAAAGAGGTGAAAGTATGCAAATCATTTACTTCTTACTGCTATCTACATCTCCAATAATTAGACTATTCTAAATCAGTACAGATCTGAAATCAAAGTAATTACTTCGGTTCCTCAAGTACAACCCCCTTCTTGAAACGTTCAAAGGAGAATAATAAAAAAAGAAAAGGAAGTGCAAAGCAGCCACAGCAAGCACTAATCATGCAAGCGAGTAAGCGTGATTTCAGATGTGGGACGCGAGGCTAGCTGGATGTGCGGAAAATCTATAACAATGGTAGCATCAACATGTCCTACAAGATCTTGGTACAATCCAAATTGGGCAGCTGAGAAGAACACAAATCATACCAATCTGTCGGGGGGAAGAACTCATAGCGGGCGGCCGCTGGATTCCATGGATGCTTGTCCGTCGCCGGAGCTTGAATCGGCTCGGCGGCCGCCCCGGGGCGGCAACCGGCGGCTGCGTGCTCAGCGGCAGGGACATGCGCAGGCTTCCATGGTGGCGGCGGCGGCGGTGCAGGGACCCGCGTCGATTTGCGCCCCATCCTTCAAGCTCCACAAAAGCCACGACAGGACGTAATCAAATTTCCGACCTGGACAGTTTTACAGACAGCTAACTAGACACCACTGTACATGCCCTAACAGGGGTGTCAGGAAGCCCAAACAAGGTTTACCGACCATGGCGAATCACAACCGCTCCCAAAAACTCTGTTCCTCCCCACCCACCGCACCCACACCCTTGACCCTCCCCGCGGCGCCAGTACCCGCTCTGGATCTGCCATCAAGCTTTCAGATCTGCGTACAAAGGGCAGCTAATAGGGAAAGATCGAATGTGTTAGTCCCTACAGTTGGAGCTATGTTCAACACCAGCTGAACTCCAGGGAGAAGGCATATGAATTCTGCAGCTTATTTTCCTGTGCTGTTGTAACCTTGGATAAGAGGAGGTTACGGCCCTGGAGACACTTTGCAGCAAAGATGCGGTTTTCAGTACAAAAGCAATGTGGTTCAGGTGGAAATTCTTTCTAGGTCATGGTGATGTCACAGGAGAAGTTGAATGCCAAACCAGGTAACATAGTTAACTCGTTCATGTATTACTAGCCGAAAGATTTGCGGGTTGCATGCTTAACCAATATAATTTGTATGGCACGGCCAACATACTTTTATCTTGTATGGTGTGCTAGTGTTGTATTCATGCGAAATTTCCAGATATGTTTATGCTATGATTACACCATCTTAATTCTTATATCTACCTGCTGGCATGTCCGTTATGGCCTTGTTCAGTAGTGCATTTGGACAGTAAACCTGCCCTGAAAAATCATTGTGCATCAGCCATGTATTGAGAGTTGTATGGTGTGCTAGTGTTGTATTTCATGCGAAATTTCCAGATATGTTTATGCTATGATTAAACCATCTTAATTCTTATATCTACCTGCTGGCATGTCCGTTATGGCCTTGTTCAGTGGTGCATTTGGACAGTAAACCTGCCCTGAAAAATCATTGTGCATCAGCCATGTATTGAGAGTTGTTACTGCAAGGTGCTTCGTCTCTTATTTTCCTTCTGTGAATCATGTCATTTTCTCTCTTTGTTATACTTTTTAGGTACAATGTGTCATTAAGATGGACGATAAGTACTTGCCTGAAAACAATGGAGGCATGTAGCATTGATTCTTGAAGGCTATTTGTCATCCCTCTTATGGATGCGCTATATACCAACGACTAAACGAATGAGGTGCTGCAAGTCCTAATTAAGGAAATCCAATCACGAGATGAAGAGATGAAGATTGTTCTGAAGGTTGTTAAACAGCGTGTCAATACAGAGGGTGTAGAGGCTTATTATATCCGTAGTGACATCCTTCCAGAATTCTTCAAACACTTCTGGTTTAGGAGAATTGGCTCTAGATCATAGGAACTATACTTGTGGAAACAACCGTAGAGATGGCAAATAAGGTGGGGGTTACTGGTATGTTGGTAAGATTGCCGAGGTTCTGAAAGATGAAAGTGAGCCTTACAGGAGAATGGTGGTGGAAACTATTGAGAAGCTTGTGTTGGCGACCTCAGATATTGATCCTCGTATAGAGGACCTGCTTATTGATGGCATCCTGTATGCTTTCCAAGAGAAGACAAATTATGCAAATGCCATGCTTAATGGTTTTGGAACTGTTGTGAGTGCACTCGGCCAGATATCAAGCCTTACCTTCCTCAGCTATGTGGTGCCATCAAGTGGCGGTTGAACAACAAGTGCAAAAGTTAGGCAGCAAGCTGCTGATTTGATCTCAAGGATAGCCATTGCGATGAAGTAGAGCCAGGAGGAGCAGCTTATGGGTCACCTGAGTGTTGTGCCGTATGAGTAGTTGGGAGAGGCGTATATTGAGGTGCTGGGTTCAATTCTCAGATCACTGAAAGCTATTGTGAATGTATTGGCATGGCCAATATGAGATTTCCTATAAGGAACTTCTTCCTTGGCTGACCCCCATCTTGAAGAATAGTCACAAGAAGGTCCATGAGAACTGCATTGATCTAGTTGGTATTGCTTATCGTTGAGCAGAGTTTGTACCAGCTAGGGAGTGGATGAGGATTTGTTTTGAGCTGCTGAAAATGTTGAAGGCGCACAAGAAGGGTATCAGAAGAGCCACTGTGAACACATTTGGTTATATTGCGAAGGCAATTGGGCCACAGGACGTGTTGACCACTCTGTCGAATAACTTGAAGGTGAAGGAGCAACAGAACCCATGTTTGCACTACTGTAGCAATTGCTTGGTAAGATGAAATCATTTAGTTCACAGTTAACCATTTAGGTATAATAACTGAGTCAATGGTCATATACTACCATTTCCATTTTCATGCAAATTAGGTATAATTGATATCACTCTGCCTGTGCCTTATTGGGAAATAGACTTACTGGCACATGCATGGGGTCTTGGTAGAGGACTAGGAATTTGCTTCTTCATCACGTTTACATCTTCAGATAGCTACCCCGGATCTAGCCCATCCCCTGTTCTTGAGAGCTTAGGAACAATGGAGATCCACCACCACTCTCTTCTACGTGCCCTCTTTCTTTTCCTCCTCTGTTTTCTTCTGGCTTCCACTTCCACATGCACACTGAAGACCCTTGACAGGCATGGAATTCAGTCCTTTCTAGCCAATGTTAAAAATTTGGACTTCGATTGGGGTAGTGACCATGATGTCTGTAGCTTCAGAGGAATATTGTGCAAGAGAGAGAGGATTATATCGATCAACCTCAACAAGCGAGGGCTGACTGGATACCTTGGATCGGCGCGTTACTTGACTGCTCTCGAGGTCCTCTCCCTGGAAGGAAATGCCCTGTATGGGCGCATCCCATCAATCAGTGGGTTACAAAATCTAACCCGCTTGGATCTGAGTGGAAACTTATTTACCTCTTTTACTCACGACTTCCTACGGAATTTGCCTTCGCTGCAGCATCTCTACCTCGAGAACCTGCCATTGCAGCCATGGACCATCCCCGACTCGGTGGCTGGGTGCAATTACCTTCAGTATTTGCATGCTTCAAATTCATCAATAACTGGTGGCTTCCCACTCGCTCTTTCTCATGTCACTTCCCTCCTGGAGTTGTCCCTTTCTCGGAATGAGCTATCAGGTGTGTTGCCGTCCTGGGTAGGTGGTTTTGTGAGTATTACGTGGCTGGATCTTGCCGGGCAGAATATGTCCGGTCCAGTTGAAGTGTTATCAAAGCTGACGAATTTGGAAGGTCTAGTGCTCAGCGAGAACAAATTCTCTGGCAGCATCCCTGATCTCTCTGCATTAAAGAATCTGCAGTTGTTCTGGGCAGACAGCAATTTATTTTCTGGCTTGGTCCCAGAGAATATGGGCAGTATGGCTAAGATGAAGAGTTTAAACCTTGCAAACAACTTCCTTCAGGGCCCCCTACCAAGTTTCCCTAATGTAAGTATGGCCCTGGTTGATGCGAATAGTTTTTGTCAGGATTACCCTGCACCATGTAGTTCGCAGGTGAATATATTTCTGAAGATAGCAGAAGGGTTCAATTTCCCTCTCGAACTTGCAGAATCCTGGGTGGGTAATGACCCATGCAACAATTGGGTAGGCGTGTCATGCACTGCACACTCTGTTATATCGCTTGACCTCCATGAAAAAGGGCTCACAGGAATTATTTCTAGTTCAGTAGCAAAATTAGCAGCCCTCGAGAAACTGATTCTGTCCGGTAACAGATTGAAAGGAAACATACCGAGTACATTGCCTGAGATGCCAAACATTCTCCTTCTTGATGTGAGGAATAATAATCTAACCGGCAAAATCCCATTATTCAAACCTAATGTAACTGTTCTCACTGATGGAAACATGTTTGAGCCAAGCCCTGATGGCACAGGAAGATCAGAGCAGAGGAAAATTCTTATCTTTGCTTCCATTCCTTCCTCAGTGGTCCTGCTTTGCATTGTTGTTTTTATAGTCTATAAAGTGAAGAGTAAACCCAGGGCAGAGTACAAGCTTACAGGAATTCAAGTAGCTGACATTTGCACAACAAATATAATTCAACTATCAGTTGAAGAAGTTTTAAAAGCCACTGAAGACTTCTGCCATGATCGCTTTCTAGGTAAAGGTGGTTACGGGGCAGTGTTCAAGGGAAATTATAACGGAAAATGTGTTGCCATGAAAAGGAGCCACGTTGACAATGATGGAGTAAAAGGGCAGAAGGAATTTCTAGCAGAGATCAATGTGCTATCACATATGCAACACCGCAACGTCCTTAAATTATTAGGCTTCTGCATTGAAGGTAGCATGAATGTACTTATGTACGAATATATGAGCAAGGGAACTTTGAGCTCAAACCTATTTGGTGATCATGTTAGCACTTGTCTGACTTTGAGCCAAAGATTACAAATTGCTTTTGATATTGCGACTGGCATACAGTACCTACATAAACATGCAGACAGTGTTTATGTCCATCTGGACCTGAAAAGTTCAAATATACTGCTTGATGATAAATTAAGAGCCGTGGTGGCTGACTTCGGACTGGTTAGGAAGATCAGCACTACATCTACATTCACAAAGACAGAAAAGGTTATCGGAACATTGGGGTACATGTCTCCAGAGTATTTGCGTAAGTTTTTATTCCTACTATCTCTTTAATCTTCTTGTCCCATTGTAAGTGTTCAAGTTTTGTTAATTTACATTGTGCTTTGACAGTGCTCGGAATGATAAGCTTAAAAGCCGACATTTACGCGTTTGGCACCATCTTGCTGGAATTGATATCCGGCAAGACTGTCAACGACCAATCACTCCCTGAAGGCGAAACTCTCATCAGTATATTCGCTGGCCAATCAGTCGACCAAGAAATCCTTAAGGATAATATGGATATTTCTTTTGTTTTAAGTGGTGGAGATTTTGAGTGCCTGCTGCAATTAGCAAACCTCGCCCAGCAATGCGTGTCTCGGAGACCAAGAAAAAGGCCAAATATAGATCACTGTGTGAAAACTCTTGGGAACCTACTCCCAAGCTGGTGTGCTGTGGTTAATGATGACGAGCAAGATACCAGCGAGCTAATTCAGAATTGGCATGGACACTGCTCAACAAATTCTACTAATGAAAGTAGAAACTTGTCCTTGCTTCCGGACACACAGGTTTACCATTTTTTCTGAATGATTTTGGATTCACATGCATTAATGAGTAACCATATAGAAGGTGAAATGTGTACGTCGATGTGCATTTCACAAATGATTTTAGTTTTTACTCCATGTTAACACACCATGGCTATTTTATGCAGCCTCTTTCATGTGAACTGGGACCTGGTATTCTTGGAAACATCTTTGATGGAAGCCAGGTAAGATAAATGCAGAAAATGGCGCATTTATTACGCTTAACAAGAATTTTTGTTCTGATGGTATTGACTTTATAATCTTCTCATTGCAGCGCCCTCTGAAAACTATTGCTATCAAATCCGGAGATGTCGGACCATGTGGTGTTTCAGTCCCTACCCTCAATAAAGATCAGCTTTGGGAATTCCATCCAAATAAGCTAGGTAATTTACATTCTAACATGCTATAAAAAATAGACATGCTTTTAAATGCCTCTTCTTATGTTTTTCTTGTTCATAAAACTCAATGATTTGGTCCTTTGTTTCAGGTGTTAGAGATGCTATCGCAAATGGACATCTATATGCTGTGAGTTAGCTGGATATCTATTTTCCTTATTTATAATTTATTTACTATCTGGCATTCTAGTCTAAGTTCATTTGACGACCTATTAATTTTTATGCAGGATACAGAGCTGGAACTGGAGTTTCAGGGCATTAAGACAGAGTTTACTTGTCATGCGGGGCCAAGCTACAGTCGTCGCAAGGGCAAGGGCCCTGCGGCCCCTTAGAGTCCTCCTAGTTTAAGTTAGTAGAGTTTAGGTATAATTGGAAAGGTTTAGTCCCGAAGAAGGTTACCCTGCCAATTACCTAAACTAGAGTTAGAGTTAGATGCAAATTCTGTAATTGGCTATTATATAAAGCCATCCCTATGCGTTTTAATGAACAAGCTTTCCTATGCATTTCCTATCCTGAATCCAAATAGTTACTTTGCATCTTTCCTGTGTTTTGAGTTCCTGTGGGATTTGAAAGGTATGAAATCTCAATTCCTGTATATTTCTTATTCCTATGTTTTTCCTATCCTGTGTTCCGAATGGGGCCTTAATGAATGTGACGCAGTGATCTTTTCTCCAAAAAAAAAGAACAACTAAAATGAGGAAAATCTTCAGAATATATAATATCTCTAATTTTCTTAAGGGCTAAGGGGTAACTTTCTAATCTAAAAATAACTTACTGACCAAGAATATTTGAGAATTATATTCCTTGAGTAGAACCAGCTAGGGCTGGGTGGAATAACATGTTGAGATGGCATAATAACAATTTCGTAACAAAGCGAGGTCAAAGCTCGGGATGCCAGGTCAGGTGTTGCACCCAGAAAAGGTTCAAGTCTAGGGCAATTTTTAAAAATATTATTAATTTTTCTTTAATTTCACAAATGTTACGCGTTTTTAAATATTTTCAAAAAAATTGCGGCGCCGAGCTCGAGAATCCTGAAATGGGCCTTTCGGGCTAGGCTAACCCGACAGGCCAAGATTTCTTAAGCCCCGTCCAGTGACAGAACTGGTCAGGCTGGCCAAGTCTAGAGCAGTCATGTTTCTCGTCATAGGCACCACTAGCTCATCAACTGTGTGTCCCTACAGCTGTTACCTGGAGGCCTCGCTTTGCTTGGTTTGAGAGAGACACAAGTGGATTTACCATTTCCATCGGCTACATCTACACCAATAGGCTCCAGCTCGACATCTCCTAGTACATAGCTGCGAACAGCCCCATCACCTAGGAGAACCCTAAAAATCACCTCCCACTAGCTTCGGGTGGACAGGGCCACATGATCCCTTTATTCTCTTCACTTCTATTTATTTATTTTAACAAAAATCACTGCCCCACCAAAGCCTTCATGCCGCAGATACCTCTTCCACCACCGCCGCCTCTTTCTACACACTCCTTCCCCTTCGTAACTGATGAGGGACACTATATAAAATAAAATAAAAATAACATAAATAAGATCCAGTACTAGCTTCTACACACTTCTACTATATTCTAGGTAATATGGTCCCCTAGTTATGTGTGTTGTAGTGGTTTCCAGAGTATTCTAGTATAAGTTGTAACTAGGATATTTGTAGTTCTTTCCCTAGATTATGTAGTGTTCTCTAGAACACTCTAGTTGTAAGTAGGGCTAAGTAGTGAAGGCTCATGCAGCCTATAAATAGAGGTCCAACCTCTACCTATGGAATCGGACTATGTACCCCTATTTATCAAATAATAATGGAACCTTGTGTTCTGTCTTAAGATCTTGGACTAGATCTTGTGTGTTGAGAGTTTTGGATTGAACTCTTGACAGCCCCGCCCCTAGAGCGATATCTAGCCTACGCACCTAGAGCGATATCTAGCACAGCACGTTGAAGCGGTTCCTTCAACAATTGTGCTGTCCACGTTGTAGCAACACGGTGGAGTTGTTCCTCCACAACCTTGTGCTGCTTCAGGTGGTATCAGAGCCTTGCTGATCCGATCCAGCTGTTGGTCTCCTCATTGAGAGCTGCACCAAGCAATGGAGGAATTGGGGAAAAGAGTGGATGTTGTAGATCAACAAATCCAAGCGCTCCGTGAAGACCTTAACCGCAGATTTGATCAGCTAGTTGAGATGGTAAGAAAGGGTGTTCCTCCTATTGCCAATGAAGAATCATCAAAGGAGGCAGATGATAGGCGTCGAAGAATGGGAGGTCGTATTGAAGCAAAAACACCTCATTCACGAGTTGTTCAGCGTACTTCAAGGAGGCCAATGTATGCTGAAGCTTCCGAAGGTGACGAATATGACGAGGGCCTTGAAGAACCTGATCTCCATACATATCCGAGAGTACACCGCTCTACATATGCGAGGGATACATACAAGGTGAGAGCTGAGATCCCCACTTTTAATGGAAATGTTGATATTGAGGGGTGCCTTGATTGGTTGTATGAGGTGGAGACTTTCTTTGAGGTTATGGATATTCCGGAAGATCGTAGAGTTTCTTTGGTTGCATACAAGCTAAAAGGAGGAGCTGGTGCATGGTGGCATCGCCTTCAAGAAGATCGCAGGCTAAGAGGAGAACCTCGTGTGAGATCTTGGCGGCAGATGAAGAATCTTTTGAAAGGGAGATTTTTGCCTGCAGATTACGATCAGATCCTATTTATTCAGTTTCAGAATTGTGCTCAAGGAAATAGGACCGTTTCAGAATACACGGAGGAGTTCCTAAGGCTACAAGTGAGGTGCCACCTTGGTGAAACTGAAGATCAACAAGTTGCAAGATACATCAATGGTCTCAATGATGCTATCCAGGACCGTTTGATGATGCAGCAAATTTGGTCCCTTGATCAAGCACAAGCTCTAGCATTAAAGGCAGAGAGATTGGTAAAGGCAAGAAAGGCAAGTAAGGCTCCATATTCTCATGTGGAAGACTCATTTGGGAGTCACTCCCACGGAATGGAAGAAGAGACCACTCAACCCGGTGCAAAAGAAACTGTCCCAAAGCAAGCCAGAGGTAAGAGTAGGGCAAAGCCTGTGATAAAATGCTATAAATGTGGTGAAGAGGGACATGTATCTAGCAATTGCCCATTGAGGAAATTTGTCAACACAACAATCCATGATGGCAAAGATGGCGAAGAATATGAATCTGAAGATGTAGAAGGACAAGATATTTGTGAAGAAGAGGGAGAAGAGGTGGTATGCGTGATTCAGCGCCCCTTGTGCTCAACACCGCAGCCCGACAACACACAACAAAAGAAATTATTTGAGAGCAAATGCACAGTGAATGGCAAGGTATGCAAATTAGTGATTGATGGTTGCAGCTGTGAAAACCTTATCTCTCAGAATTTGGTGAATCATTTAAAGCTTGAGACTCATGATCATCCAAACCCCTACACTATTGGGTGGATCAAGAAAGGAGTGAATATGAGGGTCACCAAACAATGCAACCTGCCACTCTCTTTGGGCAAGTATTATCTCTCAAGTATGTTATGTGATGTTGTTGATATGGATACCAACCATGTTCTTCTTGGGAGACCTTGGCAATTTGATGTGGATACAACACACGGAGGGAAGGAAAATTCTTACTCTTTCACTTGGAACAAGCGGAAGATCATCATTCTACCAAATCAATCAAATCGTAATAGCTCCAAGGAGAAGGAGAAAAGTGACCACAAACGGAGGCTAAAATCATTCCAGGTTGGTGATAAGGTGATGGTATACCTCCGGAAAGAAGGACCGCCATTAGACATCAAAGAGAAACTTAGATGGTGGAAATACAGGCCCTTCTCTGTTCTAAGGAAGATAAATGTTAATGCCTACATGATAGATCTTCCAGCTGAGATGGGAATATCCAACATATTCAATGTGGCAGACTTGGGTCTTTATCATCCAGAAGCACTCTATGAAGATAACTCGAGGTCGAGTTCTAAACAACCAGGGGAGAATGATGAGGGACACTATATAAAATAAAATAAAAATAACATAAATAAGATCCAGTACTAGCTTCTACACACTTCTACTATATTCTAGGTAATATGGTCCCCTAGTTATGTGTGTTGTAGTGGTTTCCAGAGTATTCTAGTATAAGTTGTAACTAGGATATTTGTAGTTCTTTCCCTAGATTATGTAGTGTTCTCTAGAACACTCTAGTTGTAAGTAGGGCTAAGTAGTGAAGGCTCATGCAGCCTATAAATAGAGGTCCAACCTCTACCTATGGAATCGGACTATGTACCCCTATTTATCAAATAATAATGGAACCTTGTGTTCTGTCTTAAGATCTTGGACTAGATCTTGTGTGTTGAGAGTTTTGGATTGAACTCTTGACAGCCCCGCCCCTAGAGCGATATCTAGCCTACGCACCTAGAGCGATATTGTGCTGCTTCAGTAACTAAAGGACATAGGCAACTCCATCATTGTAGAGGCACCCCAGCGCTCACATTGGTTGGACTCACCAGGTCACTGTGACAGCAATGGTCTAAAGTGCTAAAAAATAATACTATAATAATTACACGTTGTTCAACAACTGTGTGTCTTATAATGATCCCTGTCCCCAAAGGACCTTGACAATGGTATAACAAGATTGCATAGTTGCATACACAGATGAAGAAAAGAAGCTGTAAACCATAACTTAGTCCAAGTGAAAAGAAAATGAAAGCCAGAGGTAACATAACATATTTCCTGGGAATGACCAACATAGCATAATAATAGCATTGTACGACATCACAATGTTCAATAATATTGTATAAACAGAAAAAATCACAAGAACAACGATATACCACTACAAAAAGAGTTAAACTCGAGGGGATACGATGTACTATACCTGCCTATTATGAACATACTCCAAAAATGAAGGGACATCAGGATAGCGCACTTGAGTATCACTGTCTGCTTTAGGTGATTTTTGGAAACATACTATGTCCCCATCTTCAAGCTACAATATTTTCAAATTTGGGGAACTAATAATTAGCGGTTTTATTTGAATTATGTAATTCTCAAATTGAAAAAAAAAACATATTTACAAACCTGACTAGACCGGAATGTAAGTTTCTTGTCAATATGTCCACACATAACATTTGGTTCAAACTTAATTTCCTGCATGCAAAAATGGAACCACTTAGCATAATCGACCTTGTGAGATCATCACCATTTAACTTGATAACCCTCTAAAATGATTATTCTGAGTGGACCAGAGATAACTTGAAGAGCTTTGGAATGTGGACTGGATGTATAAATATATCAAATCATCAATTTAACTCTTGCCTCATACAGCTCAATCTCTTCTTCCGGTGTAAACCCAGCCATTTCATTTAATTTTCTCAGAATATCTGAAGGTTTCCCCAAAGCCTTTACAAAGAGCCTCCCCACAAAACTGCACCAAATGAAGAATAAAACATGTCAGCATGAGGAAATTTATAGCAATACATATGAAAGGATGATGAAGAGATCAATCAAAACAGAGCATGTACCAAACACTTCTTTTTCAGGGTTGTAGAGTTTGAAGAACAGAAGAATGTCTTCCTTGCTCTTCTCAGGAGGGAGAGGCTGCAGATCCTACATGAATAATTAGATGATAGTTAAACAACCTGCATCCAAGCCACACAGACTACAAAATAAAAACATGCATAAAAGGAAGGAAGCACAATTCCAGCATATCATTACCAGTCCAAATTCCACTTCCAAAAACAGCTTCAATTCAGCATTCTGTGCCTTGTTTGATATCTCCCGCAGTTGCCCCACCTGTGCGGTAAAAGACATAGTAGTTGGACCCATGGCATATAGCCACATACATACATAAAAGGTAAACAGCACTACTGGATTATACATTATTCACAAATTTTCCTAGAGTTGTCTAAACACTGGATTGGGGTAATGAGATGATTCTTGTGAACAATGAGCTTACTACAAACCAAATTTACAAATATACCTATAACAAAATACACTCATAGAAAATCTAGGCAACGGTGCACTCAAGTCCAAACTATACAAGTCTTGGTTTCTCCAAGTATCTGCATGCTACCGACTGCTGTATTTCTCCACAAGTTTGGTATGTCGTAAATGCTAACAAAAGAGCCACATTTGGAAGTTGTGTCAGTCTTTGGAAATGACAAAAGACTTTGACATTGTTTATGTTGTTCCTCTTGTAAAACTTTCATAGTTCGTAGTATGTCACAGCATAAAGAATTGACAGTAGATCTTAGTCAGTGAACAAAAGTAACAGTCAACTGGACATAAAGCCAATCAGAATGAGACAAGAGGGCAACAAGGTACAGTTTTACTTTCTGATGATGTACTTACGGATTGTGTTTCTTCATGAGGAGTTAATGGGCGATTTGGCCGGTACGTATGGTTTTGCCTCTTAGCCCACAACCAGAATCGCTGAAACTGTACTGGGATGCCATATTCCTTCGCAACTTCCTCCTGTTAAACCAGTTTTAAGCAGTTAGATTATAAATTGACATACGCATGTGATCATGTGTCGTTAAAAAGTAGTACCCTGGAACTTTAGTACCAATAACAACTTGCATAGAATTCCAGTGACATATTACCTTGAAAGTACTAAATGGTAATTGCTTCTGTATTTGGAAGCTGCGGACTTTTTCATGGTCCACCAGATCAAAATATATATCCTTACCAGTTTGCTCCTTCAAATCCTCATCTCGAGCAATCTGGATATAGTTTTCCAAACATGCGCGTCGTGAGCAACAAAGTCAACAAGAGAATACAGGTTATGATGAACATCAAAGATTAGCAGACCCTGACCTTTATGATGGTATAGAGATGCGCTTCAGCTTTTTCTTTCTTCTTATGTTCTTTCTCTTCTTGTTCTTTCTTCAACCTTATCTGCAGATAACAATTCATCATCCAAATGTGCCAAGACGAAGTAGTGGCATGCAAAATGAAGGGGAAAAATAAAACTATACGTACCCTTAAATGCTCAGCAATGTCCTTCTCGTCAACATTACACATTATTTTCTCTTTGTCGCTCTCACGAATGTATACAAGCATGTAGGCATTCGAAAACTTCGTAAATTTGAATGGAGTGTTGTTGAATCCAGGGTTTATTTGAGGTAACTGTTTAATTGAAAAGAGAGAGGTATGTGATAATGGTGATTTGAGAAGAACAAACATTTATCGGTCAATTTCAAAGTGAAACAGAACATACCTCTTCCTCACCCCCATATTGCTCTTCAAAGGCCTTCTTTGTATCTTCTTTTGTTACACGCTCATCATCAAATTTATACCTGATAACCATAATAATATGTCCAAAATTTGTCAATAATTGGAAACTGTTCGCCAATATTTAGAAATCAGAAAAATACGTATGTAAAGCTTGATTGACATCAAGGCAACTGTCAAGTAAAGAAGGCTATACAGGTGCAGAGGATTATGGCATTGGTAGGGGAACACAGACTATAGATTAGGGTTAAAAGAACTTTTGGGCAAAAAAGATGCATGCTATCACTTAACTAGTGACTTTACTGCTAACTTAACCCTGCCCTTAAGGAACAATTATTTGGGTGTGTTTGCATACACCAAAAACCTATTGGAACAAGTGATGGCTATGTGTTCTAAAGAAAATTATTGAAGTTCATGGTAGCTGACGGGTCATCACTGCTAAAAGGAAAACCCAGAACCATCTTATTAAATTCGCATAAGGGAGATGGAAAGGGGGCAATTTGGTCCAGTTAACAAATACTTGCATGAATTTACAAACTATACCAAGATTATAAGTATTCTCATATGTATGCAACAATTCATATGATACTTTGGATACTAGCATGGGAACGGTAGCGAAGCATCTAACAATCACACATCCTAGTAAAGAAGTTGGTAATTTGAAGCACGTCTATGTTCAGGTACCACCAAGTGGTCAGGCATAAGAGAAGAAGCTACTACTTGAGTAAACTATGGTACAAGAGATTAAAAAAAGTCATTAGAGAAACAACCATTGATCTGCTAGTGTTGGTCGTATGAACGCATAGTAGTGGCCACCATGTACTCCTCCACTATGAACAAGAACACTGAGAAAGCAAATAAACAGGGTTAGTAAGAAGGAAAATCCGTATACCGAGGAACTCTTGGCACACGCAAAAGATTGGCCTGCAAGTAACTGGATTACATAAACAAATTAAGGGGCTTTTTCGATCCTAGGTATTATTCAACCCATAGTTTGTTAAGATAATTAAGGCCCTTTATAGTTAGGAAGGTAGTCTACAAGATTCAGTTTTCCCAGAATTTAAATTATTGGCTTTGTACAGAGCACTACCCCACCTAGTTTTCACACACACACACACACAAAACAGCCCAATAACAATTTAAAAAAAAAAAATTATGTGTAAAACTTGCACAAACACATATTGACACACATTACTAACAAACATGAAATTCAAATAAAATGTAAGCTTTCTTAGGACTGACAAATTCTCAGCAGTCCACTCAGTGGGCAGATTCTTAGGAGTCGACCAGTGGTTTATGAATCATCATTCAGGAACGTTTTTGCATCATATGTAACCAAATGTTTGCATTGTAAGTTTTTGTCCACTATAGCATAGGAACGTTCTGAACTATAAGACGTTTTGGATATTTCAATATGTACATACGAACTAAAATGAGTGAACAGACACACTAAAACGTGTCGATATACATGTGACTTAGATAAATGCCAGAACTTTTTATAATTTGGAATGGAGGTTGTAGTAACCATGCATAGCATCTAGATAGAAGAAACAGATATTAGTGCTACAGTAACGTGTAACTTGTAACTTGAATTCCCAGAGCACCATAGTGAACTATTGTGGAACATGTAGTAGACAAATTACTTGACTACAAACAATTTAAAGTTCCTACAAATGTTACGCGTAACAAGAGTGATCACCTGTGGAGAGTATAAAGGTTTCTTATGCTCCTATCTGCATCTGGGGCAAGATACTTGCCATCATCTCTATCCAGATCAAGTTGCAGAGGAAACTCGTAGCGGTCATTGATCTGCACAAGCAGGCATAGATAGCAGAAATGACAAGCTCAGAACCAAGTGAATCAATACTCGAGAGCACCAAAGTTACATTTAATTGATCCGTTCTTTAACTTAATTTGTGCTAGCTTCTCAATCAGGTATCTAACAAGGAAAATGAAAGGAAGTGCGATACTATTTTCTCAGATGTGTGTGAGTGTGACAACGTACTACTATACATACTCCTTCCGGTTCAAAATGATTGCCCAAAAATAGATGTATCTAGACATGTTTTAATGTGTAGATACATCCATTTTTTGGGCAATTATTTTGAACCAGAGGGAGTATTACATATGGTAGTCACACCTTGTCTAGATGGAAATTCGACAAACTGCAGGTTGAATGGCAGATGAAAATTCACAAAAAATGAATAGAATTTGAAGCTACCATACTTGCACAAATGAGGTGTCCTCTGTAGGAATAGAGAGTACTTATTTGTCCCAGTACCTACTGTGGTTCATCTCATGTCCAATTAATTAATATATGACTTATTTCTTTACAAATAGCTCTGTAGGAATAGAAAGTACTTATTTGTCCCAGCACCTAATGTGGTTCATCTCATGTCCAATTAATTAATATATGACTTCTTTCTTTACAAATAGCTCTCGCCATGGCAATTTAATTGCTTACCTAGCAAAGCAAGAGCACGCCGCTAACTCAGAATAAGTTCACCGCATACAGATGAAATATGCTTGGACAAAACTACAGGAGTGCTCAGTATATCATGGGCATGTATCCTATACACATCAAAACGCTGACCTGCCCGAACACCTCCACTATTTACAATATTCAGAATGGTTGCACCAACTCAACTAGCTGAGCAACAAAACAGTTCCTCTACTATGCACGATCCACATCAAAACCCCGCTGCACTTCGATATGACACGTCAACCGTAACAGAATATTCCCCAATCCATCCCAATGTTGACATGAAATTCGAGTCATTTTTTTTCCACTCAAACGGTGTTTTACCATATAAGTTGGGTTTGGTGATATCCTAGAGCTTGGGTACCACAGATTCAACCATTTTAGCTGATGGACCACATGTTCATTGTCTTACATACATACAAACTATTTGGATGCAGAATTAAATTAACTCAACCTCAATGAGCTTTCCACGATCGACTCACACGGTCGAGCAGCTTGGTTGAGCTCATTTCTGGTTAGGCTCAGATATACATATATATAATAAAGCACTGTATCATGTTTAACCTTGTGACATGCTAATATGCATGTATATAAACGTGAGTTACCCAACCAAGCTCAAGGTTGAACTCTGCACATTGGCAACCCTGTCTGGACGTAGAGCCCAAGTACTTAGAGCGATTGGGTGATCATACATAGATTGTAATTCAATGGCAAGATAAGAACATGTTTATGGAGATGGTCATTCTCGTGGTTCATGTATTTCCATAAAAATGCAAAATCGCACTGTATGTTCCTTTCGCACAGTAGGTAGTACGTACATCATATGTTACATAAATAATTATAAAGGATAGGCAAACGCCTCAATAAATAAAAAAATATCAGTATAACAATAAATCAAAGTAAGTGTAAGGGTACGACAGTCCAAACCTTAACAATGGTGTCTCTCATATAATCATACTCAAAACGCTTTAGCTGAAGTTGCAAAACAGGTGGGAAATCGAGGAAGAGAACGCCTTTTTTTGCATCCTGAGATATCAAGATTGAATTCAAATCACCAAGATAACACCAAAACAAATTAACAAAAAAATCAGTGTTAAATTAAGTGCTCCTAAGTGCTGAGCAGAGACAAAATGCCTAGCGCTTAACTGTGGTAGGTGTGCGCTTAACACTTTAATCCTTCAGAAAAGGGAAAAGCGGAGGCAAAAAGCTTGCGGAAAATAACTAGTGGAGGGTTCACCCCTGTTCATAAAAGGTGACATGTGTCGACATGGACGGTGTTTCTTAACATGAAATTTTGACTGTTTCTTTTAATATGAATATGTTGGCAAAAATCTATTAAAATGTATTATTGCTTCATATACTCTATGAAAATTATTGTTACTATTCCTGTCTGACCAATCGAAATAACTTTTTATATACTAGTATAAAGTTAGAGAAGATTAAATGTGTGATTTCTAAAAGTAATCTATTTCTGAAAAGAGATAGTGCATGGTATGGTGATTTCTTATATCCGAACAAACGCATGACACAATTCCAATCAAGATCTTTATAAAGGAACCAACTGAAGTTTGTGTTTCACAACTTAATGGTGACCAGAGTATGCGGTGTGTATACCTGTAAACCATGATTCTCTGCATGATACTTGTTATCTCCCTCGAGACGCTCAACTTCAACATATTTATCGAACGATGCATACACGTCACGACAACCTTTAACATCAAGTTGGAGGTCTGCAAAGTCATAATACCGCATTATGCCGGCAATAAAGAATGAAACAGAGCTAATGTGAACCTGGTACCAAGATAATGAGTGGTTAAGTACCATAAAAGGACTCCTTCCTGTTGGATTTGTAGTCCACGTTTATACATTCGATGTAATTAATATGGTGACCCTCAAATAATTTCTCGATCGTTCCTTCTACAACAGTTCCCTAGGAAGAAAGCAAAATTAATAGCAGCTCATGTGATCCATATAGGCAGCTCTACACTAGACTCGTTACCTTCATCTTATCTTCGAGTTTCTCGCAGAGAACTCTATTGAGCTCTTGTACATCATGCTGCATGAAGGAATCATATGTGTCCCATCCAAAAGATTTAGTCAACTCTTTAGTAGCTACACTATTGTCACTGTACTGAAGTTTGTAGAAAAGGCTTTGCAGCGCCAAGGGAATACTTCCAGATGGCATGTCGTTTTCAGTGGTTGGCATATGGTACACAGCCTGAGAGAAAGCCTCAGTTAATCGGCTAGTACAGATAACAATAATGCCTAGAATGTTATAATGTGTTAATCCGGACCTTCCTGAAGTACGGTATGTGGTACAATGTTTGTAGAAGAGAGTTCATATAACAGGTCGCTCCTTGGTTTTTCAGACCAACATAACCTGTTTCCTTTTTGGAGTCATATGTCCAATAGTCAACCATCTTGCGGACAGCAACCTCTGCCTCTACAACAACAGTATCATTCACAAGGTAACCTCTACTTGGATCATATAGCTCACTCAGCGGCATAAAAGATGTGAAACCCCAATCGCTCTCACGTGCACTAAATTGGTGTTGAGTATCTGCCGGACAGAGAAGAATAGTGCATTAGCGATGCATTTATCTCACAAAATTTATTCATACATTGGAAAACAGAAAGATCAAGCAGCCATACTCAGCATCAGTAAATCAAGTGCAAATATCCTTCTTCATTAGCTACTAAGATGAACGAACAAAAGAAAAAAGAAGTGGCATGGAATTTGCAAGCACTGGCAGTTTTTGACTACGCTGTTAACAGTTAGGCAGTTTAGTGGAGACTAGAATAGCGCAAACACCAGTTTACTATCTGTTGCTTTCTGGTGTAAGTGCAAATTCAGATAATGCAGAGCATGGACATGATGAAGAATGAATAGACCTTTTCGTGTGGTGAACTTCTGATCAATCTGGTTTACAATAGCCAAGCTAAATTGAGCAGAGCGGCTCCAACCATATGGGAGGTTGGCCGAGTCGGCAACATCCAAGTACATGGACAGGTGCTCCACGTTATTCCCCTTGGGGAAAATAAGAACACGCCTGCACCACAGCGACCAATGTTACGAAGACAAAACATTCTGGAAACATTCTGTAGCTGCAGCTAGTGTAGTAGGTGAAAAATGCCAAGGGCTCACCATTTGAAACCACCGACAACAAACACATCCGAGTAGTGTTTCTTCCCGTTGAGCCTGGTGAAATTGGCGATTGTCCAAGTGAAGCGCGACGTCTGCGGGTCCTCTGGCGGCTGGCTCTCCGCCGTGCTGGCCGCTTCCGTCTGCGCCACCACTGCTACCACAGACACAAGACGCCCCCGCATTAGGAACCATCTAACCCAGCACGGCACGTTCCCGAATCACATTAGGAATCATCAGGCTGAAGCAAAGCAGCAACCGAGATAGCAGACGATATACCTTCCATGGGCTGGGCAGTGGCCGGCTCGGCGGCGGGTAGCTCCTGGTGGGGCACAAGCATCTCGTCGTTCTCCTGCTGCGAGTTAGGGGAAGCAAGGGAAGTCGTGTTAGATCCGGCGCGGGGGCAAAAACCCTAGAAGCGGGGGGGAGTAGCACCACCCGATCGCTGGACACCCAAGGCGGGGACCACCGGAAAGTACAGCCGCGGGTAGGGGAGATCGGGCAATGGCGATAAGGGGGGCCCTGCATGGGGGAGTACGGTACCTCGAGAGGGGCGGGAGTCATGATAGTCATGTCGGCGTCGGCGTCGGCGTCACCGTGAGCGTCGGCGGACGCAGCCACAGCCGCAGCGACGCGGGCGGGGCGGGAGACGGCGGAGGGGATGCGGCGAGGGCGGGGCGGAGCAGAGGGGGGTTGGGTTGTGGGGGGAGGAGTGGCCGCCGGGCGAGGTACGGGCTGCAGTATGGTATGGAGGACTTGAGTTTTTTTTGGAAGGGAAAGGGTGATTTGGTCTCTCCGGGCCAAGCACGCAAAACTTTAAAAAAAAAAAAAAAAAAAAAAAAAAAAATGAGACCAACCCAGGCACTAGCACCTGTTGGCATTTTTTTATAGAAGAAACTCCATAAGTGCACAGCGGGAGTACCAGGACTCGAACGCTGGCCGGCAGCCTGCGCTCCCGCAGAGCTAGCCAACGGACCGACGGCCCGTTCTCCAAGCACGCAAAACTAACTGCCACGGAAAATTAGAGATATGGAATAACCTAATTTACCGTGCTACAGTATCAAATCTCATATCAGTCATTAATTACAGCGGCACAACATGCAAAACTGCAAGATAGCCGTTTTGGCGGTTTTGAGCAGCAAAATTGCCACAACCGGCAAATCGGGACGAACCACAATACTATTTTTTTTTGCGGTGAACTATAAAACCAGCGTGGTAACTAATACAATAATTTAAAAAATGATAAAAAGTTTTAAAAACAATACAGAGTTGGTTAAAATAAATTTAAGCATTTTTGGAGGTTTAAACTCAAGACATACAGATTTGCACCAAAGGTTTCAACCAGCTAAGCTACCACTATGTTCTGTCAACTCTAGACAACGTTTATTTATAAAGCTGTAGGCCACGCACTCGCATGCACGCCACACAGGCAAGATGTGTGGCGCCGCTCGCATAGGCGCCACAAAAAAGGGTTAGATGAGTGAAATAGTTTGACCGGAGGGTCAGTCTGTGCTATAATTTCATAAAAGAGTTATTTTTGTGTAAATCGCCTCAGTTGGCTATCTATACATATACCTAATCTATATGTATATCTATATCTATACCTAATAAAGGAGCAAGGTTTTCGCCAAAAAGTTTCGTCAACGCTTTTTTTGGACCGTTTTGTCCTCCCACCAAATCACATAATACATAGAATTGCCACCATACCGGTTCGGCATTATTTTTTCTCCTCTCCAGAAACGATCCCTCTCCCTCGCTCACGCCCGATGTAGCCACCGCATACGAAAGGAGTCCTTCTAAATTACATATGACGCACCATGCCGTTTTCTACGCTGGTTGCTCTGTGGATTGGCTTTCGTCCCATCTGTGGTGGACAGGGCTTGCCTGCGGCGCGGCCGTGCGCCCATCCGTGCGACGCGCCCGTTTCTTAACCATCGCACGGTTCTGTTTCGTTTTCATCTCAGGCATTTCTTTTCCGATTAAAAAAATCACAAATACAGTGGTAAACTTGTAATACATGTATCTTCATTCACGACGTCCAGGATGGAGAAGGTCATCCGCAGAGGCGAGTCTTCGGCGTCCGCCTCACGACGTCGGGCGGCGTCCGTGGCTAGCTTGGACTTGAAGAGGCCCTTCATCTTGGCGCCGTCGTCCGCGGCCGGCGCGGCGCGGCGGAGAGGGCAAGGGCGAGGTCCGCCCCGCCGACCCGAAGGAGAAGCAGCCTCCGCGAGAGGATGGAGAAGCCATAGTGCCATACGCACGAGCGAGCGAGGAGGCGAGTCTTCGGCACATGCGAGCACAAGGATTCTCTAGGATGGACCTCACGGGCCATCACCACCGGTCCGGCACGAGAAAGAACGTTGTCTAGGCGCCAAGGAGAGCAGCGACGCCGCGGCGACCGCCCGCCCGTGTTCCCATCCCACTCGTCTCGCTCGCCGTTGACGGGAACCCGACCGGCCAACAGCCCACCGCGTATCTTCATGTCCATGAGTGTGCTCATATCACCATTGAGGGTGCGGCGCCGACATCAACAAAACGGTCGTGCAGTGGGGCGGCATCGCGGACACGCCGGCGATATTCTCCGCGAGCATGCAGTGGGACGGCTGCGCGGGACCGCTTCGCTCGCGCGCCGAAGGTCGCGTGAGGTCCAAGCATGGGAGAATTCTCGCTAGCCGGTACGGCTGACCGCCACCATCGGATGACCTTCTCCAGCCTCGACCTCATGGACGATGTTGGCGGCCGTGATGGAGGGGAATAGGTCGAAACTTGTATTAGGACGGTATTTGCGATTTTTTTACGGGAAAAGAAACGCGTGAGATGGAAAAGAAGCGGAGCCGTACGATGCTTAAGGAAGAGGCGCGTCGCACGGATGGGCGCACGGCGGCGGCGCAAGCAAGCCCCGTCCATCCGTGGTAAGGCTCCAAAGCTAGGCCTTCTCTTATGGGCCTCGAGCGACAAATCAACGGGGCTCTAAAATCAACGGAAAACATACACGGTTTGTGTAGAATAATCCCACATCGCCCCTTACACCGAATCGACCAATTTCTATACGTTTGCATATGGCTCGAGAGCACAAGCGTGGCAGAGAGAGTTGGAAGGAACTGGCACGGAAGAGAGAGAGAGAGAGAGAGAGAGAGAGAGAGAGAGAGAGAGAGAGAGAGAGAGAGAGAGAGAGAGTTGTATGGAACAGGAACGGAAGAAATCACGCACGAGCTATGGTGGTGACTGGTGAGCGCGTGGGTGCGGAGACGACGGAGACTTGGTTGGCGTGCGGCGGCGGCGCATCGCGGGTGAGGAGACCCTGCAGGCGAGGAATTTGAGCAAGGATGAGAGGCGGTCGTGGCGGCGACCGGCAGAACTCAAAGGCGGCGCGCTCGGGTACTGAGAGGAGGCGGTGACGCTGGCCCTAGCGGGCGCGCTCGACTTGGTCGATGGGGTCGACGGCGGAGGCGAGAGTGCCGCGCGAGGAAAGGAGGAGGTCGGGGTGGCGCATGTTCGAGCACCGGGGTTGACGACGTCAACGTGGGTCCCCGGCGACGCGGGAAGGCGGCGGCAGCGCGGTTGGCGGTGGGCGGTGGGCGTGCTTGGCGTCTAGAGAAGCTCCCGGAGGCGGGCCGGCGAGCGGGGAGAGGAGGCGGAGCATCCGCGGTTCTTGTGGAGTGATACGTCTCCGACGTATCGATAATTTCTTATGTTCCATGCCACATTATTGATGATATCTACATGTTTTATACATACTTTATGTCATATTTATGCATTTTCCGGCACTAACCTATTAACGAGATGCCGAAGAGCCGATTCTTTGTTTTTCGTCTGTTTTTGGTTTCAGAAATCCTAGTAAGGAAATATTCTCGGAATTGGACGAAATCAAAGCCCAAGGGCCTATTTTCACACGAAGCTTCCAGAAGACCGAAGATGATACGAAGTGGGGCCACGAGGTGGCCAAACACTAGGGCGGCGCGGCCCAAGCCCTGGCCGCGCCGGCCTAGCGTGTGGGGCCCTCGTGTGGCCCCCTGACCTATCTCCTCCGCCTACTTAAAGCCTTCGTCGCGAAACCCCCGGCATCGAGAGCCACGATACGGAAAACCTTCCCGAGACGCGCCGCCGCCAATCCCATCTCGGGGGATTCGGGAGATCGCCTCTCGCACCCCGTCGGAGAGGGGAATCATCTCCCGGAGGACTCTTCGCCGCCATGGTCGCCTCCGGAGTGATGAGTGAGTAGTTCACCCCTGGACTATGGGTCCATAGCAGTAGCTAGATGGTCGTCTGATACGTCCAATTTGCATCACTATTTTATATCATAATTTGCTGTTATTCATTGATATATTTCATATTGGGACACAATACTTATGTTATTTCATCTATTTTGCATGTTTCATCATTATTGGAGGATCAAGCACCGGAGCCAGGATTCTGCTGAAAAAGCACCGTCAGAACGCAATATTTCGGAAGATCAACTGTGGGAGTAAGTTATACCAAAAATCCTATTTTTCAAGATGACGAAGGAAGCCAGAAGGAGGAGCCAGGAGGACCCAGGGTGGGCCCACACCCTAGGGCGGCGCGGCCCAGTGCCCCGGCCGCGCCGCCATGTGGTCTGGGGGCCCACGACCCCTTTTGCCTCCTTTTCTTCGCGAAACCCTTCGTCCCGAAACCGAGTTACGAGCGCCCGCCTCGCGGGGCGGAGAACACCGAGAGAGAAAAGAGCTCTCCGGCGGGCAGGAATCCACCGGGAAATTCCCTCCGGGAGGGGGAAATCGACGCCATCGTCACCGTCATCGAGCTGGACATCATCGCCATCACCATCATCATCATCTCCACCATCATCACCGCCGTCATCACCGCTGGACACCGTCACCGCCGTAGCAATTTGGGTTTGATCTTGATTGTTTGATAGGGGAAACTCTCCCGTATCGATCTCTACTTGTTGTTGATGCTATTGAGTGAAACCATTGAACCAAGTTTATGTTCAGATTTTTATTCATCATCATATCACCTCTGATCATGTTCCATATGATGTCTCGTGAGTAGTTCGTTTAGTTCTTGAGGACATGGGTGAAGTCTAAATGTTAGTAGTGAACTATGGTTGAGTAATATTCAATGGTGTGATATTTAAGTTGTGGTGTTATTCTTCTAGTGGTGTCATGTGAACGTCGACTACATGACACTTCACCATTTATGGGCCTAGGGGAATGCATCTTGTACTCGTTTGCCAATTGCGGGGTTGCCGGAGTGACGAAACCTAAACCCCCGTTGGTATATCGATGCAGGAGGGATCGCAGGATCTCGCAGTTTAAGGCCGTGGTTAGATTTATTCTTAATTACTTTCTTGTAGTTGCGGATGCTTGCAAGGGGTATAATCACAAGTATGTATTAGTCCTAGGAAGGGCGGTACATTAGCATAGGTTCACCCACACAACACTTATCATAACAATGAAGATTATTTAGCCGTATGTAGCGAAAGCACTAGACTAAAATCCCGTGTGTCCTCGAGAACGTTTGGTCATTATAAGTAAACAAACCGGCTTGTCCTTTGTGCTAAAAAGGATTGGGCCACTCGCTGCAATTGTTACTCTCGCACTTTACTTACTCGTACTTTATTCAACTCGCTACATCAAAACCCCCGAATACTTGTCCGTGAGCATTTACAGGTGAATCCTTCATCGAAACCGCTTGTCAACACCTTCGCTCCTCGTTGGGATCGACATTCTTACTTATCGAAGATACTACGATACACCCCCTATACTTGTGGGTCATCAAGACTATTTTCACGGCGCCGTTGCCGGGGAGTGAAGCGCTATTGGTAAGTGGAATTGGTAAGGAAAACCTTTACTTGTTGTGCTGATTTTATTTCTGCCCGCTGCTATAAGTCATTATGGAGAGATCTTCTCTTCAATTTCTATTTGGGAAATCTACTACTACTGCAACGGTAGTGGATGAGGCGCCAGGTGAGGAAGTGATACCATATAAAATACCTATGAAAATTATTGAACGTGTTATGGATAACCGCTATGAAGGGGATGGAACCGTCCACCCCGGTGATCATTTACTGTTTTTGCATGAATTATGCGGGTTATTCAAATGTGCAGGTATTGCTATGGATGAAGTGAGGAAGAAATTATTCTCTTTATCGCTGTCCGGTAAGGCGGCGCATTGGTATAAATTACTCGGATAATGGGGATTCTCTTGAATGGAATGATATTGTGCCCCGGTTTTATTCTAAGTTCTATCCTCCAAGTGAAATTCATAAGGATCGGAATCGCATATATAATTTTTGGCCTCATGATGGAGAGAGTATTGCCCAAGCTTGGGGAGATTGAAGTCTTTAATGCTCAAATGCCCCATTCATGAGCTTCTGGTAATGTTATTATTGATAATTTCTATGCAAGACTTTCTTTTCAAGACAAGACCTTGCTGGATACTTCTTGTTCCGGATCATTTACACGCAACAAAGAAGAGTTTAAAAGGGACCTTCTTGATCGAATCCAAGAAAATACCGAAGGATGGGAGAACGACAAGGATAGAGAATCAGGTATAATTTATGATTATAAATGCATTGAAGCTTTTATGGATACTTGATAAATTTCGTAATATGAGTGCTACATATGGTCTTGATTCTCAAGTTGTCTGTAAATCTTTATAAAGCTTTTGCTTCTCATTATGAATTGCCAAAGAAGAATTTTGATAAGTATCATGAACCGTATAAAGATAAAATTGATTCATCTATTAATAAATGCATTGTAGTTGAAACTGCCGATCATGTTATTCCCGAAGCTTATATTGAAAAAACTCCTTTCCCTGCTAAAATGAAAGAGTACTCGTTATAAATAGTGCGGTTCATAAAAGTGAAAAGAAACCCGTAGAACCCGAAGAACAAATAAAAGTTGAACCTGCTCGTTGCAATAGTTAAAGATCTTGTGACTCGAAAATGTGGAGGATGGTCATATTATTTTCACGTGAAGATGCTTCTAATATTGTTTCACATCCTAATAAACCCAAACAAGCTAGTGTTCCTATGCTATCTCGTTAGAATTGGTGATCATTGCTATTATGGATTATGTGATATTGGTGCAAGTGTTAGTGCTATTCCTTATGAGCTTTACACGGAGATTATGCACGAAATTGATTCTTGTGAACTTGAAGATATTGATGTGGTTATTCAGCTGGCTAATAGAGAAACTATTTCTCCAATTGGTATTGTTCGAGATGTGGAAGTTTTATGCGGTAAGATTAAATATCCTGCTGACTTTTTGGTACTTGGTTACTGTCGCTAGTGATTATTGTCCTATTATCTTTGGTAGACCTTTTCTAAATACTTGTGGAGCTATTATAGATTGCAAGAAAGAGAAAATTTTGACTAAATTTGCTGGTGAATCTTATGAGTTTAACTTCTCTAAATTTACTAAAACTCCTTATAAAGCTGATTTGCCTAGTAATGATTTTAAAATGGAGCAATGTGCATCTATTGTTCTTGTTCCTAATAATCCTTTGCAGCAACATTTGGAGGATAGCGAGAGTGAAATTTTTAGGAAAGAAAGAGATGAGCTTGAGGAAATTTTTCTTCGCCAACCTATTCTCAAGCATGATTTACCGGTGGAAGATTTGGGTACAACACCGCCACCAAAGGAAGATCCTGTTTTTGATTTAAAGCCTTTACCTGATAATCTTAAATATGCTCATATTGATGATAAGAAAATATATCCTGTTATTATTAGTTCTAAGCTTTCAGAGATTGAGGAAGAAAGGTTATTGGAAATATTGAAGAAGCACCGAGGCGCTATTGGCTACACTCTTGATGATTTGAAAGGGATTTCTCCTTCTATTTGCCAACATGCTATTAATATGGAAGATGATGCAAAGCTCGTTGTTGAACCTCAGCGTCGTCTAATTCCGAAGATGAAGGAAGTGGTAAGGAATGAGGTATTACGACTTCTTGAAGCTGGTATTATATATCCTATTGCTGATAGTAGATGGGTTAGTCCTGTGCATTGCGTTCCCAAGAAAGGAGGTATGACTGTTGTGCCTAATGATAATGATGAGCTCATCCCTCAAAGAGTAGTTGTAGGGTATAGAATGTGCATTGATTTTCGAAAAGTTAACAAAGTTACTAAGAAAGATCATTACCCTTTACCATTTATTGATCAAATGCTAGAAAGATTGTCTAAAAATACTCATTTTTGTTTTCTTGATGGTTATTCTGGGTTTTCACAAATTGCTGTTAAAGCTAAAGATCAAGAGAAAACCACCTTTACTTGTCCCTATGGAACTTATGCTTATAGGCGTATGCCTTTTGGTTTATGTAATGCTCCTGCTACTTTTCAAAGATGCATGTCTGCTATTTTTCATGGTTTTTGTGAAAGTATTGTAGAGGTATTCATGGATGATTTTTCCGTCTATGGGAATTCTTTTGATAGTTGCTTGCGAAACCTTGATAAAGTTTTGCAGAGATGTGAAGAAACTAACCTTGTTCTTAATTGGGAGAAATGCCACTTTATGGTTAATGAAGGAATTGTATTGGGACATAAAATTTCGAGAGAGGTATTGAAGTTGATAGAGCTAAAGTTGAAGCAATTGAGAAGATGCCCTATCCGAGGGATGTTAAAGGTATTCGTAGTGTTCTTGGTCATGCTGGGTTTTATAGGAGATTTATTAAAGATTTCTCCAAGATTTCAAAGCCTCTTACTAATCTTCTTCAAAAAGATGTACCATTTGTTTTTGATGATGATTGTAAGGAAGCTTTTGAAACTCTTAAGAAAGCCTTAACAACTGCTCCTATAGTTGAACCTCCTGATTGGAACTTACCCTTTGAAATTATGTGTGATGCTAGTGATTTTGTTGTAGGCGCTGTTCTTGGACAGCGAGTAGATAAAAAACTGAATGTTATTCATTATGCTAGTAAAACTCTTGATGCTGCTCAAAGAAATTATGCTACAACTGAAAAGGAATTATTAGCTGTAGTTTTTGCTTGTGATAAATTTAGATCTTATATTGTTGATTCAAAAGTTACTATTCATACCGATCATGCTGCAATTAGATACCTTATGACAAAGAAAGATGCTAAGCCGAGGCTTATTAGATGGGTACTTCTTTTGCAAGAATTTGATTTACATATTGTAGATAGGAAAGGTGCTGATAATCCTGTTGCCGATAATTTGTCTAGATTGGAAAATATTGCTTATGATCCTGTTCTCGTTAATGATAGTTTTCCAAATGAACAATTGGCTGTAATAAAGGTGAGCTCGCGAGACAGATCCTTGGTATGCTCGATTATGCTAACTTTATTGTTTCCAAGTACTTGCCTCCAACCTTTTCAGCTCAAGCAAAGGAGGAAATTCTTTTATGACTTGAGGCATTATTTCGGGATGACCCACACTTATATAAAGAAGGAGTGGATGGTATTATGCGAAGATGTGTCCCCGAATATGAACAACGAGAGATATTGAGTAAATGTCATGGTAGTGCTTATGGAGGACATCACGCCGGAGAAAGAACCGCGCAAAAGGTTCTACAATCAGGTTTTTATTGGCCAACTCTCTTCAAGGATGCGAGAAAGTTTATTTTATCTTGTGATGAATGCCAAAGGGTTGGTAATATCTCCAGACGCAATGAAATGCCCATGAATTATACTCTTGTTATTGAACCGTTTGATTGTTGGGGATTTGACTTCATGGGACCTTTTCCGTCTTCGGAAGGTAACACTCATATACTTGTTGTCGTTGATTATGTTACTAAATGGGTGGAAGCCATACCTACAAAAAGTGCTGATGGTGAGACCTCTTTAAGAATGCTTTTAGATATTATTTTTCCTAGATTTGGAGTACCTAGATATATTATGACTGATGGAGGTTCTCATTTTATTCATGGAGGTTTTAGAAAAACTCTTGCTAAGTATGGTATTAATCATAGAATTGCTTCCGCTTATCATCCTCAAACTAGTGGTCAAGTAGAATTATCAAATAGAGAGATTAAATCTATTTTGGGAAAGACCGTTAATAAAACTAGAAAGAATTGGGCTAGTAAATTGAAGGATGCACTTTGGGCTTATAGAACTCGCTTATAAAAATCCCATGGGAATGT
>NC_061511.1:131729421-131801375 GCF_022539505.1 Lolium rigidum
ATGGAGGAGAGGACTTGAGTTTTTTTGGAAAGGGAAACGGTGATTTGGTCTCTCCAGGCCAAGCACAAGCACGCAAAACTAACTGCCACGGAAAATTAGAGATATGGACAAACCTAATTGGGGCAGTACTAGGAATCGGACGCCGATTTGTTTCTTTCCATCGGACCAGGGTAAGGCCGTAGGATTGGAACCAACGCCGACCGTACGATCTCATCCTGGCGACCAGGCCTGATTTAATGCTTCCGTAAACAGATCCCGTATCATTAATATGCCAGCCTCTCCGAAGTGCTGCCTGTGTGCCTCGTCCGTGGTATGGAGGAGAGGACTTGAGTTTTTTTTGGAAGGGAAACGGTGATTTGGTCTCTCCGGGCCAAGCACGCGCACGCAAAACTAACTGCCACGGAAAATTAGAGATATGGACAAACCTAATTTGGACGGGGCTTCCCTGTTCCCACGAACTGCTCCCATCGGTGTTCCCTGCGTACGTGGCGAGCATCCAGCGTACCCACCTTTCCCTCTCCCTAGCGCTACTTTCTGACCTGAAAAAAAAAGACAAATACAACCGTAATACATCTAGTACCAGTTGAGGCGATAATGCCATGGCAATGCCGACCACACGCCGAGAACAGCTTCGGCTTTCTTCACCTTCGAGCTAGGACAAGACGATGAATCCCATGGTCTCCGGTCACGGCTACCGTCCTCCCCGCCCCCTCCCCGCCCTCCTTCCCTCCCTCCGACGTCGTTCCCCTTTCTGTTGCTGCAGTCCTTCATCCCCTTTCTGTAGCTTGGTCCGTTCGTGTCCTCCGGTCGCCGCCTCATTATTCCAGCCGGCGGCCCCGTTCCCTCCCTCAGCCGACGCCCTTGCGCTATCTCTCCGACGGCCTCTCCTCCCGCACTTCCCCTACCAGGGTACCTCCATTCATCCGCTGCTCTGAAACCTCTTGGGGTTGCACTGGCGGCAGCAGCACTCGTCTTCGAGTACGGAGATGGAGGTCGTAGACGCGCAATAGAGGTGGCGCCGACTTGCGTCGTCGGTCCAGGCCGTGCTGCGGTGCCTCCTCCCGTCCGGAAGCGAACCGGCGCCGGCGTTCGTCTAATTGTTTCGTCTCCACCTCGTACCTCCACAGGAGACAACACAGGTAATTTTCTTTTGCTGATTATTACGATTGGAGCATAATTGATTTATATGTACTGTACTTCTCATCTTTGTTGATGATGCAAGTATTTGAGGCCAATTTTGCCCCTGTATCTGACCGTCCCTGTCTGACCAATAGTGTACATGATACAAATGTGCTTGTTCAGAATTAACAACCAAGAGTGGTGAAAGACAATGAATTTCAATTGAATACCTTTCGTTACAAGTTTTTATAAAAGTACTTGGAACTAGCAAGTCAAAATATAAAGAGTATGAATCTCGTAACACATTGATTAAGTTGGCTTCTGTTGATAGAAGTAGGCTTGATTTTGTCCTGTCATTGTACTAGCGCTCGAGGTACCAATGGCTGGCTGCATTGAGGGATGCATAGCTGAGTTGAACTGTGTCTGTTGCAAATAGGTATAGTTCTGATTTTTCGGAATTCCTGGATCGCTTTGTCCCTATGAAAATATGTAACAAAGCTTAGTAAGTCTTAAGTTTTAAGATGATAAACTTAACATTGTTGAATTTGAACTGCTGTACCATTAGTGCACTGTATGAGTGCGATTCATTGGGATGGTACACTCCTAGAGTGCCTTGACCCTATAAACAGAAGTAGCAAATCTCAGTGTCACCAAAGTTTTAAGATTTTAGCACTGAAATTATTGATTGTAGGCTGGTATACCATTAATGTATTGTATGGATGTAATCCATTGGGATGGTAGACTCCTGCAGCGCCTTGACCCTGTAAAAAGAAATATGAAAGCTCAGTATCACCGTAGTTTTAAGATGATAAAGCTTAACATGGTTGATTGTATACTGCTGTACCATTAGTGTATTGTAAGGCTGTAATTCTGCAAACAATCTTTTGTTTTGTGTTGACATGGGGATGGTACCAACTGATGGCTGCATTGGAGCATTTATGATTGGGCTGTACTGTAACTTATATGTAGGAATTTGACTTGTGAAAGATTCTAAGTGTCCCTGTCAAAAGTTACAAAGAATGTTCAGTAACTAAAGTTTTATGTGGAACAATCAAGACAGTTTATACCATTGAGGCGCCATGAGGTAGCGGTTGTGCATTTTCGGTGTTATTTTTCTTTTTCTTCTTTGATTTTGCTTTCTCCAAACCACCAATAGGTCTTCTTGATCCTCGGACATCCTTCTCCTTGACCTTGATGCCTTTTGGTTCAACAAGCCCCTCGTTGTGTTTTGATACTCTACTAGAGTCAATCTTCAGAGGTGCAACTATAGCGAAAAAAAGTAAATCTTAGTTCGACATTACTCTACAGAATTAAAAATATAGCATAGTACACACCTTCTGAACCGGAGGAACTGCCCAAATCAGGATCAGCTCTAATTTTCAAACATTTCTCCACATTCTGTGCTAGTTGTGCTGCGCAATTAGCAGCTTCATTGTATGATTCTTCAGACTCCGCGGCACGAGCAGCTATTTTGACAAACATTTTGCATAAGTCTTTGTAGCGACTTGACATTCTTTCTTTTGGGTTGTCATGTAGGTTGCGATTCCTTGTTATCTGCAGAACTTTTGCATCCATTGTCCATCTTTTTAAGATGTATTTTTCGGGGATATGCTTGATATTATTAATATCAAGTATCTTTAAGCAATGGGAGCAAAGTATTCCAGCAAATTCAAACTTCTTGCAACTGCAAATGACTGTTTCTTCTTTTGGAACAAATCTGACAATATGCTCACGATGTGTACCATGAAAATTTACTCTGTAAACCTTCTTCTCTAGGTCACTATCATCACAAAGAAATGTGTCATAGTTGAGGGTCCGAAGCACTTGTTCCTGAAACAGCTTAAATATTGCTGGAGTATATGTAGTTGCACCTTGCCTTAATACATAGCTAGACTCTGCCATGAGCTTGGGAGTAGTTTGTGTTGCTCTAAAGTCATACTTTACCTCTTCATCTCTTTTGTCTGCAACTAGCCGTTCAAAATGCTCAAAAAAAGTAAGCATGTCATATTTAATATTAATGTAACTCTTGAGTTCGTTGTTCATGCTCTCGCTCCTTTGAGTAGTGCTCATGTGGGCAGAAAATGTATTTCTCCCATATACTAGTGCCCATTGCTCCCTTTTCTCAAATATCCTTTGGAGCCATGCATTTTCTTGTAGTCCATATTTATGAAGCATTCCATTCCATGCAGTTATAAATTCATCTTCCTCCTCAATATCATAGATACAATGCTGAAAATCAGCATTAAACTTCTTATAGTCCGGAACAACTCCAGCAAGGTGCTTGCAAGCGTTCTGATTCATATGCCATACACAAAGTTTATGGTGAGTAAAAGGCAGGACTATACTGATTGCCTTGGCCATTGCTGCATCTTCGTCAGTCAAAATTGTTAGTGGATATTTTCCTGACATAACTTTTAGAAAAGTTCTAAAAAGCCAACCAAAACTCTCAGCAGTTTCATCATAGAGAAGTGCAGCACCAAACACCATTGTTTTCTTATGATTATTCACTCCAACAATCAAACCAAATGGACGCCCATCGTCTAGTTTCCTGTATGTGGTGTCAAAGCATATAACATCACCAAATATCGCATAGTCTGAGACCATTTTGGAGTCGGCCCAAAAGATATTAGTTATCAAATCATCCTCATCGACTTGAATTGAATAAAAAAAATTGACATCTTCGGATACCTTCTTCTCCATGTATTCTAGCACTCCCCCTGTGTCACCTTGCTTTACTTTTAATGTTCTCTTTGAGTACAGCCGATTTTTCATATCTACCCGTGTAAAGCCAAGACTTCCAATTCCACCTGCATCTTTGGCCATAAGATCAATAGTTGCTTTGTTTGAAATTCCCACAGACTTTGCAACCTCGGCATTTGCTAATTGTGCTTCAGTTACTTTCCTGTGGGATCTCAAGTATTGGGCCATATTTCCAGTAGCAAGAACATGGTTATGTGTTTCTTCAAATTCATACACATGATAAAGTCCATTTTTTAGACTTATCTTCATACGAGCACCACACCCACATCTTGTTTGAGGCCTACTGTAACTAAATGTATCATCTCTTTTATCTTCACCACGGATTCATGTTGGTTCACGTTATTCAGTAAGTGCATCCAAAAATGATTATGAAAGGATCAAATTACATGTAGTCCATACCTTGACGGGAACATAAAAAAGTCCGATGTTGTATTGTATCGGTGTTCTTTACTTTATGGTGACTCCCTCTTCGTGTGCTAAAACCAATAGTTTCTGCATATTTGTTATAAAACAAATAGGCTTCCTGTTCAGATAAGAATTCCATACCGACCTTTGGTACTCTCTGATCAATACCATCAGTGACAATGGTAGCGCCAGTTTCATGTGCATCCTATATAAGATAGTATTTCACTATAGTCAGTGTACATATTGTTGAGATCAGATCTGTTTGCATTGCAGGATGGGAAGTAAATGGCCAGTTCAAAAAGAAGATATTAGAACTAGAAAACGAAATCATGAGGATTGGGAGTGCTGTTTCTTACTGCCTGTTGTTGTGATTCATCATGGTCCTCACGGTTCACAGGATCAATCCTTGAAGAAGCCATCAATGGACAAGGGAGAATTTGCCTGGGACTTGTTGAATTCGCATCAGCTTGTCCCTAGATTCGTTGATTGATGGAGGTCTTCTACACTTGTATATTTTCTGTAATCTGGCTCCGCTTCTCCCTGGTTGTGTATGCTGTACGTAGATGAAGGAGGTGCGATTTGTTGTTCTGTGCATCAAGTGTTTTTGGCGCGCAGAGGTATATTGTATTGTTATTTGGCGCGAAGGAGAAAGTTTCCCTCCTGTATTTTGTTAGATGCAGATTCAGTGCCGAGAATTACGTGAAGGGATACGGTCGTATTTCTCTTTTTTTCTGGGAGAAAAAATCACGTTTGGGGGAGGAAAAGGTGGGTACGCCTGGATGCTCGCCACGTACGCACGGAACACCGATGGGAGCAGTTATTGGGAACAGGCAAGCCCCGTCCACCTAATTTACCGTGCTACTATCAAATCTCATCTCAGTCATTAATTACAGCAACACAACATGCAAAACTGCAAGATAGCCGCCGTTTTTGCGGTTTTGAGCAGCAAAATTGATTGCCACAACCGGCAAATCGGGACGAACCACAATATTTTGCAGTCAACTATAAAACCAGCATGGTAACCCATATTACAAGTGGAGGCAATTTTTATCTACCCCCTCCATACATAAAAGGATGTTGAAGGTTAAAGTATATTGATAGGTAGTGGTAAATGCTAAACTACTAGCGAGTTAGCGGCAGTGTAATTTCAGATCGAAATTGTGTAGCACCGTTGCTCAATCCGGCCACCTCGCCCAAATCCTAAAAAAGCTTAGTCAAATTCCAGCGAGGACGAGGTCCTTCGTCTTTGTTTCAATGGATGGCACATCCCTAAACCAAGCTGTCATCTCGTCTGATGAATGAGGCTCTGCAAGAGGCAGGCGGCGGGGTGGACAGTCACGTGAAGGGAAGCATGCATGCAACGCGCGAGAAGAAGAGGAACATAAGGATACGGGAAAAGTGAAAATGCAACAAAAAAAATGCCTAGTGGGCCTCTGTAGAAATTTGTTTGCATCTCTGATTTTTGTGTATCTGGTCTAAGAGACCACCATTTTGTACCGCAAAACGCTTTACGATGTACCACAAAATACTTTTACAGTAACGATTTTGTTGGATCTGCTAAAGATGTTATAACTTTCTAATGATTTGTGCGCTGTGGAAGAGAAAAGTTATTCACAATCTTTTTTCGGGAAAGTAATATGGACAGACATTTCAAGACGATGTAAGTAAGTAGCTAGCCTCTTTGTAGAATTGATGGACCGGTGTGAGTATGCACATGAATGTTTTGTAGGTTTTTCCTTAGAAATAAACATTTCTTTTTTATCTACGTCTCCGAGGGATCCGGAGGGAGGGGGAGATGGAGAAGAAACACACAAAGACACACAAATTTACCCAGGTTCGGGACCGTCGTAAGGAGGTAACACCCCTACTTTTGTTTGTCTGATCTGTATAATCTCACAGAGAGCTACAATGGTTTCCCTCCAGCCCTTGGCTAGAGGAAGAAGAAGAAGTGGTAAAGAGGGAGAAACCCTACAAGTGTTGGATCGTAACGACCTCCCGTGCAAGGGAATGCCACCTCTCCTTATATAGTGGAAAGGTAGCTTACATCAGAAGGAACCTGGGTAGAAGGAATTTTAGCCTACATCAGCCGGTCTTGGACTGTAGCTTTGACTCTGGGCTTGTGATGTCCTTCCCTGTCATCTCTGGCGCTGACCTCTGTTGGCCTGCGCACTGTAGCATCTTCGTCATCCGCGTGATGTGGCTTCAGTTGGAAGCTAGCGAGGCTCTCGTCATGAAGAGATCCTCCGTATCTCTTCGATGTCCTATAGCGAGGCGACCGAATCTTTGACCAACATCAGACCGTTGGTCTTATGCCAGATCCTTATGCCGGCATACGTAGGGTATGCAGGTACCCTCCACTTGTACGTTGAATCTATATGTTGGATTACCTACTGGGTTAAGTTATGCCAACATCATAATTTCGGCTTTAGCTTTAAGCCGGTTGACCCACAATCTAGTCAATACTTAGTTTACCATCATGCCGTATTCCCGCATAACATGTTTATCCAGCATAATCACCTTATGCTGGCTAATCACACCCAAGCTTAACCTAACAGGGGTTATCCCCCGATATTAGTCCCCGAAACTGGTGTGGTCCAGCGGTGCCAATTGATGGGCTACAGCAGGTTCTCTGCCCGACATAAATCATCATACCGGGTTAATCATCCCGGTTTCCTTTTAAACACAAAACGCTCTATATTTCGGCATAGCCTTAATCCGGCTTCGTTGTTTAGAACTTAACGAGTATCTCGAGTATCCTCCAACATAGTTTCCCACTTGTCAGCGTCCTGTCAGGGAATATCTAGGAACTCACATACACTGGCAGTCACTATGACTGACAGAGCAGGTCCTTGAGAGGTCAAATCACTGATGCCATGATAATGAGTATGTTTTTTACTGGTAAACGCGCGTATTTAATGCACGCATAATGGATCTGTGTGGCCCTTCGTGTGACAGCGCACACGCCGTCTGCCGCGCATTACGCACGCGGTTAGTGGCCACGTGGCCGCAGTAAATCCGCGGCCCATGACCTCCCCGGCGGTTATAAATACACCCTCACCGGTTATTTTCTTTATTTCACCTCACTTTACCCCTTCGTCTTCCTCGATTTCTTCATCATCGTTGCCGGCGAGGTGCTCGTGGGTGCGCACCGCTGCCTGCTGCCACCGCATTTGCTCGTGCTACAACACCGGTGAACGCAGCACCGCCGTCGTGGCCGCAATCGTCACCAACACCGGTCGACTAAGGTTTGTTGATGTAACATCCCAAAAAATTTCAAACTTTGCAATGTTAAATAAAATAAAATATGTTGATTGCATTGATGACTTTGTTGGAATTTTTTAAGAAATTGAAACTTTTGAGGACTTGTTTAAACTTTTCTCAATTAGGATGAAAACATTATACATGAGCGGATAAATATGACTATCCGAAATTATAAATCATGGTTGAGGAAAATTTATACAAATCCGATTTGTGCGTTGTATTTTATCACTTTGATCTAAGTGGTGTTTAAAACATTTTTTCCAAACCTTCTTGAACTAACTAAGATAGGGAATAATATGACTTTTCGAAGAGAGAGGAAATAATATGACTTTTCCAAAATATATAAAAGGTTTGGGTAATGATTTATTTGTGCTGTTACTTGATTCTTATTAAATTTCAAATATATCTTATTTCATTTCCAAAATAATAGTAATATAATATGAGGCGGGGATAACATGACACCCTCAAATATATAGTTGGAAATGATATAAATATATCACCTATATGTTTTTTTAAAACAAATTATTTTTATAATACTAAAGTGGGTGCAAACTATATTCCCTAAACCCGCTATACATGTTTGTTTTATTGGATTTTACTTAGATTTGTACATCAAAATTTTTGTATTTATAAAGCCATAATCATCTTTAGTGCAATATAGAAAATAATAGAATAAGAAAAACGTAAGAGAGAATCAGCCAGAATGAACGAGACCAATTCGGCGCAGTCTAGCCGAACTAGGCCGACCGAGCGAGCCAGTCCAGATGAAGCGTTGTCTTCCTCCTCCACCACGTTCAGAAGCTGTAACATACAGTCATGGTGCCTCCTCTTCCCCTCTTACCAGGACGTTATAAACCTCGAAACGCCCCGTCCTAAACATGAAAGTTACTCCCCATTCAACCACTGTTCCATTCAGGGGATTAAAACCCCACTTTAGTGCACCTTAAATCGCCCATAAGTTGGAGCTGTAACGTCGGCCGACTGCCCTTCGGCACCCCGTCATGTGATCTCTCCCCTCTCTATAAAAGAGTCATTCCTCACAACCTGGAACCCCATCCCTCCTACGAGTTCACGCCCAAAGGCTGCCGCTCTAGCGGCAGGAGACTATTCGTTGTCCGCCGCCGGCTGCCACGATACACACGGCCGTGACGAGGTAACCACGGGGAAGCAGGCTCCTATTTCGCTGCCTTTCGATTGCTGTTCTCCATGCATATCTTCCTTCGTATTTTAATCGACCAATTTCGTAGCCAGAGACGCCAGCCATCGAGCACCCCACGTCGCCTCAGACTATTCCCTGCGTGTTTGTGTTGATCTACTGCCAACTGCCAAGTACTAGATGGTATACTCATCCTTCTTTACCGTCCCGTTCTTTTCTTTTCAACACTCGTGTTGTTAGGCGATCTGATCATGTATATCCAGATACCTATAGCCAAGTCACAATAGGATTTTACATGGCACGACTTAATTCAGTTAACTGAGCCTTCATCCACCATTAGAAGCAATGCCCACGTGAGGAACAGGTTTTCCGTCACTTTGGACTGAAAATGCTATGAACTTGTAAAAATCATATCTTTAGTTCTACTTAGCCAAATTTCGTAAATTTGGTATCGTTAGAATCATTAGGATATATAGAATCCGATGAAACCATTCTCTTTAAGTTTTGACAGTTATGAAATACTCGAATTTCAAATGGGAGATATTGAGTACTTTTGTCGTAACTTAAACTCTAGAATCCTTTTCAATATGACCCTTTGGCCACCTCATGTTGATAACCATCTGGCAGTATCCTTAAACCTTAGTTCCAACCTTGTCCGTGACCTTGTGTAGAATATCTTAGGATATAAGAGTAGGTTCCACACAATTCTATTTTGGAAAATACTCAAATTTAATTCGGGTTCATCCCTAATATAATTAGTATTGCTAGTAAATACTAAATAAAGTAATTTCATTTTATTTGGAGTTTATTTGTATTTTCCATACTTCTTTTTTTGGATATTTCTTTTTGAAATGTATGTATGTTTATGTATAGTATTCTTTCCTTTTCGTTGCGATAGATTTCACGAAGAGTGACGGGATAGTTTATAAGGAAATAATATAAGTTGCGAAGTTCACAAGAGATAACTACTCTTCGTCAAAGAAAGGCAAGTTACACATGAACTTTTGTCCTACTATTTTTGATATGCATGTTTTACAAATATTTTCGCAGAAATGCATGTGTAGGAAAATTATGCTTTGCTATCCTAGCAGAGAGCCATAGGATTTCTTACCATGTTCCTTGTAGCCCTTTTTATTAAAATGCGTATATTGTATGAGTGCTTAGCCAATTGCTGGGTAGACGTGGGATGCGGGTTTTCAAAGAAAAAAATCATTTATGAAAATTGACATGCGCCCATTCTGGGGTGGTATGGCGAAAAAATATATTTTTTAAAAAAACTTATCAAAATGTTTTCCTCTCGGCGGAGTGGTATGTTGGGAGCGTCTACAAGAGCTGCATCCAGTGAGTGGCTCTGCAGACTCAGTTTTTGGTGGGGACCGTCGCCCAGGGTCAAAGAGATCTTCAAATTTTCAGTTAAAGAAGCTTCCAGTACAACCACATGCTATATGGGCTCTGGCTTAGTCGTACATAGAGGGAAACCCTTGCATCGGTACCGCCATTGGAGAGGGGTCTTCGGATCATAGTTGCGGGCGGACTGGGATTATGCATATGGGGCTTCTATGGAAAACTTCGTCATGATCCATGCCCGGTTAAGCCAAATGAAGGATACAATAAAAAGGATGGATTGTGACATGTGGGAAAAGTGTACGACCTTTGCAGAGTGTATGATCTAATCGATTATCCGTGCTCCCGGATATGAGCAATTTGAGCAACTGAAGATTGAAGCGGATGAAGGATCTCCTATGTTTTCAAAACCTTTTCAAAATTTGTTTTGGCATCATAAGTTTATCCAGTGAGTAGCTCTGAACTTAGCATTGCCCGAACTGTTTTGCAATTACTACTTTCATCCAGTGAGTGGCTCTCAATGTAGTGTTGCTTAAAAACGTAATGCATGCTAACTCTATCCAGTGAGTGGCTCTGGAGTTAGTTTAGCTTATTTTGGGGATGGGATGTAGGATGGTGAACCTTGGTGGATTCCTTGTGTTTGTCCAGTCCTATATTACTTTGTTTTAAAAATATATAAAGATAAAGAAAGTTTTTAAAAAGATTTTCACAAAACAAAATTGGCTTTACGCAAAATAAACCATGAGCCTTCCTTTGACATACCTTTGCATGTAGAAAAATATAAACCACTTTGCAACTTGTGTAACTTGCCAATACATTCAAAGTATTGACCAAATGTTTTTTGCTGTAACTTTACCTGTTGCAGATGACGAGTAAGGACGATAGGATCGCAGGGCCTACACTCAACAAGCCATGTGGCGTTGATGGAGCCCAAGTTTGATGTTATGCTTATGTTTCCTTTGTTATGTGAGCCAGCCACTATGCGGCGCAAGGATGTAATAAATATACTCTGGATATTTCAGTTATAATAAAATGACGTATGTTATATCTTGATATTCATTTGTTACTGTGTGTGCTAGCTACGATCCAGCGATAGCACTGTAAGCACAGAGATTCGATCCCTACCAGGTTCGGGTCGCTACAAAATGGTATCAGAGCATATGTTGACTGTAGGACGTGATCCTAGAAAATGGAAACCATAGGATCAACTATATTCTCAAAGATTTTTTCAAAAATACTCTCATACTACTCATCTTTCTTAAGATTGTAAAATGATTTATGTTCACTCATCTATTCAAATATCTAGTTGGACATCACCCACAAGAACCCGGAAATCTCAAAATTCTCTTTTGTCAAGAATACTTATTTGTGAAAGAAAAGTATTTGTGGAAATTCTCGTATTCTACTTCTCGAATATTGTCTATCTTGACCTATTTGATTTTTTAAAATAATTTGAAACTCTTCTATTAAAATTCTTCAAGACCAAGTGGTTTCAACTCTAAGGTGATGATCTTATCTACAATGACACCATCAGACATCTACAGAAGGAATGAAGTTATAAATGTCGAAGACCCTGAAGAGTTTGAAGATTCCAAGATGACATATTAGGAACCAAAGGCCCGATAGGCTTAGCTCAGACGCTAGATATAATAATTTATGTGATTTGTGTGTTGTCGACAATCGCAAATAAAATTATTTTCCGAATAAATTTGTTTGTTATAGTATATCTATAGTTCTTTCTCCCTAGGATCTACATCTTTCCTATCTTAAATCATCGAGACCGAAAATATGGATTTGATACATGGAGAAGAACTGAAGAAGGGCGAAGCAATTGGAGATACATAGAAAATATTTGGTGATCTAAGAAGACTTTCTTTTAAGGGTGGTAGTACCCTAGTTTCTCCCCGAACCGATTTTCTTTCTAGCCTTCTCGAATCTCGAGGACGAGATTCCTTTTAAGGGTGGTAGTTTGTAACATCCCAAAATTTTCCAAATTTTGCAATGTTAAATAAAATAAAATATGTTGATTTCATTGATGACTTTGTTGGAATTTTTGAAGAAATTGAAACTTTTGAGGACTTGTTTAAACTTTTCTCAATTAGGATGAAAACATTATACATGAGCGGATAAATATGACTATCCGAAATTATAAATCATGGTTGAGGAAAATTTATACAAATCCGATTTGTGCGTTGTATTTTATCACTTTGATCTAAGTGGTGTTTAAAACATTTTTTCCAAACCTTCTTGAACTAACTAAGATAGGGAATAATATGAATTTTCCAAGAGAGAGGAAATAATATGACTTTTCCAAAATATATAAAAGGTTTGGGTAATGATTTATTTGTGCTGTTACTTGATTCTTATTGAATTTCAAATATATCTTATTTCATTTCCAAAATAATAGTAATATAATATGAGGCGGGGATAACATGACATCCTCAAATATATAGTTGGAAACGATATAAATATATCACCTATATGTTTTTTTAAAACAAATTATTTTTATAATACTAAAGTAGGTGGAAACTATATTCCCTAAACCTGCTATAAATGTTTGTTTTATTGGATTTTACTTAGATTTGTACATCAAAAATTTGGTATTTATAAAGCCATAATCACCTTTAGTGCAATATAGAAAATAATAGAATAAAGAAAACGTAAGAGAGAATCAGCCAGAATGAACGAGACCAATTCGGCCCAGTCTAGCCCAACTAGGCCGACCGAGCGAGCCAGTCCAGATGAAGCGTTGTCTTCCTCCACCACGTTCAGAAGCTGTAACATACAGTCATGGTGCCTCCTCTTCCCCTCTTACTCCAGGACGTTATAAACCTCGAAACGCCCCGTCCTAAACATGGAAGTTACTCCCCATTCAACCACTGTTCCATTCAGGGGATTAAAACCCCACTTTAGTGCACCTTAAATCGCCCATAATTTGGAGCTGTAACGTCGGCCGACTGCCCTTCGGCACCCCATCAGGGCATCTCCAGCGACGCGACGCAAACGGACGCTGAGCCACGCAAACCTGGCCCAAATATGCGCCAGGTTTGCGTCTCGGTGGACGCTGCGCGGACGCGCAAAGTGACCGCTTGGTCCTGGCACGGGCCCGCCTGGCAGCGGCACAACTGCTTCGTCTTCGGCGGCATTACTTGCGGGTGGCGCGCCGCAGCCTTTGCAGGGCCGCGTTAATGGCGTGCCACGGCTTCCGCGAGCGTGCGCAGCTAGTAGACGTGGGCAGCTAGCAGACGCAGCGTCGATGCGTCTTCTCCGCCGATGCGCGGCGAGGCGTCGCTTCGGCGGTCTGCGGGCCGCCGCGCGTGCCGCGCGTAGTAATGGCGATGCCCCGCGTGGCGCGGCCGTCGCCCCGCCTCCGACCTATATAAACAGGGCGCCGACATCTCATCTCCTCCGCACTAAACCCTAGCCGCCGCTGCCGTAGCGCCACTCAATAGATCCACCATGAGCAGCACCGGGCGCGGCCAGGCTGCCGCGCCTCCACCTCCACCTTCACCTCCCACTCCACCTCCCCCGGCCTCGAGCTCCGACGACGGGTTCGACTCCGACGACAGCACCGACCTCCTCCACCCGGTCGGGGACGCCGCGGACCCGGGCCGAAGCGGAGAAGGAAGCAGAGCGAGGAGCGGGCGGCCCATGCGGCTGTCGACGCCGAGCTGGAACAGCCGCGAGCCGGCGGCCGCCGGCCGCAGCCGAGGACTCGACTCGGAGATTTCATGGTCACCCGATGACCCCGATGCGCCGACGCCGGAGGAGAAGGCGGCGGAGCAGGCGGGCCCTTGTCGCGTCTTTCGAGACGCTTAAGGACGAGGCCGCCAACGCGAGGCCGGGAGCAGGCATCGCAAGAGGACGCGGCGGCGCACCGAGCCATAGCGGCCGCGCGGGAGGCGGCGGAGAAGCGAGGCCACGTAGCGACGCAACGACGGTGCCGGCCCGTCAGGAACCAAGTAGTCTAGGTCTTGTATAGTTTTTATGTACTTTCTATGTTTGGTTTTCATATGAATCAATCGCTCGTGGTAGAAAACCAAAGGAATTGTATGAAGATCAAACTATGTTGCAATTCAAAAATGGGTCGCCCCGGTGGGAGCACACCCAGACGCAAACGGACGCGCGATCAAAATATATCCGCTGGGCGACGCAAACGGACGTTGCCGACCACTTTTGGGCGTCCGAAATGCGTCGCGCCGCTGGAGATGCCCTCATGTGATCTTTCCCCTCTCTATAAAAGAGTCATTCCTCACAACCTGGAACCCCATCCCTCCTACGAGTTCACGCCCAAAGGCTGCCGCTCTACCGGCAGGAGACTGTTCGTTGTCCGCCGCCGGCTGCCACGACACACACGGCCGTGACGAGGTAACCACGGGGAAGCAGGCTCCTATTTCGCTGCCTTTCGATTGCTGTTCTCCATGCATATCTTCCTTCGTATTTTAATCGACCAATTTCGTAGCCAGAGACGCCAGCCATCGAGCACCCCACGTCGCCTCTGACTATTCCCTGCGTGTTTGTGTTGATCTACTGCCGACTGCCAAGTACTAGATGGTATACTCATCCTTCTTTACCGTCCCGTTCTTTTCTTTTCAACACTCGTGTTGTTAGACGATCTGATCATGTATATCCAGATACCTATAGCCAAGTCACAATAGGATTTTACATGGACGTGGCTACACAGTGCTATAGCACCATATAGTCTACCACAGTGCCCTCCATGTTCGAATCGTTTTTTCCCCAAAATAGCATGTGGTCCCGCCAGCCTGTCCGGAAATAGAAAGTGGTCCCTCGGCCTCACATGCCAACTTGCACGCCGTTTTTTTGACTCGGTCAACAGAAAAAAGAACATCCCCACAACCACACAACGCCTCACGACAGGAATAAATATACATGCCAACGGGAGAAACAGACATCCCCCGACCAATTCCTCCCTGAAACCCTAACTCCTATCCTTCTTCCTCACGACGGCTTCAGATCTTACCTCCATTGCTGCCAGGAGAGGTTCTACCAACTCTTCTACCAAGACTACCACCATTGCTGGAGGACAAACTTCTTCCACCGTCAGAGGAATATACATCTTCCTCCTCCAAAGTTCATCAAGAAACACAACTTCTCCATCCACCTCCCAGTACTTCTAGCAGATCTGAAGAAACAGGATTCTGGGAACAAACCTGGGAAGATCTGAAGAAACATTCTGGGGACAAAGAACCTGGAGGTAACAAATTGTTCTTATCTCACCCCCTGTTCGCCCTAAAACTCCCAAACCTTCCAGTACATGTGTTTCTTACTTCTATTGCCCAAGATCTGGAACAACTGAGCCATCAGGAATTCGGATGGAAAAACTTCTATTCATGAAAAAGTATTCATGTTCAGGAAAAGCATGTTATTTTTGTAGGAACATGAACAAAAAGCATGCAAAGTTAGCTAAGCTACTGACCTGTCTAACTTAAGATAGCATCAAATTGATCCAGACCTTTGCATTGGAAGTAATTTTATACACCCAAAGAGAACTTGCATGTACATACCAGTGCATGCATCAGATGTATTGATCCAGAACACAAAAAGAACATGGAAACTAAGCTAGATATGTGTCATACTTAACATAGCAAACATACTGAACTTTGCATGGAAGCTAGGTTTATACACCCAAAGAGCACTTCTGTTTTGCATGATTTATACATCTGCTTGTTTGCATCATTCCATGAAGTTTTCAGTTGGAAGCCGGACATAAAAAAGAAGCACTTCTGAAGCCATCATGAAATTTACCCCTAAAAGTACTCGAAAATCCATGCAGCACCACTCCAGAACCTGTGTATTTGATTGTAATAAAATGGTTAGTTTACATCTAAAAATGCTCAAGTGAAAATGCACAAAAGAAATTATGAAACCCTGGTTTTTTAAATGTAATTGCTATGCTCAAGTGATTTGGGCAGACTTAAACATTTTGTACAATATGAACTAAGACATACACAACTTTGATTGCAGATATGGATCCAAAATGTTCTACAGGAGCACTAGATTTAAATCAACTAGCACTTGAAGGTGACAGGGTAATCAAAGATGTCAGTTTGTTCCATGATTTGCAAATAGAAGTAACGGGCAGCATACAAAGGACCTTGAGCAATCCAGATGTGACCAAAAGCTCAGAACATAGAAAGCATGCGAGTGGAAGCAACATTGGTGCTTCTGCTGACACAAACCCGGAAACTGGTGAAACACTATCAACTGATGATTCCGGCGGTGATGAAGATGAGGGTGAAGTCCAGTCAACACCATGCAGCCAAACTGAAGTTCAAACCCCTTTCAAAGGGAAGATCTATGATTCATGGGAGGATGCGAAGATGCAGTACAACCGATATGCTAAGAAGATTGGGTTTTCCATCAAATGCAGTACATCCAAGGTTTCGAAAATTGATGCTCAAAGAGACAAAGAGCTATTTGTTTGAAACAAGAGTGGAAAAAATGAAGACATCAATAAGTTAGAAGCACCACCTGTTAGGCAAAGGAACAGAAGCATCACCAAGAAAACTGAATGCAAAGCTAGATTGAGAATTAAAAGGAGAGGAACAAAGTGGTATGTCACATACTTCATTGAAGAACACAATCACAGTTTGGTGAAGAAGTTTTCCTTGAAAAAGTATTTGAGATCTCACAAAGGAATACCTAAGGAAGAGAAGGATTTTGTTCAGCTCTTGCATAAGGTTAATCTATCTGCCGGCGTGGTAATGAGGATTATGGGAGAGGTCTATGGCGGTCTCGCAAATGTACCCTATGACAGTAAGGATGTGAGCAATTTCATGGCTAAAATTGATGAAGAACACACGCACAAAGACATGTCCCTGTTGCTAGCTTACTTTGCAAGGATAAAAAAAGAAGACCCAGATTTCTATTTCAACATACATACAGATCATGCGGACAAAGTGGACCGCATATTCTGGGTAGATGGGCCAGCGATTGCTGCTTACAAAAATTACAGTGATTGCCTCTCATTCGACAGCACCTACATGACCAACATGTACAATATGCCTTTCGCACCATTCGTTGGAATCAATAGGTATTGTCAAACAATCCAGCTAGGATGTGGGTTCCTAAAGAATGAGAACATCGAGAGTTTTGTCTGGTTGTTTCAGAAGTTTCTTGAGGCTATGGGTGGTGACATAGGCATCCCCAATGGGCCTGCCGAAGATGGTACCTGGGGTTTACTGAAGGCCCACGGCCCGAAGGATAAGAAGATTCGGAAGCCCAAGATACTATTAAGGAAAGCTAGAGTTGTAATAGGAAGCATTATTTGTAATCTTACGGGACGAGTTAGAAACCCTCCCGGACTCTGTAAGCTTGTGTATCAAGAATCCCTCGGCTCCGCCTCCTATATAAGGGGGAGTCGAGGGACAAAGAAAGGATCGAATCATTGTCTCACAAACCCTAGTTTTTACATCATCGAGTACTTTTCGGCTGAAACCTTCGAGATCTACTTGCCCTCTACATCCAACGAAACCCTAGTCTACAACTCGTAGGCATTGACAAGTTAATACCTTGTCAATTGGCGCCGTCTGTGGGATTTAGAGGCGACAAGGAGCTGATCTCGATGGCACGTTCAAGATCGTCGACTTCGTCGGTAGCAAGCAACATCATGGACAGAGGGAAACATATCGAAACTGGTCTCGTTGATTTTGTTCCTCAGCCGCCCTCCCGTTTGAATGCATATGCGTATCTGGAGGAGCCCATGGAGATGACGTTCGGAAAGTTTCACTTCCGCGTCGAGAAAGAAGGAGCGTATCGTGTCGAAATTCTGCTCTCGTCGGGATTATCGGCGGTCGATTCTGATTTTTCGAGTTCAACATCGTCAACCAAGTCAGGCGATGAGGAAACTTCATCGCCACGCTTCATCAGCACCAGAGCAAGCGAAAAACTCGCCAAGATCCTCAGCGACATGTCCTTCGAGTCATCTGCGGACTCCGATATAAGCGATGACTCGAGTAGCATCGACAGCTTCAACTTCATCGAAAGATCCACTACCGTTGGCAAGGTCTTCACCAATCTGTATGATGGTGTCACCAAACCCAGCATGGTCCAGAATCCAAAATATCATCAGATTTATGCCATTGAAGAAGCAAGTCGCGATCAGGAGGAGACATCAGAGGCTTTCGACGAATTGGGAAATCCATATGTCGATCCCTCTGACCTAAGGCGAGGTTTGGGCAATAAATATGTCGGGCCTACACCACGTATTAGGGTTCAAACTCCCACAAGCAGCATGGGATAGAGCCACAAGAGCTATGGATGGTTCAGAACCAATGGCGACAACTGCTACGACTGAAGAATTGCAGGCCTACCAATATAGGCTCGCTCGAGCTGGAAGAGAATTGGAAAAACAGACAGCTGCTCTGAATAGAAGAAGGGAGGCAGCTTCCGCATCAAGCAGGCAAAGAGCGGAGTTAAGTCGACAATCAGGAACTTCGGGAGATAGCCACAGAGAAGCTCGAAGGAGAGCAAGATCTCGGCTGCAAAATATACCTGAAGCTGAAAGAGAGACTTTAATTCAAAACCTCGATATGTCTTTTATGTCAATCGACACGAGGGGGAATATCATTCCAAAAACACCGGAAGCAGGATACATGTGTTATCACCAGAATTTGACCGGATCAGAGGTGGGCCGCGACTAAAGATGGGCTTGAAGAATATATATGGAAGAAATACATGAATCGGCCTTATATGCAAAGTTTGGGCTAGTTTGCCCGTGTATACGTAAATATAGTAGGATACGTGTCGGTTAGATAGAATTTGGCTCGTGCACGGTTGGGATTATTCCCACGTTAGAAAGTCTACGGACTATAAATATGTATCTAGGGTTTATGAAATAAACAACAACCACGTTCACCACAAACCAATCTAGGCGCATCGCCAACTCCCTTGTCTCGAGGGTTTCTTCCGGGTAAGCATCATGCTGCCTAGATCGCATCTTGCGATCTAGGCGATACACGTTTATTCGTTGTTCATGCGTTGCTCGTGCTGAAGCCTTGTTGATGGCGAGCAACGTAGTTATCATAGATGTGTTAGGGTTAGCATTGTTTCATCGTATCATATGCTTTCGTCCAGTGCAACCCTTAGACGTCTAGCCGCCCTTACACCTATCTTAGGTGTAAGGGCGACACCCGCTTGATCATTATTTAGTAGATCCGATCCGTTATGATTGCTCCTTGTTCTTCAAGGATTAGTTTAATATCTGCATAGTTAGGCCTTACAAACGGGTTGAAGGATCCGGTGGCACGTAGGGTGTAGTTTGCTAGCCCTAGACAAGATGTTCCGGGGATCAACTTCATGTTGGTTTTTAGGCCTTGTCTAGGGTCGGTTTACGATCACCGTGCGTGGCCGCCGGGCTCAGTCACGCGTAGGATGTTCCGATTATGTGGTGAAAACCCTAAATCGTAGTAGGTCGTTTTAGCTTTATTTTGATCAAGCGGGACCACCATCCGATCGTACACCTCGTACGGATCATGGGTGGATCGGCTCCTTGAGCCGATTCACGGGACAACCCGAGAGCCGATCGAGGCTCGTATTTAATGTTTACGTGTATGCCATGCGGGAAACTAAGCGAGGCAAATCCATCACCTTCCGACCAGGTATAGGTCAGGTGGCACGCCCTTGCACCGGCATCGGACGTGCGTGCCGAGTCTTTGCGGGCCGTCGCTCGAGGGACCAGGGCCAGCCCGCAGTCTCGGGAGCCTCCCGGCTCTACTTGTGTTGCCCGTCGCTGCTCGCCGGTGGGTTTCGACCGCAACACATTCCGGCACGCTCGGTGGGACGAGTCTTCGACATCAACCGCATCGCCATCTACATCCGAGATGGCGGAAGGCACTCCGATCACGTACGAGGATCCGACCGAGGAGCTCAAGAAGAAGTATGACGAGGTCAAAGCGATCCTCGAAGCCGACCTCATCGGCTCTTTCCGAGAGAACCCGCTCACACGGCATCGGGTGGAAAGGGTTCTCACCTGAAGGCGCGCTCGATGGAGTGGACCTGTCCGCCCCGTCGGAAGAACGCACCGGGTCTCGCGTCGGGAGATTAACTTCATGGTAGCTCATTCGCTGCACCGCCATTCTGAGAGCCTGGTGAACACTTTGGAGCGTGTCGCTCTTCGGGTGATCCAGGAAATCATGAGGCATCGGTACTCTCCGTCGGGACCAGCTCTAGGGACTCACCAAGGAGAGATGCCACTCCGGTCCCGACCACCGCTGCCATTCGCGTTGGCAGCACCGAAGTGCCGAGTTCACCGGCATACGTCGTCTACAAGATCGGTGGTGACCCTAGTGATTACCAGTTCTTGCATGAGGCACCTAAGGAGATCCCTCACGGATACACGTGCACATACGTGCCGGACTCGCGATAGCTCGGGCACTCACAAACCGGACCGCAACGACGGGGACTTACGGAACGAGCGGGAGGAACTTCGGGAACGGATCTTGAGAAGCGGACGTGGCTAGCTAAGTATGCCACTCCGATAAACCTCCGAGCCCAACTCCTGCGGTTGGCTCGGAGTTTGAGAAGCAAGCGTGGCTGGCTAAGTATGCCACTCCGGCGAATCTTCGAGTTCGACTCCTGCAGCCGAGCACCGCGGATCAGATCGAGTACAATCTTGAGAGACCAGTTCGGCATGGTGCCGAAAAGGAGGGCAATCGGCTATTCCAAGCCGTACCCCAACGAGTACGAGTTGATCCCACTACCACCCAAATATCGGCTCCCTGAATTCTCCAAATTTAGTGGATCAGATGGTTCCAGCTCAATCGAGCATGTGACCCGATATTTGGCACAGCTGGGCACGATCTCAGCATCAGATGAACTACGCGTGAGGTTCTTTGCACAGTCCCTCACAGGATCGGCTTTCGGGTGGTACACATCGCTGCCACCAGACTCAATCCGGACTTGGAAGCAGTTGGAAGAGCAGTTCCATATGCGGTATCACTCGGAGGCTTCCGAGGCTGGGATTGCCGATCTAGCACAAGTACAACGAAGCGCGGAGAAACGGTGTCGAATACGTCCGGCGCTTCGGGACCGTTAGGAACCGATGCTATTCGGCTCGTGTGACTCGAAAAGAAGCGATCGAGTTGGCGGTGGTGGGTCTCGCATCACCGATCAAGGATGTGGCCTCCCAAGCGAGACTACCCTTCACGGCGCACATGGTGCGAAGGCGTCATTATATGAACGAGCGCCACCCGGATGTATACCGGGATAAATTCAAGCGTGCGGTGGTCCTGGTTGAAGCGGATGAAGATGAAGGCTCGCGGGAGATCAAGAGGTAGCAGTGGCTGAATGGACTCGGGGGCAAGCCCCGTGTCCCGTAAGTGGGTTAAGCCACAAGGTCCTCCAAGAGGGTTTGACTTCGATGTGACCAAGGCTGAGCAAATTTTCGACCTCTTACTTAAGGAGAAGCGGCTAAAGGTACCCGAAGGCCACAAGATCCCCACGGCTCGGGGAGCTGAACGGAAAGCCATACGCAAGTGGTATAACACGTTCACCCATGCCACCAACGACTGCAGGGTGTGGCGTCGGCAGATCCAAATGGCGATAGAACAAGGGCGTCTAATTTTCAGCCGGTACGCCATGAAAGTCGACACACACCCCTTCCCCGCCGTTAACATGGTGGAGTGCACTTACCGCAGGAAGTGCCAGCCAGGTTTCTCGTTCAACATCAACATGGTCGGACTCGGGCACCACCACGGTAAGGACGAGAGACGAGGGCGGTTGCTCTCATAGCAAAGACAAAGAGGAAGCCGTTCCACGCGATCGGCTCCGGCACGATGGCAAGCGCTACATCACAGAGGGAGAAGTGAGGAATGTGCGATATCAGCGACCTCTCTCTGATCACCTCCTCAACAAATATGTGAGTCAATACGACCAACGCCGACGATACAACAACAATGATGAAAGAGATCGTCTGGCTAGGGACGCCAGGAGACATCGTCGGCATGATCGCGATGAGGAGAGATATGAGCGCCACGCCAAGGAAAAGTCGAGAGAGCAAGACGACGTGGATAGACACTGGGACTGTCCCTTCTTCGGACACTGCTTTGGGATTCGAGGAATGAGCCGATTGCCTACAATCGGCAAGCGCCGAGAATGTAGACAGAAGAAGAAGGATGCAGCTAACGTGTCCGTGTTCAAACGTCTAGGGCCTCTCCCGCCTCGGAACAAGCACGCTGAGTCCTCTCGGGTAGAAGATCTCGAGGAACTAGAGGACGATAATGAAGAAGAAGAAGATAAGTACCACCGGCCAAGGTGGTGCCCTGATGGACTCAGCCGTTCCCAAAAGCGTAGGGTTCAGCGAATACGTGGTTTGGAGGAAGCCGAAAGGTTATACCTGCACATGTTAAGGAAGGCGCGGCCTGATCTGGCCGCGAAAATTCAGCGAACCCTGGATGAAGAAGGTCGGCCACAAAGGAAAGAGTGGCGCCCCGGACAAAGGGAGCCGATGATGAGACATCGGCTGGCACAAACATGGTGTTCATCCTTCAGACGGAGTTTAGTGCTCCGGGATTAGACGAAGCACCTGTGGCACAACCTGATCGCGGCCCACGGCCGGTTATCTTTGAGAAGCCACGAGAAAGAAGCTACGGACATCCGAAGGCCACTGTACTTGCGAGGTTATATCAATGGGCAGCCTCGTCAACAAGATGCTTGGTGGACACCGGAGCGGCGATCAACATTATGCCATACTCCATGCTACGTCGGTTGGGACGCTCTAGCTCGGATCTGATCAAGACCAACGTTACATTGAGCGATTTCAACGGCCAAGCATCTGACGCACAAGGTGTTACGAACGTGGATTTGACCGTAGGAAGGAAAACCATCCCTACGACGTTCTTTATTGTCGATAGCAAGAGCACCTATGCTATCCTGCTAGGGAGAGATTGGATCCACGCCAACTGTTGCATTCCATCCACGATGCACCAATGCTTAATACAGTGGGATGGAGATGAAGTAGAGATCGTCCACGCAGATGACTCAGCCGAGATTTCAACGGCTGGCATGAACGTTTGGGAGACGACAGGCCAAGAGCCACTCTCAGGCATCAATTTGGACGACTGCGAGCGCATCGACGTGACGAAGGACGGAGTTAGGCTGGTCTTATCCACCGGCCTGACCGTGTAGCAAGAACAAATCTATGGACAAACGTGGCGAGGCCGATCCTTGTGATCGGCCCCAAAGATCTATGGACAAACATTGCAAAACCTTGTTGACGTCAGAAACCCCCTGGCGGGCAGAGACGGGCAACACCGTAGAGCCGGGAACAACTAGGGCTGCGGCTGGCCCCAGTCCCTCAGAGCGACGGCCCGCAAAGCCTCTCCGGTCGCACGCGCCGATGTTTATCACAGGGCGTGCCACCCGACCTATACCCGGTCAGGAAGGTGTGGATGATGCCTCGCTTAGTTTCCTGCGGGGCACACACGTAAACGTTAAATACGAGCCTCGATCGGCTCTCGGGTTATCTCGTGAATCGGCTCAAAGAGCCGATCCACCCATGATTCGAGACGAGGTGTCCGAATATATGGTGGTCCTGCTTGATCAAGGTAAAGCTAATGAGATCTACGACGATTTAGGGTTTTCACCGCATAATCGGATCGTCCTACTCCGAGTTGGGCCTCGCGGCCACGCACGGTGATCGTAAGCCGATCCTAAACAAGGCCTAAAAACCAACACGAGGTTGATCCCCGGAACATCCTCGCTTAGGGCCAACGAACGACACCCTACGTGCCGCTGGATCCTCCCCCTTTGTAAGGCCTAACTATTGCGAGATATTAAACTAATCCTTGTAGAACAAGGAGCAATCGTAACGGATCAGATCTACTAAACTATGATCAAGCGGGGTGCCGCCCCTACACCTAAGATAGGTGTAAGGGCGGCTAGACATGCGAGGGTTGCACTACGAAAGCATGTAATATGAAGAACAATGCTAACCCTAACATGTCTAAGATAGCTACGTTGCTCGCCATCAAAAGGCTTCGAGTACGAGCAACGCATGAACAACGTGGGCAGGCTTGTGCTGCCTAGATCGCAAGATGCGATCTAGGCAGCATGGTGCTTACCGGTAGAAACCCTCGAGACGAAGGAGTTGGCGATGCGCCGAGATTTGTTTGTGGTTGAACGTTGGTTGTTGTTTATTCCATAAACCCTAGGTACATATTTATAGTCCAGTGGATTTTCTAACGTGGGAATAATCCCACCGTGCATGAGTAAAATTCTAACTTCTAAACTAAGATGCGATCTAACATGTTATAGATACATGGGCAAACAAGCCCAACTTGGTATAAAAGGCCGATTCACGTATTTCTTCCATGTATATTCTTCAAGTCCATCTTGATCGCGGCCCACCTCTGACTCGGTCAAATTCTGGTGATAACACATGCCCCCTGGTTTTGGAAATGACATTTCCAAAATCATTACGCTTTCTTTCGTCGGGTCATGTCGTGGCGGAGCGTAACCGCCGCGAGAATCCTCATCATGATGCCTTGCCCCTTCCACTTCTCCACGTGGCCGCAAAACTTTCCTGTTGGGCAACATCTCCTCAGAAACTGCTGTGGCATTGAATCTCTCTCATATCCCCTTTATTTAACCGTTCTAAACAGCTTGCGTCTCCTTCGTCCTTCTCGCATTAGCACCAAAAACCCTCCGTGCCGCCATGTCTTCTTCCTCCTCCTCCGAGTTTTCCTACGGGTCCGACTCCTCCGCGAGACGCCGCCGAAATTCGTGCCCGGAGAAGACCGGGACGAGGAGAGCCATGCCTCCTCCATTTGGTCTGAGGACGACAAGTCCTTGACCAGCGGGGATGAAGATCTTCAGTTCCTCGCCGACGGGGAACTGGAGTCAAAAAGCGAGGACGACCAGTTCTCCTGGGACGGCTGCCCCACCTCTGAAGAAGAGGGAGAAGAAGACGACGACGACGACTCCCTCGAGGGCTACCCGCCGGCGAAACGCCTCCGCATGTGGTGGGACGACGACAGCAGCGACGACGAAGACGGGGATGAAGCCCCCGTGGAGGGCTACGGGAGCAGCGACGAGGAGCCCATCGGCAGCAGTGCCGATGAGAGTTCTGAGGATGTCGATGAGGGCAGTGATGGCCCGTAGATTAGGATCTAATAGTATAGGCCTAGCAGTAGTAGATTGGTCAATAGACCCTTCTTTTGTTCTTCTTTCCTTGAACAATCGGCTCCCCATTGTAAGAAATCTCAATATTAATGAAGAATTCCCTTAACTTGATTTCGCCGATTTCTTTCATGCTGAGTTTGTCGACTGTTGGCCTAATCCATGCTTAGTGACTGATGGCAACGCATCAGTTTCACGATAATCTGCGAGACAAGCCAATTTAGCCATCCCTCCAAGCTAGCTAGCTCTGCCGATGACGATGGCACAGCCGATCTTAGTAAGCTGGCGACTTGATCTTTGAGCAGGCGACTTTAAAAGAGCCCTGGAACTGTCTTGGATGCTCAAACTGATGACTCTGTAACAGAACACCACTCTCCAGACCAGTTGTGTCGTAGGGCTAGCCGATTCCAACCAAATCGGTTCTCCAGAGCAAAGACCTTTAGAGCGAGCTGCCCCCCGAGCCTTAACCAAGGCGAATCAACCACATGTGCCGACATTAGCCTTAACTCATGACGTAGCCCCAAGCAGGGAACCTTCAGGGTGAACTGCCCCCCGAGCTTCTTCAATCTACTTCTTGCGCCTTGCAAATCAGATCAGATCCTTCCTTACCCTGATTTGCATACCCAGGTTGCTCTTGGCGTTGTTCTTGAAGAGAGGGTCCGAGCCCTTAAACTACTCCATTGAGGAGTTCCTTAAATCGATGTCTGCTGCATCGGCTTTTATATCCTTAAGTCGATGTCTGCTGCATCGGCTGTGCTCGAAATTTTTCGAATTTTCGGCCGATTTGTGTATCGGCCCCCATACTCCAATACCCATCATCAAAGGATGAGACGCTTCTACTGCATATCCTCGTGTTTTATCCACTCAGGTGCCCCCGGAGCCGATTCCGTCAAGAGAATTGATGGTATCGGCTCCGTTGGATAACATGTTGAACCCAGGCGAGAATGGACGGTGAGGATAATTTTGGCCGATTGCTGGAATCGGCCTCCACGTTGCTTGCTCGGTGAAGGTTTTGTAATGTCCCTTCATAAATTTTTGGGGCCGATCACAAGGATCAGCCTCGCCACGTTTGCTCATTGACGTGCTCTTGCTACTCGTTCGAAGCCGGTAGATAAAACCAGCCCAATCTCCGACGTTATCATGTTGGTGCGCTTGCTGTCGTCCACCTTGAGGGCATCGTGAAATCGTGGAGCACTAAGCTTTGTCGGAAGAACGAGCACCATGTTTGTGCCGGCCGATGTTTCATCATCGGCTTTCCTTTGCTTGGGGCGCCACTCCATTTTCCGTGGACGACCCTCTTCATCCAGGGTTCGCTGAACCTTCGCAGCCGGATCAGGCCTTGCTCTTCCTCAATGTATGCAAGTATAACCTCTCGGCTTCTTCCAGGCCGCGCAATCGTTGAACCCCGCGTTTCCGGGAACAGCTGAGTCCATCGGGGCACCACCTTGGCCGGTGATACCTGTCTTCTTCTTCTCCCTCGTCTTCCGAATCTTCGAGATCTTTCAACCGAGGGGACTCAGCCTCGTTTGCTTCGTGGCGGGAGAGGTCCTAAGCGCTCGAACACGGACACGTTGGCTGCCTCCTTCTTCTTCCGGTTGCATTACGGGCAATTGCCGATTGTTGGCAATCGGCTCATTCCTGAATCCCAGCAGTGCTCGAAGAAGGGACAATCCCGGTCACCGTCCTCGTCGTCTTGCTCCCTTGCCTTTTCCTTGGCACAACGCTCGTGCTCCTCCTCATCGCGATTATGCCGACGATGTCTTCTGGCTTCTCTAGCCAGACGATCTCTTTCATCATCATCGCTGGACCGTCGGCGTTGGTCGTACCGACTCACATACTTGTTGAGGAGGTGATCGAGAGAGGTCGCTGATATCTTATGTTCTTCACTTCTCCCTCTCGTGACGTAGCGCTTGCCATCTTGGCGGAGCCGATCGCGTGGAGCGGCTTCCTCTGTATCTTTGCTATGAGAGCAGGCTGCCCTCATCTCCATCCTTGCCGCCGTGGTGTCCAAGATCTACCATGTTGATATTGCACGAGAAACCCGGCTGGCACCCTCCATGGCAAGCATACTCCACCATGTTTACGGCGGGGAAGGGGTGTGTGTCGACCTTCATGGCGTATTGGTTGAAAATCAACCGTCCATTTTCTATCGCCATTTGGATCTGCTGCCGCCACACCCTGCAGTCGTTGGTGGTGTGGGAGAACGTGTTATGCCATTTGCAGTATGGCCTTCCGTTCAGCTCTTGCACCGTGGGGAACTTGTGGCCTTCGGGTACCTTTATATGCTTCTCCGTGAGTAAGAGATCAAAAATCTGCTCGGTTTTGGTCACGTCGAAGTCGAACCCTTTTGGAGGGCCTTGTGGCTTCACCCATTTGCGGGTCACGGGGCCCGTCGCTCGAGTCCATTCAGCCACTGCTATCTCCCGATCTCCCGCAGCACCTTCATCTTCGTCTGCCTCAACCAGGGTCACCGCACGCTTGAATTTATCCTGGTAAACATCTGGGTGGCGCTGTTCATATGCTGACAGCTTCTGCACCATGTGCGCCAACGAAGGGTAGTCTGCTTGGGAGGCCACGTCCTTAATCGATGATGAGAGACCCACCACCGCCAACTCGACTACTTCTTTTTCACTTATATGAGCCGAAAAGCATCGGTTCCTAATGGTCCTGAAGCGCTGGACGTATTCTGACACTGTTTTCCCGCGCTTCTGTCGTACTTGCGCTAGATCGGCAATACCAACATCGGAAGCCTCTGAGTGATACTGCTCATGGACCGTTCTTCCAAGCTGCTTCCAAGTCCGGATGGAGTTCGGTGGCAGCGATGTGTACCACCCGAAAGCCGATCTCGTGAGGGATCGTGCGAAGAACCTCACACGCAACTCGTCCGACGCTGAGATCGTGCCCAGCCTGTGCCAAATATCGGCTCACATGCTCGATGGAGCTGGAACCATCTCGATCCACTAAACTTCGTGAAGTCCGGGAGCCGATATTTGGGTGGTAGCGGGATCAGTTCGTAGTCGTTGGGGTACGGCTTGGTGTAGCCGAACGTCTTCCTTTTCGGCATCATGCCGAACCGATCTTTCAGAATTGCACAAATCTGATCCGCTCGTGATGGCTGAAGGTGTCGAACCCCCGAAGATTCGCCGGGGTGGCATACTTAACCAGCCATGCTTGCTTTTCCGGTTCTAAGCCAAACTGCAGGAGCTGGGCTTTGGAGGTTTGTCGGGGTGGCGTACTTAGCCAGCCACGATTGCTTCTCAGGATCGGCTCCTGACGTTCCTCCTGCCGTTCCAGAGGCCCCTGATATTGCAGCCTGGTTCGAGAGTGCCCAGGCGTTGCAGTCCGGTACGTATGCGCACGCGTATCCGTGCGGGATCTCCTTGGGTGCCTCAGGTAGGAATTGGTAGTCACTAGGATCACCACCAATCTTGTAGACGACGTATGCCGATGAGTTCGGCAGTTCCGGTGCTGCCCATGCGAACGGCTGGGGCTGGAGCGGCATCTCTCCCTTGAAAGTCCCCAGAGCTGGTCCCGATGGAGAATACCGGTGGCTCATGATTTCCTGGACGACGCGCGAGCGACACGCTCCAAAGTGTTCACCAGGCTCTCAGAGTGGCGGTGCAGCGAATGAGCCACCATGTAGTTGATCTCCTGCCGCAGCGACCTGGTGCGTTCTTCTGACGGGGCGGACAGATCCACTCCATCAAGCGCGCCTTCAGGTGTGAAACCCTTCCACCTGACGCCATGGGAGCGGGTTCGGTGGAAAGAGCCGATGAGTTCGGCTTCGAGGGTTGCCTTGATCTCGTCATGTTTCTTCTTGAGCTCATCAGGCAGATCCTCGTACGTGACCGGAGTGTCTTCCGCCATCTCGGATGTAGATGGCGATGTTGTGGATGTCGAAGGTCGTCGTCCCACCGGGCGTGCCAGAATGTGTTGACGTCAGAAACCCCCTGGCGGGCAGAGACGGGCAACACCGCAGAGCCGGGAACAACTAGGGCTGCGGCCGGCCCCCGTCCCTCCGAGCGACGGCCCGCAAAGCCTCCTGGTCGCACGCGCCGATGTTTATCACAAGGGCGTGCCACCTGACCTATACCTGGTCGTGAAGGTGTGGATGATGCCTCGCTTAGTTTCCTGCAGGGCACACACGTAAACGTTAAATACGAGCCTCGATCGGCTCTCGGGTTATCCTGTGAATCGGCTCAAAGAGCCGATCCACCCATGATTCAGACGAGGTGTCCGAATATATGGTGGTCCTGCTTGATCAAGGTAAAGCTAATGAGATCTACGACGATTTAGGGTTTTCACCGCATAATCGGATCGTCCTACTCCAGGTTGGGCCTCGCGGCCACGCACGGTGATCGTAAGCCGATCCTAAACAAGGCCTAAAAACCAACACGAGGTTGATCCCCGGAACATCCTGTTTAGGGCCAACGAACGACACCCTACGTGCCGCCGGATCCTCCCCCTTTGTAAGGCCTAACTATTGCAGATATTAAACTAATCCTTGTAGAACAAGGAGCAATCGTAACGGATCAGATCTACTAAACTATGATCAAGCGGGGTGCCGCCCCTACACCTAAGATAGGTGTAAGGGCGGCTAGACATGCGAGGGTTGCACTACGAAAGCATGTAATATGAAGAACAATGCTAACCCTAACATGTCTAAGATAGCTACGTTGCTCGCCATCAAAAAGGCTTCAGTACGAGCAACGCATGAACAACGTGGGCAGGCTTGTGCTGCCTAGATCGCAAGATGCGATCTAGGCAGCATGGTGCTTACCGGTAGAAACCCTCGAGACGAAGGAGTTGGCGATGCGCCGAGATTTGTTTGTGGTTGAACGTTGGTTGTTGTCTATTCCATAAACCCTAGGTACATATTTATAGTCCAGCAGACTTTCTAACGTGGGAATAATCCCACCGTGCATGAGTAAAATTCTAACTTCTAAACTAAGATGTGATCTAACATGTTATAGATACATGGGCAAACAAGCCCAACTTGGTATAAAAGGCCGATTCACGTATTTCTTCCATGTATATTCTTCAAGTCCATCTTGATCGCGGCCCACCTCTGACTCGGTCAAATTCTGGTGATAACAAACCTTCATTGAGCGATTCAATCAACATGGAGGCCTATTCCAGCAATCGGCCAAAATTATCCTCACCATACGTTCTGCCTCTGTTCAATGCCGATCTAACGAGGCAACGGGTTTACGTCGGCTGATGAGTTGGAAGAAGTCAACATTGGTCCTAACGAAGCCGACGTCCAAATATAGTGCCTTGGCTAACTACAGAGCCGATATCCGCATTACCTGGCAGATTCGGCTCGGGGGGCACCTAATCAGATGAACATGTACGATACATGTGCAGTGAAATATTGGGGGCCGATAGAAAATCGGCCAGTAAAAAAAAATTCTCATGATGTACAGCCGATGCACGGACATCGACTTTAGAGCTAATATAAGAAACAAAAGCCGATGCACAGCCATCGACTCTAGTACAAATTACACAGACGCGGATTTCGACCAAGTCGGTCTTCAGTTCAGCTTCGAGGCCTTCTGCTTCCCTGAGGGGGTGAACAATGAGCTGATTTTATTGCCCGAACATTTTCTTCGAAGACCTCCAACCCTTTGCGCAAAGTCGCCAGCTCAGCAGGGCTGTCAGAAGCGTCAGTTTTGGCGTACAAGGCAGCCTTTTGCTCATTAAGCCGTTGGTGTTTCGTCTGCAATATCGGCTTTCAATGGAAGAAAAGGTGATCGGCTCTGGTGTATCTACTGATGGCTTGGCCAAGTTGGCCACCTTCTCGGCCTACACTCATAGGAATTGCTCGGGACCAGAGTGGTTGACCCTTTCTTGGAGGCCGATGGTGGCAAGTCCGGCTAGCTCGTGTGGTGGTTTTCTCGCTTTGCTCGAGCTCGGGTCCATTTGTCCGAACCGTGTGTCCTCACCGCCGTTCTCGCCTTGACTGAGGCTCGGGGGGCAGCTGACCTGGTAGACGCTCTGTTTTTAGAAGCCGATTGGGGTTTCATCGGCTGGCCCTCCATCATAACCTTCTTCAAAGGTGGTGAGTTGTTGTAGAAGAAGACCACCAGAGCTGCTGAAAGGAATTTGAAAGGGAAGCCGTCATCATCTACACGGTCAGGGCCGTTTCTGTTGATGCAAAAAGATAGAGCAAGGCGCTATGTTCGAACAGCAAGGAGTGGTTAAGGATCACCTTCGTGCCCGAGACCATAGCGTGGGCATTGGATGATGTTGCCTTTGGGTCCGTTGCGCTTGCGAACCCGCGCGATTGACATCTTGAGGTTCATATGGCCGTGGGTTGGATCTGTTCAAGCGGCAATCTGGGGATTTGAGTTTTGCTCTTTCGGATAAGTCGCAGGTTACCATTTGAATAGACAATAGAGTTGGCCTTGCTCGCGTTTTATGGCAAGGGCCGATGCACTGCCATCGGCTCTTAATGTGTTGACTCACTTTAACAGTCGGCAAAGTTGGAAAAGGGACAGAATCAGCTGAGAAATGTCTTCTTCATTAATAAGAAGGGTCTTTTACAATGAAGAGCCGATTGCACAAGAAAGGAAGAACAAAAGAAGAGCCGATTGCTCAGGAACTACTAATCCTACATTACCAATCCTCGCTGGCCTCATCGTCGACATCGTAGCTGCCGTCGGCGCTGCTTCCGGAGAGTTCCTCGTCGCTGCTGCCCCAGCCCTCGGCCGGAGCCTCTTCTTCCTCGTCATCATCATCATCCTCGCTGTCCGCCCAAGCGCGGAAGCGCTTCGCCGGCGGATACCCAGCGGGGGAGGATGATTTGAATCATCCTCCTCCTCTTCCTCTTCTTCCTCCGCTTCTTCTTCTTCCTCCTCCTCGTCGGAGGAGGTGGAGTTCGCCCAGGAGTGGAGGTCGTCTTCTCTCTCGCTCTTCAGCTCCCCTTCGATGAGGAACTGGAGGTCGTCCTCCCCATCGGTCGAGGTAAGTCACCATCTGACCCGACGAGTGCTTCGGGTGGGCCATCTGGCACGTGGTCAAAGTTCCACTCCTGCTCGCTCGAGGAAGAAGATTGGAAAGAGAGGCCTGAGGAGATGGAGGAAGAGGAAGACATTGCTACAGGGGAAGAGGGTTTTTTAGGTGCCGATGGCCGTAACAGAGCAAGGGGATGAAGTGGCGAACCGTTCGGCACAGTTAAATAGAGGGGGTATAGTGGAGATTTAATGCCATTACGGTTTCCGAGGAAGTGATGTTAAAGCTATCAAATCTTGCAAAGAAGTTGTGAGGGCAAGGCATCATGATGAAGGATACCTGCGACGGTTCTCGCTTCTGCCACGACATGACCCGACGAAGGAAAAGCAGAGTGATTTTGGAATTGTCATTTCCAAAACCAGGGGGGCATGTGTTATCACCAGAATTTGACCGGATCAGAGGTGGGCCGCGACTAAAGATGGGCTTGAAGAATATATATGGAAGAAATACATGAATCGGCCTTATATGCAAAGTTTGGGCTAGTTTGCCCGTGTATCTGTAAATATAGTAGGATACGTGTCGGTTAGATAGAATTTGGCTCGTGCACGGTTGGGATTATTCCCACGTTAGAAAGTCTACGGACTATAAATATGTATCTAGGGTTTATGAAATAAACAACAACCACGTTCACCACAAACCAATCTAGGCGCATCACCAACTCCCTTGTCTCGAGGGTTTCTTCCGGGTAAGCATCATGCTGCCTAGATCGCATCTTGCGATCTAGGCAAGTACACGCTTATTCGTTGTTCATGCGTTGCTCGTGCCGAAGCCTTGTTGATGGCGAGCAACGTAGTTATCATAGATGTGTTAGGGTTAGCATTGTTTCATCGTATCATATGCTTTCGTCCGTGCAACCCTTAGACGTCTAGCCGCCCTTACACCTATCTTAGGTGTAAGGGCGGCACCCCGCTTGATCATTATTTAGTAGATCCGATCCGTTATGATTGCTCCTTGTTCTTCAAGGATTAGTTTAATATCTGCATAGTTAGGCCTTACAAACGGGTTGAAGGATCCAAAGGCACGTAGGGTGTAGTTTGCTAGCCCTAGACAAGATGTTCCGGGATCAACTTCATGTTGGTTTTTAGGCCTTGTCTAGGGTCGGTTTACGATCACCGTGCGTGGCCGCCGAGCTCAATCACGCGTAGGATGTTCCGATTATGTGGTGAAAACCCTAAATCGTAGTAGGTCGTTTTAGCTTTATTTTGATCAAGCAGGACCACCATCCGATCGTACACCTCGTACGGATCATGGGTGGATCGGCTCCTTGAGCCGATTCACAGACAACCCGAGAGCCGATCGAGGCTCGTATTTAATGTTTACGTGTATGCCATGCAGGAAACTAAGCGAGGCAAATCCATCACCTTCCTGACCAGGTATAGGTCAGGTGGCACGCCCTTGCACCAGCATCGGACGTACGTGCCGAGTCTTTGCGGGCCGTCGCTCGAGGGACCAGGGCCAGCCGCAGTCCTGGGAGCCTCCCGGCTCTACTGTGTTGCCCGTCGCTGCTCGCCGGTGGGTTTCTGACCGCAACAACATGGCAACGCAAGCTTTCATCCTAGCGTCCAGGCCACCTCCCGAGGATCCAAGAGAAGCGTTGTACAACATGGCCATGGCAGGATGTGGAGCCATGGGAGCAGCGTTCGCAGCCACACCTCCCGAAGGAACTGCAGGACAAAATAGCCCGAGACCTACTGCAGCAGTACAAGATCCACCAAGAGCAAGTGGAGTCAGAGATACGGTGACTCAGGCCAGGGTAGATAGAGCGCGACAAGATAGAAGAGAACATCGGCGTTCACCAGAACTTGCTGAAGAAGATATGTGTGGACTCTCGTGTTTTACGCGACGGGTCCGAAAAACTCGAGTCCCATCAGGATTCAAGCTACCCGATAGTTTCAAAAAATTTGATGGCCTGCAAGATCCCGAGGATTGGCTAGTCGACTACCTCGAGACGGTAAAATTGATAGATGGAACCAGAGCAACAGCCATGCAAAGCATTCAAATACACCTGAGAAGAGCCGCAAGATCGTGGATAAAGAAGCTTCCCCCAGGCTCCATCGACAGCTGGGACAGTTTTGAGGACGTGTTTGTCAAGAACTTCCGTTCAACCTGCACAAAGCCTGCGACACTAGAGGAGTTGAGATCATGTCGACAAAAGCATGATGAATCAATGAGGAAGTACATTCAAAGGTGGAACATCATCAAAAAATCGGCAGAAAATATATCTGACGAGAGAGCGATAGATGCGTTTGTAGCAGGAGTTCGACGAGGAGATTTTGTGGAGGACTTGGGAAGAACAAACCCAAGGACAATATCAGCATTAATGGAAATAGCAAACAGATGGGCAGATGGCGAAGATGCTGTACATAATAAACGACACAGGTCACCAGAGGAGGACCGCAGTCGAAATTTTCAAAATAGACGACGATTTCCTCGACAATTTTCGAGTTACGATGCCCCTGGCCAAATATCGGCTGGGTTTCGGGGAAACAATGGAGGAAACAATAGAGATGATTATCAAAGGAATAATGCACAGCAAGGAGACAATAGAGATGACTCTCGGAATAGCAGGAAAAATAGCGGGTCAAGGTTTCAAAGATCTTTTGTAACTCTCGAAGATATGATGAACGGGCCATGCCAGATGCATTTTTATCTCGATAACAATGGGAAAAGGCAGTCAGGACATCTGCAGAAGGACTGTCGCAATTTTCAAGCAATGTTGCGGGTTGCAGGGATAGCTAATGCTCAAGCAACAAATAGAAACCCCCAGGGGCCCAGGAGTGAGATCCACTTACCACCTCCTCCCGCGATCACGAACGAAAATCGACACCAGCTCAGAATAGCGGCAGCACCACACCCACCTCCATATGTTGATCCTAACTCCAATGGTGCGGTCTCGATGATTCAGAAAGTCAGGCCATCTAATAGGGCTCAGAAGGTAATTTCGCGGCAAGTGTTCATGGCAGAGAAGATGCCTCCACCAATGATAGAGTACCTAAATTGGTCGGGACAGGACATTAGCTTCACAATTGCGGATCACCCGCAGCAAGTTCCTCGACCAGGGCAGTCAGCACTTATCTTACCAGCAGTGATCGCAGGATTCGACATATCTCGAGTTTTCATAGATGGAGGCAGCAGTATAAACCTTATGTATGCAGATACACTACGGAAGATGAACATATCCCTGGCAAATCTAAAACCAACCGACACGCGTTTCCATGGAATTACACCAGAGAAGCCGAGTTATCCGTTGGGAAGGATCAATCTCGACGTTCAGTTTGGGACCCGAGAAAACTACAGGATAGAAGGTTGGAATTCGAAGTTGTGGATTTCCCGTCGCAATATCACGCTTTATTGGGACGACCAGCATATGCCAGGTTTATGGCGGTACCACATTACACGTATCTGCTTTGGAGGTTACCTGGACCTAAGGGACCAATCACAGTCAAAGGCAGTTTCGCGTTAGCCGATAAATGCGACAAGGATTTTCATCGACTGTTAGAAACTTTCGGGATGCAAGCGGAGTATATGGTGTCAAGGCTTACAACTGATTATGATGTATTGCCAGATGTAGGAACGCCTCTCAGAGAACCAACCTTTAACACGACGAAAACTTCCAAGGAGGTGCAGATTCACCCGACAGATACGAAGAAAACGACATCCATTGCGACAGACATGGACCTCGCATAGGAAAACGCGCTCGTCGAGTTCCTCCGTGAGCACTGGAAAATCTTCGCATGGTGTCCAGCTGACATGCCAGGAGTACCCAGGGAACTTGCCGAGCACCACCTAAACTTGGATCCAATCGCGAGACCAATCAAGCAACCTCTGAGGCGTTTTTCGGAACCAAACCGCAAAGCTATGCTGTCAGAAATTGATCGATTAAGAGAAGCTGGTTTCATTAAGGAGCTGCATACAGAGGCCACATGGGTAGCAAACCCAGTGCTGGTCCCGAATAAAAACACTAAAGTCCTTCGCATGTGTGTCGACTTTACGTGTCTCAACAAACACTGTCCAAAGGATCACTTTCCCCTCCCAAGGATCGATCAAATTATCGACTCCACGACAGGATGTGAACGTCTTTCCTTCCTGGATGCATACTCTGGTTACAACCAGATCAGATTGAAAGAAGAGGACGAGGTCAAAACAGCTTTCATTACACCTTACGGCGTGTTTTGTTATAGAACAATGCCCTTTGGTTTGAAAAACGAGGGAGCAACATATCAGCGGATGATGCAGAAGTGCTTAGCAACATTGATCGGGAAAAACGTACAACTGTACATCGACGACGTCGTCATAATATCAAAAAAGGGGGACACGCTAATCGAGGACTTGAAGGAAACTTTCGACAATCTCGAAAAGTTTTGTCTCAAGCTGAACCCGACGAAGTGTTCTTTCGGCGTCCCTGCAGGAGAAATTCTCGGGTTCTTAGTTTCAACAAGAGGGATTGAAGCAAATCCCGAAAAATCCAAGCTATCATAACGATGATGAAGCCAACGAAGTTGAAAGACATACAGCAGCTAACTGGGTGAGTCGCAGCTTTAAGCAGATTCATCGCCAGGTTGGGAGAAAAGGCGTTACCGTTTTACGCCTTAATCAAACAAGGAGAGAAGTTCCAGTGGAATGAAGAGGCAGATAGAGCCTTCGAGGATCTTAAACGCACAATCTCGACACCACCAATCTTGGTGGCGCCTAAAGAGAAGGAACCCCTCCTGTTATATATTGCGGCTACACCCCAAGTGGTCAGCACGGCACTCGTTGTCGAAAGAGAAGAAGAAGGAAAACTTCATGGAGTGCAGAGGCCGGTATATTTCATCAGTGAAGTTTTATCGCCTTCAAAACAGCGGTACCCGCAGTACCAGAAACTAGCATATGGAGTGTTTACAACCGCAAGAAAATTGCGGCACTATTTTTCGGCGCATCCGATAATAGTGGTCAACGAGGCGCCTTTATCCAATATACTAAACAATCCAGAAGCTACAGGTCGTGTCTCCCTTTGGGGAATAGAACTTTCTCCTCGGGACATCACGTATGAAAAAGAAAAGCAATAAAGTCGCAAATTCTGCCAGATTTCATCGCAGAGTGGATGGAGCTGCAAAATACAGGACCCCCGGATCTATCGAGAACCTAGACTATGAACTTTGACGGGTCCAAGAGGTTAGAGGGAGCTGGAGCAGGCGTGATACTCATATCATCTGAAGGCGACAAATTAAAGTATGTTTTACGGATGACGTTCCCAAATGCGTCTAACAATGAGGCAGAATACAAAGCTCTTATACACGGGATGAAGATGGCGAAAGCTTGTGGCGCAACTCGACTAAAAATCTTTGGCGACTCACAATTGGTGGCTCAGCAAGTCATGAACCAATGTGACACAGTCAATGATAGCATGGTGGCATACAAAGAAGTGTACAACGAGCTCGAGAAATTATTTGATGGATGCGAGGTAAATCATATCAGCAGACTGAGCAACGATGAAGCCGATGTTCTTGCAAATATCGGGTCGCAGTGCCTCGCAATTCCACCAGGTGTGTTCTGGGAGGAAATAACAGAGAGATCTACAAAGCCGAAGAAACCAAAGAAGAAGGAGAAGGAGGAGAAATCCTCGGGGGCTGCAAAAGAAACACCAGAAGAAGAAGAGGAACAGGATCTAGAATTGATGGTGCAAATACCATGGATGCAAGCGTACATATCATACATCCTAAGGAAAACAATACCCGATGATCCAGTTGATGCAAGACGAGTTATTAGACGGTCCAAAGCCTTTACAGTGGTCAAAGGGGAGCTGTACAAACGCAGTATTTCGGGTGTGTTACAGCGGTGCGTCACACCCGAAGAAGGAAGGATAATCTTGAAGGATGTACACGAGGGAATATGTGGCCATCATGCGAGCAGTCGAGCTATTGCCGCCAAGGTTTTTCGAGCTGGATTTTACTGGTTGACATCAATTGACGATGCAAAGGAGATAGTACGAACTTGTGACGCGTGCCAGAGATTTGCCGCGAAACCTCATTCTCCGGCAGCAGAGCTGATGCCAATACCATTGTCCTGGCCCTTTGCTCAATGGGGCCTCGATATGGTGGGGAAGTTACATAAAGCCTCGCCAGGAGGATACGAGTATATGCTCGTCGCTGTCGACAAATTTACCAAGTGGATAGAAGCCAAGCCGATAAATTCACCAGACGCAGCATCTGCAAAAAGTTCGTGAAAAGGATTGTCTTTCGATTTGGAGTACCTCACAGCATTGTCACGGACAACGGCAGTAACTTTACATCCAAGGAATTCAAGGCATACTGTGCAGAGGTAGGCATCAAATTGCACTTCGCGTCAGTTGCGCATCCGCAAACCAACGGCCAAGTCGAGAAAGCCAATGGTATCATCTGCAACAGTATCAAGAAGCGCTTGTTAGGACCATTGGAAAAAGCTCGACACACCTGGCCAGAGGAGCTGCCAAGTGTGTTGTGGAGTATTCGAACAACACCAAATACGGCGACACAGAAACTCCGTTTTTTCTGGTCCATGGAGCTGAGGAAGTATTGCCAATAGAGATAGAGCATGATTCCCCAAGAGTTACGGAGTATGATGAAGAAGCTTCTAGAAAGGCATTGGAAGACGATGTCGACGCATTGGATGAAGCCAGAGACGAAGTACTATCACGGGTCACCAAGTATCAGCAAGACTTGAAAAACTATCATAGTCGACGCTTGCGACCAAGGTCCTTTCAGGTTGAAGATCTAGTTCTACGACTCAATCAACAGAGTACTGAAAAACTCGAGTCACCATGGCTTGGCCCTTACATTGTCACGGAAGTCATCGAAGGAGGAGCATACAGGATAAGGGATAAGAAGACAGGGGTTCCCGAGAAAAACCCCTGGAACGTCGCACAGCTAAGGCGTTTTTACGCTTAGTGTCAAAATATAGTCCTCCTTGTAAAAATACAATGTACTGAAACGCCCGCGAGTTTTCAGACGCACTCTTTTCCTTTTTCGGGGCACCGAGTGGGGCCGGAAAAGGTTTTTAATGAGGCGGGCTCGCGGTGCTGCAATATAATAAACATAGTAGAGATATATATATCTTTTTCTTCGACAGGCTCGGGGGCTTGTGCCCAAGATTTACAATATATATTTCCGAAAACATTTTTCCTTGGTGCAAAACACCTCGCAAAATAAACGAAGATACAAAATAGCGATCAACAACAAGGCCCGGGGGCTCGTACCCGCAAATATAGTATATTCAATAATAATCTAGTTGCTTTGGTTTAAACCTCGCATACACAATAAAGAAATTCACCACCGAAACACTCGGGGGCTTGATGAAGAAAAATAAATACATTTACTGGCTTCACAATATAGAATATGTTTACAACATACAAGATGCAATTCTTGAGAAAACTCGACAAGCTAAAAGAACAAATATCAATGGCTGCCTAGTATATTATCTATGGTCATCCGTTCAGTATTTACAGTACGAGTACTGTGTTCAGCATAGCTGCCCTTCACGAAGAACTCAGCATCCATCCGAAGAAGTTCATCCATCATATCTTCTGCTATAGGGGTCACATGATCATCAATTTTGCCAACATCCCTTTTCCTTTTCGCCATCTTGGTGATACGTCTCCGACGTATCGATAATTTCTTATGTTCCATGCCATATTATTGATGATACCTACATGTTTTATGCACACTTTATGTCATATTCGTGCATTTTCTGGAACTAACCTATTAACAAGATGCCGAAGAGCCGATTGCTCGTTTTCTCGCTGTTTTTGGTTTCAGAAATCCTAGTAACGAAATATTCTTGGAATTGGACGAAATCAAGACCCAGGGTCCTATTTTGCCACGAACCTTCCAGAAGACCGAAAGGGATACGGAGTGGGGCGACGAGGCGCCGCCACCATAGGGCCGCGCGGCCAGAGGGGGGCCCGCGCCGCCCTATGGTGTGGGCCCCTCGTCAGCCCTCCGACTCTGCCCTTCCGCCTACTTAAAGCCTCCGTCGCGAAACCCCTGATGCGAAAAACCACGATACGGGAAACCGTCCAGAGACGCCGCCGCCGCCAATCCCATCTCGGGGGATTCTGGAGATCTCCTCCGGCACCCTGTCGGAGAGGGGATTCATCTCCCGGAGGACTCTACACCGCCATGGTCACCTCCGGAGTGATGAGTGAGTAGTTCACCCCTGGACTATGGGTCCATAGCGGTAGCTAGATGGTTGTCTTCTCCTCATTGTGCTTCATTGTTGGATCTTGTGAGCTGCCTAACATGATCAAGATCATCTATCCGTAATACTCTATGTTGTGTTTGTCGGGATCCGATGGATAGAGAATACCATGTTATGTTAATTATCAAGTTATTACATATGTGTTGTTTATGATCTTGCATGCTCTCCGTTATTAGTAGAGGCTCGGCCAAGTTTTTGCTCTTAACTCCAAGAGGGAGTATTTATGCTCGATAGTGGGTTCATGTCCGCATTGACACCGGGACGATGATGAGAAAGTTCTAAGGTTGTGTTGTGTTGTTGCCACTAGGGATAAAACATCGGCGCTATGTCCGAGGATGTAGTTGTTGATTACATTACGCACCATACTTAATGCAATTGTCTGTTGTTAGCCACTTCATACTGGAGGGGGTTCGGACGATAACCTGAAGGTGGACTTTTTAGGCATAGATGCAGTTGGATGGCGGTCTATGTACTTTGTCGTAATGCCCAATTAAATCTCACCGTACTTATCATGACATGTATGTGCATTGTTATGCCCTCTCTATTTGTCAATTGCCCGACTGTAATTTGTTCACCCAACATGCTTTTATCTTATGGGAGAGACACCTCTAGTGAACTGTGGACCCCGGTCCATTCTTTAATACTAAAATACAAATCTGCTCGCAATACTTGTTTTTACTGTTTTCTCTCGCAAACAATCATCTTCCACACAATACGGTTAATCCTTTGTTACAGCAAGCCGGTGAGATTGACAACCTCACTCGTTTCGTTGGGGCAAAGTACTTTGGTTGTGTTGTGCAGGTTCCACGTTGGCGCCGGAATCTCCGGTGTTGCGCCGCACTACATCCCGCCGCCATCAACCTTCAACGTGCTTCTTGGCTCCTCCTGGTTCGATAAACCTTGGTTTCTTTCTGAGGGAAAACTTGCTGCTGTGCGCATCATACCTTCCTCTTGGGGTTCCCAACGAACGTGTGAAATACACGCCATCAAGCATATTTTCTGACGCCGTTGCCGGGGAGATCACGACACGCTGCAAGGGGAGTCTCCACTTCTCAATCTCTTTACTTTGTTTTTGTCTTGCTTTATTTTATTTACTACTTTGTTTGCTGCATTATATCAAAACACAAAAAAATTAGTTGCTAGCTTTACTTTATTTACTGTCTTGATTGCTATATCAAAAACACAAAAAAATTTAGTTTACTTCCATTTACTTTATCTAGTTTGCTTTATTTACTACTGCTAAAATGGCTACCCCTGAAAATACTAAGTTGTGTGACTTCACTAGCACAAATAATAATGATTTCCTATGCACACCTATTGCTCCACCTACTACTACAGCGGAATTCTTTGAAATTAAACCTGCTTTACTTAATCTTGTTATGCGAGAGCAATTTTCTGGTGTTAGTTCTGATGATGCTGCTGCCCATCTCAATAATTTTGTTGAATTGTGTGAAATGCAAAAATATAAAGATGTAGATGGTGACATTATAAAATTAAAATTGTTTCCTTTCTCATTAAGAGGAAGAGCTAAAGATTGGTTGCTATCTCTACCTAAGAATAGTATTGATTCCTGGACTAAATGCAAGGATGCTTTTATTGGTAGATATTATCCCCCGCTAAAATTATATCTTTGAGGAGTAGCATAATGAATTTTAAACAATTGGATAATGAACATGTTGCTCAAGCTTGGGAAAGAATGAAATCTTTGGTTAAAAATTGCCCAACCCATGGACTGACTACTTGGATGATCATCCAAACCTTCTATGCGAGGACTAAATTTTTCTTCGCGGAATTTATTGGATTCAGCTGCTGGAGGTACCTTTATGTCCATCACTCTTGGTGAAGCAACAAAGCTCCTTGATAATATGATGGTTAATTACTCTGAATGGCACACGGAAAGAGCTCCACAAGGTAAGAAGGTAAATTCTGTTGAAGAATCCTCTTCCTTGAATGATAAGGTTGATGCTATTATGTCTATGCTTGTGAATGATAGGACTAATGTTGATCCTAATAATGTTCCATTAGCTTCATTGGTTTCTCAAGAAGAACATGTTGATGTGAACTTCATTAAAAATAATAATTTCAACAACAATGCTTATCGGAACAATTCTAGTAATAATTATAGGCCATATCCTTATAATAATGGTAACGGTCATGCTAATTCTTATGGGAATTCTTACAACAATAGTAGGAATACACCCCCTGGACTTGAAGCTATGCTTAAAGAATTTATTAGTACACAAACTGCCTTTAACAAATCTGTTGAGGAAAAGCTCAATAAAATTGATATTCTTGCTTCTAGAGTTGATAGTCTTGCCTCTGATGTTGATCTTTTGAAATCGAAAGTTATGCCTAATAGGGATATTGAAAATAAAATTGTTACTACAGCAAATGCCATCCAAGTTAGAATTAATGAGAATATAAGATTAATGGCTGAACTGCGTGCTAGGTGGGATAGAGAAGAAAATGAAAAACTAGCTAAAGAGAAAAATGTAGCTAAAGTTTGGACTATTACCACCACTAGCAATGCTAATGATTCACATGTTGCTGCACCTCCTACTATTAATGGTAAAATAATTGGTGTTGGCAATGCTTCTACTCCTAGTGCAAAGCGCGCAAAATTACTCGAAACCGCTAAAACTGCTGAAACCGCTCGTGATAAAACTGCTGAAATTTTTTCCAACCTTGGGGATGATAATCCCATTGCTTTAGATTGTAATGATTTAGATTTTGATGATTGCCACATCTCTGAAGTTATAAAATTCTTACAAAAACTTGCTAAGAGTCCCAATGCTAGCGCTATAAACATGGCTTTCACAAAACATATTACAAATGCTCTCATAAAAGCTAGAGAAGATAAACTAAAACTTGAAACTTCTATTCCTAGAAAGCTAGAGGATGGTTGGGAGCCCATCATTAAAATGAGAGTCAAAGATTTTGATTGTAATGCTTTATGTGATCTTGGTGCAAGTATTTCCGTTATGCCTAAAAAAGTCTATGATATGCTTGACTTGCCACCATTGAAAAACTCGTTATCCGGATGTTAATCTCGTCGATAATGCTAAAAAGAAACCTTTGGGGAGAGTTGATAATGTTCATATTATAGTTAACAATAACCTTGTCCCCGTTGATTTTGTTGTCTTGGATATTGAATGCAATGCATCTTGCCCCATTATATTGGGAAGACATTTTCTTCGAACCGTTGGTGCTACTATTGATATGAAGGAAGGTAATATTAAATATCAATTTCCTCTCAAGAAAGGTATGGAACACTTCCCTAGAAAGAGAATGGAGTTACCTTATGATTCTATTATTAGAACAAATTATGATGTTCATGCTTCGTCTCTTGATGTTACTTGATTTACACTTTCTGCGCCTAGCTGAAAGGCGTTAAAGAAAAGCGCTTATGGGAGACAACCCACGCTTTTACTACAGTATTTTTGTTTTATATTTGAGTCTTGGAAGTTGTTTACTAATGTAGCAACCTCTCCTTATCTTAGTTTTATGTTTTGTTGTGCCAAGTAAAGTCTTTGATAGTAAAGTAAGTACTAGATTTGGATTACTCGCGCAGTTCCAGCATTTCTTTGCTGTCACGAATCTGGGTCTACCTCCCTGTAGGTAGCTCAGAAAATTAAGCCAATTTACGTGCATGATCCTCAGATATGTACGCAACTTTCATTCAATTTGGGCATTTTCATTTGAGCAAGTCTGGTGCCCTAATAAAATCCATCTTTACGGACTGTTCTGTTTTGACAGATTCTGCCTTTTATTTTGCATTGCCTCTTTTGCTATGTTGGATGAATTTCTTTGATCCATTAATGTCCAGTAGCTTTATGCAATGTCCAGAAGTGTTAAGAATGATTGTGTCACCTCTGAACATGTTAATTTTTATTGTGCACTAACCCTCTAATGAGTTGTTTCGAGTTTGGTGTGGAGGAAGTTTTCAAGGATCAAGAGAGGAGTATGATGCAATATGATCAAGGAGAGTGAAAGCTCTAAGCTTGGGGATGCCCCGGTGGTTCACCCCTGCATATTATAAGAAGACTCAAGCATCTAAGCTTGGGGATGCCCAAGGCATCCCCTTCTTCATCGACAACATTATCGGGTTCCTCCCCGAAACTATATTTTTATTCCGTCACATCTTATGCACTTTTCTTGGAGCGTCGGTTTGTTTTTGTTTTTTGTTTTGTTTGAATAAAATGGATCCTAGCATTCACTTTGTGGGAGAGAGACACGCTCCGCTGTAGCATATGGACAAGTATGTCCTTAGGCTCTACTCATAGTATTCATGGCGAAGTTTCTTCTTCGTTAATTTGTTATATGGTTGGAATTGGAAAATACTACATGTAGTAACTCTAAAAATGTCTTGGATAATTCGATACTTGGCAATTGTTGTGCTCATGTTTAAGCTCTTGCATCATATACTTTGCACCCATTAATGAAGAAACACTTAGAGCTTGCTAATTTGGTTTGCATATTTGGTTTCTCTAGAGTCTAGATAATATCTAGTATTGAGTTTTGAACAACAAGGAAGACGGTGTAGAGTCTTATAATGTTTACAATATGTCTTTTATGTGAGTTTTGCTGCACCGTTCATCCTTGTGTTTGTTTCAAATAACCTTGCTAGCCTAAACCTTGTATCGAGAGGGAATACTTCTCATGCATCCAAAATCCTTGAGCCAACCACTATGCCATTTGTGTCCACCATACCTACCTACTACATGGTATTTATCCGCCATTCTTAAGTAAATTGCTTGAGTGCTACCTTTAAAATTCCATCATTCACCTTTGCAATATATAGCTCATGGGACAAATAGCTTAAAAACTATTGTGGTATTGAATATGTACTTATGCACTTTATCTCTTATTAAGTTGCTTGTTGTGCGATAACCATGCTTCGGGGGACGCCATCAACTATTCTTTGTTGAATATCATGTGAGTTGCTATGCATGTCCGTCTTGTCCGAAGTAAGAGAGATCTACCACCTTAATGGTTGGAGCATGCATATTGTTAGAGAAGAACATTGGGCCGCTAACTAAAGCCATGATTCATGGTGGAAGTTTCAGCTTTGGACATATATCCTCAATCTCATATGAGAATAATAATTGTTGCCACATGCTTATGCATTAAAGAGGAGTCCATTATCTCGTTGTCCATGTTGTCCCGGTATGGATGTCTAAGTTGAGAATAATCAAAAGCGAGAAATCCAAAATGCGAGCTTTCTCCTTAGACCTTTGTACAAAGCGGCATGGAGGTACCCCATTGTGACACTTGGTTAAAACATGTGCATTGCAAAGATCCGGTAGTCCAAGCTAATTAGGACAAGGTGCGGGCACTATTAGTACACTATGCATGAGGCTTGCAACTTGTAAGATATAATTTACATAACTCATATGCTTTATTACTACCGTTGACAAAATTGTTTCATGTTTTCAAAATAAAAGCTCTAGCACAAATATAGCAATCGATGCTTTCCTATTTGAAGGACCATTCTTTTTACTTTTATGTTGAGTCAGCTCACCTATCTCTCTCCACCTCAAGAAGCAAACACTTGTGTGAACTCGTGCATTGATTCCTACATACTTGCATATTGCACTTGTTATATTACTCTATGTTGACAATTATCCATGAGATATACATGTTACAAGTTGAAAGCAACCGCTGAAACTTAATCTTCCTTTGTGTTGCTTCAATACCTTTACTTTGATTTATTGCTTTATGAGTTAACTCTTATGCAAGACTTATTGATGCTTGTCTTGAAGTACTATTCATGAAAAGTCTTTGCTTTATGATTCACTTGTTTACTCATGTCATTACCATTGTTTTGATCGCTGCATTCATTACATATGTTTACAAATAGTATGATCAAGGTTATGATGGCATGTCACTTCAGAAATTATCTTTGTTATCGTTTTACCTGCTCGGGACGAGCAGAACTAAGCTTGGGGATGCCGATACGTCTCTGACGTATCGATAATTTCTTATGTTCCATGCCATATTATTGATGATACCTACATGTTTTATGCACACTTTATGTCATATTCGTGCATTTTCCGGAACTAACCTATTAACAAGATGCCGAAGAGCCGATTCTTGTTTTCAGCTGTTTTTGGTTTCGAAATCCTAGTAACGAAATATTCTCGGAATTGGACGAAATCAAGACCCGGGGTCCTATTTTGCCACGAACCTTACAGAAGACCGAAAGGGATACGAAGTGGGGCGACGAGGCGCCGCCACCATAGGGCCGCGCGGCCAGAGGGGGGCCCACGCCACCCTATGGTGTGGGCCCCTCGTCAGCCCTCCGACTCTGCCCTTCCGCCTACTTAAAGCCTCCGTCGCGAAATCCCTGATGCGAAAAACCACGATACGGAAAACCTTCCAGAGACGCCGCCGCCGCCAATCCCATCTCGGGGGATTCTCGGAGATCTCCTCCGGCACCCTCGCCGGAGAGGGGATTCATCTCCCGGAGGACTCTACACCGCCATGGTCGCCTCCGGAGTGATGAGTGAGTAGTTGACCCCTGGACTATGGGTCCATAGCAGTAGCTAGATGGTTGTCTTCTCCTCATTGTGCTTCATTGTTGGATCTTGTGAGCTGCCTAACATGATCAAGATCATCTATCTGTAATACTCTATGTTGTGTTTGTCGGGATCCGATAGATAGAGAATACCATGTTATGTTAATTATCAAGTTATTACATATGTGTTGTTTATGATCTTGCATGCTCTCCGTTATTAGTAGAGGCTCGGCCAAGTTTTTGCTCTTAACTCCAAGAGGGAGTATTTATGCTCGATAGTGGGTTCATGCCCGCATTGACACCGGGACAAGTGACGAGAAAGTTCTAAGGTTGTGTTGTGCTCGTTGCCACTAGGGATAAAACATCGGCGCTATGTCCGAGGATGTAGTTGTTGATTACATTACGCACCATACTTAATGCAATTGTCCGTTGTTAGCAACTTAATACCGGAGGGGGTTCGGACGATAACCCGAAGGTGGACTTTTTAGGCATAGATGCAGCTTGGATGGCGGTCTATGTACTTTGTCGTAATGCCCAATTAAATCTCACTCGTACTTATCATGACATGTATGTGCATTGTTATGCCCTCTCTATTTGTCAATTGCCCGACCGTAATTTGTTCACCCAACATGCTTTTATCTTATGGGAGAGACACCTCTAGTGAACTCGTGGACCCCGGTCCATTCTTTAATACCGAAATACAAATCTGTCGCAATACTTGTTTTTACTCGTTTTCTCGCAAACAATCATCTTCCACACAATACGGTTAATCCTTTGTTACAGCAAGCCGGTGAGATTGACAACCTCACCTGTTTCGTTGGGGCAAAGTACTTTGGTTGTGTTGTGCAGGTTCCACGTTGGCGCCGGAATCTCCGGTGTTGCGCCGCACTACATCCCGCTGCCATCAACCTTCAACGTGCTTCTTGGCTCCTCCTGGTTCGATAAACCTTGGTTTCTTTCTGAGGGAAAACTTGCTGCTGTGCGCATCATACCTTCCTCTTGGGGTTCCCAACGAACGTGTGAAATACACGCCATCACTTGGCCAAGCACTTGGTAACAATTTGACTCATGTCAAACTTGGGAGTTGACAAAGATCTGGATGGTTCTCCACGTTCAGGAAGGAGAGGAAGAGAAACAAGATCTGGATGGTTCTGCAAAAAGAAGAATGTCGACAAAAAAGTTATGTAAAGGATGTCAACAAAAAAACGTACTCGAGAAAAATAGTCCATACAAAAATTTACCTCAGGGAGCGCGTTGGTGGCGCTATACGGCTTTACGCGACAAGACGAGGGGACAGGATCTTTCTTGTTGAGGGAGGAGATCTTTCGGACAAGTTTTTCTAAATCCTTGACCGGCAAATCCACCGACAAGCGATCGACATCTTTGTCGCCAGCATACTTCCAGAGGGGATTTTTGCGAGCTTGCAGAGGCTACACTCTAATCCTAAGGAAATACGCCGTAATTTGGACACCTGATAGTTCTTGTCCTTGGGTATTTTGGAGTTGGTGGATGCGTGTCATCAAGGCTTCTGTCGCGGCTTTTTCTTCGTCGGTAGCCTCTGCATCCCAGGAACGACGGCGACAGATTTTCTCGGTACCATCAAAAGGAGGGATGTTGTCTTCAACAGAGCCATGATTCTCCTCATGAATGTACAACCACTTTTTGCGCCACCCTTGGACTGAGTCGTGGAATTTGACGTCAAAGTACTCGACGTCGTGGCGGACGCAGATGACAACGCCGCCAATGTTGTAGGAAACATTGGGAGAGCCATTACGGCGACGAGAGGAAAATGCGTTTCCATAGAGCCCAGCTAAGGCCGGACTCCGAGGAAAGCTTCGCAAAGCGTGATGAAGATTGAGATGTGGAGGATGGAGTTGGGAGTAAGATGGTGCAGTTGCAGTCCGTACATAAAAAGCAACCCCCGTAAGAAATTGTGAACCACGGATGAGGTGGTCGACGAAACTGACCCGATACTCCATTGGAGGGATTGGGTAGCTTTCTTCGCTGGGGAAGAGAAGCGCGCCTTCCTTCTTGCTGATCCCCAGTTTCTTCAGTAGGTTGATGTCTTGAGGGGAGATTTTGGATCTCTCCCACTCCATATTCCCCGTATCTTCGGTCGCCATCTTAGACTCGGGCGTGTTGTGCCCGGTGAGTCCGCGCGGAGGCATCAACAATGGCGCCGGAGCAAAGTGCGAAGTGTAGTTGAGCTCGAGAACCGTGGGGCGCGAGGGAGAATTTTGGCAGAGGAGAGCAGAGGAGCGGCGCGAGCGAAAATATCTAAGGAGGAAGACGATGACCTTAAATAGAGGTGTGGTGAATCGATGCGCCGTTGGATGGAGAAAATTTGGGATAGATGGTGACACGTGGACAAGGGGTAAAATCGCAAATTCACTAAGAAGGGAACGAACGGGCGCTACAGTGCGTGCGTGATAACCCACAAGTATAGGGGATCGCAGCAGTCTTCGCGGGTAGTAAAACCCAATTTATTGATTCGACACAAGGGGAGACAAAGAATACTTGAAAGCCTTAACAGCGGAGTTGTCAATTCAGCCGCACTGGAAACAGACTTGCTCGCAAGAGTTTATCGCGAGTAACAGCTTTATAGCAAGTAGCGTAGTGAAATAACAAGCAGCAGAGTAACAGAGACAGACAGTAGTGATTATAGTAAACAGCAGGATTAAAATACCGTAGGCACGGGGACTGGATAACGGGCGTTGCATGGATGAGAGAAACTCATGTAACAATCAAGCAGGACATTTGCGGATAATAATAAAACGGTGTCTAAGTACAAAGCAATCAATAGGCATGTGTTCCAATTATAGTCGTACGTGCTCGCAATGAGAAACTTGCACAACATCTTTTGTCCTACCAGCCGGTGGCAGCCGGGCCTCAAGGGAATCTATCGGGTATTAAGGTACTCCTTTTAATAGAGTACCGTGAGCAAAGCATTAACACTCCGTGAACACATGTGATCCTCACATCACTACCATCCCTCCGGTTGTCCCGATTTCGTCACTTCAGGGCCATTGGTTCCGGACAGCGACATGTGTATACAACTTGAAGGTAAGACCATAAACAATGAATATCATGATGAAGTAATAACATGTTCAGATCTGAGATCATGGCACTCGGGCCCTAGTGACAAGCATTAAGCATAACAAGTTGCAACAATATCATCAAAGTACCAATTACGGACACTAGGCACTATGCCCTAACAATCTTACACTATTACATGACCAATCTCATCCAATCCCTACCATCCCCTTCGGCCTACAACGGGGGAATTACTCACACATGGATGGGGGAAACATGGCTGGTTGATGGAGAGGCGTCGGTGGTGATGATGGCGATGATCTCCTCCAATTCCCCGTCCCGGCGGAGTGCCAGAACGGAGACTTCTGGCTCCCGAGACGGAGTTTCGCGATGTGGCGGTGTTCTGGAGGGTTTCTGGCGACTCCGACTTTTTCCGTGCGTTTTTAGGTCGAAGGCAATATGTAGTCCGAAGGAGGGCGTTGGGGGCCGACCGAGGCCGCCACACACTAGGGCCGCGCGCCCCCCTCCTGGGCCGCGCCGGCCTAGCGTGTGGGGCCCTCGGGCCCCCACCGGCTCCGCCGCATTCTCGGGAAAATAGGACCTTCTGCATAAATTCCGAGGATTTTCCCGAAAGTTGGATTTCCGCACAAAAACGAGACACCAGAACAGCTTCCGCCGAAAACAGCGTTAGTCCGTGTTAGTTGCATCCAAAATACACAAATTAGAGGCAAAACAATAGCAAAAGTGTTCGGGAAAGTAGATACGTTTTGGACGTATCAACTCCCCCTAAGCTTAGCTTATTGCTTGTCCTCAAGCAATTCAGTTAACAACTGAGCGATAAAAGAACTTTCACGAACACATTTGTTCATATGATGTAAATATTCTCATGCTATGGCTAACACTTAGGCAGTTCACAATAAGATACATGCAAATAAGATCATCTAATAGCTATGTCAATCATGGAAAGGTACCAACAATTAATAATAAGCATCATGAATCACGTATATAAGCAGGATTGCAATGTTCATAAAAGGGTATGATAGAGTGGTATCTCGCTTGCCCATATTTGATCAGCAAAACATAAATGCTCAGGCACCTCTGGAAGTTCATAGAAAGACTAGAAATAGTGATTGTCAAAGATAAAAGCATCAAAGTTATACCACAATCAATCATATTTTGAGACAAGCATATTATACTAAGAATGACAGCTTGTGCTCTCAAGAAAGTGCTCAAAGAAAGGATGGAGACACAACATAAAAGTAAAAGATTGACCCTTCGCAGAGGGAAGCAGGGGATTAACATGCGCTAGAGCTTTTCATTTTTAAAACAGGAGTAAAATTGTTTTGAGAGGTGTTTGTTGTTGTCAACGAATGGTAATGGGTACACCAACTACCTCGCCAACCGGACTTTCAAGAGCGGCTCCCATGAAGGATGTTATCTCTACCAGCAAGGTAGATCATCCCTCTTCTCTTTTGTTTACACACGTATTTTAGTTTTATTATGGGTGACACTCCCCCAACCTTTGCTTACACAAGCCATGGCTAACCGAATCCTCGGGTGCCTTCCATCAATCACATACCATGGAGGAGTGTCTATTTGCAATTTAAGTTGCTTACTGATGAATCAGGGCAAAACATGTGAAGAGAGTTATTAATGAAAGTTGATTAATTGGGGCCGGGAACCCCATTGCCAGCTCTTTTTGCAAAATTATTGGATAAGCGGATGTGCCACTAGTCCATATGAAAGTCCGTCAAGAGTAAATGACAAGGTTGAAAGTTAAACACCACATACTTCCTCATGAGCTATGAAACATTAACAAAAATTGAGAAGCATTTTGAAGGTTTAAAGGTAGCGCATGAGAATTTACTTGGAATGGTTTGAAATGCCATGCATAGGTATTTATGGTGGACACTCTGGAATAACTTGGTTTTCATGTGTTCGGAAGCACGAGCAGCGTTCCCGCTCAGTACAAGTGAAGGCTAGCAATAGACTGGGAAGCGACAATCAAGAGAGCAAGAATCGTCATAATCATGCTTGCGGCAAAATAAATTAACCGAGGCATAAAAGTGATACAAGAACTCTGAAGCAATGTAAATCATTGAGGCTTAATTGACTTTTGTTCAGTCATATGCATGCGTGAGCATGTGCCAAGTTAATTCAAACGAATTATTCAGAGGAGGATACCACAATATCATACCTATTTATGAATAAAACAATGCAAGCAAACATCCATGACATGCTACTCATATTAATAAATTGGAGCTAAACATGAGAGATCATGAACTACTAGACTTTCTTAAATGACATATGCCTCACATGAACCAACTAAGCATGCTCACATGGATGAGTATATGTACAAAAATGAAAACAAATAGAGTTCATACCAGCCTCTCACCACAATCAGATCGTCGAATATCGTCATTATTGCCTTTTCACTTGTGTAGCTTGGATAATATGAAATGAAAACCACACTCCAGCCACCGAAGACCATTTAACTCATAAATAACTTTTACAAAACCAAAGAAGAACATGTTTTCGAATTTGGAAACAAGAACAAAAGGAAACAAACAAACAAAGCAAAATCTTTTTGGGTTTTCTCATAGCAAACTAGCAATAGAAAATAAAGCAAGACAAATGCAAGAAACCAAGATAAACAAGTGGTGAAGAGAAACAACAGAAATATTTTTGGTCTTTTTGTGTTTTAGGAAAGAAACAAAGCAAGAACAAGAAAATGAAAACTAAAAGAAACACAGAAAAACAAGATGGCAGAAATCTGCCAAAACTTGACAGCGAAGACAAGAATCGATTTTAAAGAAATTCTTAAGCTGCTCAGCTCGAAAAGTGTTCAACTAATGAAAGTTAGATAACAACCTGGGGAACATGCAAAAAAATTGGCAGCTCAAAATAACGTTCTGGATGTGCGCACGAATTTTTTTAGTAACAGTCCAGAATCTGTTTTCAGGCAGCACTTCCCCAAATATCATCTCCTTCTCATTAGAAAACCACTCAAAGAAACTAAAAAAGTATGTACAAGTTTCCAGCAACCATAATATGCAAAGAATGAGTGATGCCGGTATACCTCCCCCCAAGCTTAGGCTTTTGGCCTAAGTGGAGTTCAATCCCATGGTGCCCATGAAGAAGCACCTTCGTAGTACGAAGATGGATCATATTCCGGGTATGTGCTAGAAGAGGCACCCGGATACGTGACGGTGTAGTCGTAGGAGGGCTCGGCGTCCTCGGAGTCATGCTGCTTGGTGGAAGCCTTGTATCTTCAATTGCTCATCCACCTCCTCCTTAGTGCGCGACCGTGGTTTCCTGTCAATACCGAACAAATCGGCTGCAGCAAAAGGATTTCCCTCTCTTCCCCGTCGCAGAACAATATCCTATAGACAATCTTTTCTAAACTAGAGTCGGTTGTAACAAATTGATGACTCTTCATAGCAGCAATATCGAGCCTCATAGGAGCTATTTTTACATCATTAGGGTCAAGAGGAAGCTCTAAATATGCTAAAACGCGCGAAGCAATAATTCCTCCAAATATAGGCCCCTTGTTAGACAAGCGGCGAGCAACAAGAGCACCAAGATGATAAGGCGTGTCCCCAGTGAGTGCAGCAATTAAGAAACCAAGGTGATAGCTAGATATGTTACTAGTATTCTCCCTACCAAGAATGCTAGTACCAATGTAATAAGCAAAATACTTAATGACGGGGAGTTGAATGTTTCTTATCTTGCCACGCTGAATGGTGCGACAATCATCATTGGTGATCCCTCGATAGAGCTCCAACAATTTCCTGGGGTTGTCCTCGATCTTCCTTGCTGTACCTACAGGGACAATACCCAATGCAGCACAAAAATTCTCTAACTTCATAGTAATAGGCTTACCATAGATCTTAAATTCTACGGTCGGGCGAAAGTGCCTATTGTTGAATTTGAAGCTCTCCACAAAGATTTTAGTGAGCGTATAGTATTTCTCACTCTCATCTCCCACATAGGTGGTTAAACCTGCCTTACCGACGACGGTCAAGAAATCATCCAACAACCCTGCATTACTCAAAAAGTCATAACATGGAAAGGATGCAGCATTGGGGACTCCATTGTCCTCCTCGGGTGCAAAGCTTGGTGCGATGAGGTCCTCATTATAGGATGGCCTGCATCGGGTGGATGACCTAGAGGGCCTCCCCGTGCTTGTTGTCTCCCCTTGGAACACTTCTCCAAAGTTAAAGTTGTCCATCCCCCTTTTCTGAAATTTTTCAACAAATAATATAAAATTTGATTTGGTGACATATAATTGAGGAAAACTACCATAGGAACTTGCTAGAGTACTAATCATGCATCAAAACTAGTTTCTACCACTTAGAACAAGCATGCAAGCTCACTAAACATGTTACCTACAGCAGCAAAATATTCAAGATATACTCAACCAAACAAAATTCTACTTGGATAATCGAAGGAGTCACATACCGAAGAGCAAATGTGCCAAATTTCAAACAGAAATCTGGGCTGAGCAAAGAGATCGAGAAATCTGGAGTTCTTGAGCAAAAACACGAGTGAGAGGAAGCTGGTGTCGATTTTTTCGGGAGAGAGAAGAGTGTGGGAGGAAGAGATGCTAAAGTGGGGCAAAGGGGGACCCACACACCAGGGTGGCGCGCCCCCTTGCTGGCCGCGCCAGCCCGTGGGGTGCCACCCTGGGGTGCCCCACTGGTCATCCCCAGGTGCTCCCAGGTGCCTCGTCGAAAAATAGGACCAATGGTATAATTTTTGTGAATTTTTGAAAACTTTGAAAAATGCACATTTCTGGGTATTAAGTTTATTATTACTGGCCAGGAATTTTTTTGAAATCTCTAATTAACTAAGGAACTTTGCAAAATAAAAGTGCTACAACAAGTAGAGCAAGTGGAGGAAGAAAGAGATGTTGTTTAGCTCATCTATGCATATAAAAAGTATTTGTTAACAAGGTTGATCAAGTCTTGCCACCAAATAAATTTTACATAGCATAAGAAGAAATAAACCTCAAATCAATCGTGTTACCTTGAATTGTATTGATATGGATCCAATCATAAGAGTTTGATATTCTTCTTTAGGCTCATATATAGGACAATCAATAGTTCCCACTTTAATAGTTCTCACATTAGAAATTGTATTAACTCCACATGCTTTCTCAATCCTCTTGGGGAAATAGATGGTGTGCTCCCTATCATCAACATTGAAATTAACCTTTCCTTTATTGCAATCAATAACAGCCCCTGCGGTGTTAAGAAAAGTTCTCCCAAGAATAATAGACATATTATCATCTTCGGGCATTTCCAACACAACAAAATCAGCTTAATATCAAGCGGTTATTAGTAACTTGAACAGGAACATCCTCACATATACCAACAGGAATAGCAATAGATTTATCAGCCATTTGCAAAGATATATCAGTAGGTATCAACTTATCTAAGTAAAGTCTCTTATAAAGAGAAAAAGTCATAACACTAACACCGGCTCCCAAGTCACATAGAGCAGCTTTAACATAATTATTCTTAATAGAACAAGGAATAGTAGGTATACCTGGGTCGCCCAACTTCTTTGGAACTTTGCCATTGAAAGAGTAATTAGCAAGCATAGTGGAAATTTCCTCATTGGGGATTTTCCTTTTCACTACAGCAGGACAGAGCTTTGGTAACACAGTCTTGTGTGACTACAGGTCCAAAACAGTGTTACTAGACCATAGAGTAACACATTTTGAAATGTGTTCCGATAGGCCGTGTTACTAAGAGGTGTCCACTGTCACACAAAATATTTGTCACTGTATGCTTAAAATTGTGTTACAATTATATTACAGTAACATGCATATTTTGTGTTACTCAATGTGTTGGTAACACAATATTGTAAGCATAGGAACACAAGTAGTAACATATTTTCCTAACGTTAGTAACACGGTTGGTAACACTTCTTTTTAGCTCAGTAACATAGTTAGTAACATACTACTCTAGATAGTGTAACACTATAATTGATGGTTACCAACTACCATAGTAACACGTCTGCCTAATTGTAGTAACACTATTATATTGGTGTATTTTTTAATTATTAAACGTGAAATTATATGCCCGTCTTTTATGGAATATGTATATCATGTGTTATATTGAATATTTCATTAGGATACTTGTTAGCATGAAAATTACCGAGAAAGTGATGCATGCCACTTTCATAGATTGAGAAAATAGATATATTACAAATATACAACATATGTTACCAAAGCGTACAGATAATCATTGTTCATATTGTACATGAGAACTGGGGATTACACTTCTAATTACATGACACTATTCCACGAACAAACGTTCCCAACTCTTGCTTCACGAACAGAATGATCCAACTTATTGATATTGTCATAGGTCCAAGAGGAGTCCTACCTGCACATAGAAAAAATTGCTTTGTTTAAGAGTATTTTATAATCATAGGTAGAAATTTTCACCACATTGATATAATTTATCCTTATTACATTAAATCTTGGAACGGTTAGCATGCAAACATGAAAGCAACCCCACTAATTGTAGCATATGCAGGTGACAGAATAACATGTTACCTCAGTTGAAGTAGCAATTTCATTTTCCTTGGTAACTACCACTACCTACTATCAACATGGACAAGGCATACATAGTGGAGGATAACCTTCTAAGCTTCAGAATATTTGGATAAGAGCAAGAGAATTAGCAAGTTCAACATACCTTGTGACTACACATGGAGTAGATTCTACAGACTCGAGATGGACAATATTAGCATCTTGAAATCTATAACCATTTATTTGACCTCTAAATCCTGTGAAGAAACAACATAAACATAACCAAAGGATCGTTAAAGTAAAAAGATATAGCTTTCTAATGTGAGCATCTCGTAATCCAGATCAGGTTTTAGCTAATTTCAGTCCTTCCTACAGTATGATTTGTACTTATTATTCTATTCAATAAAAATACAGCATGACCATTCAATAAATAACCTTACTTGTCTGTCTATAACACACACTACCATATTTTGAAATGATTCCCTCTAATTGCATAAATAGCTCAGCAGTTTGTTCCTTTTATCTATATATGGAGAGCCATATATTAGCATTTACGTTGGCTAATTCCATTCCCATCTTCACAGTACTTTTTCAATCTTCAGAAACGGAAAGTTAATACATAGTGTTCTGCGTAGCTATGAATTTTATAGAATAACAAATGAAGTAATCAATAGCTCCTAATAAATACGGCAGACTACCTGAAGATTGCAGAACTTCAGAGCCTTGAATTATGATGGAATAATTGTGCTCGTCTCCCCCCCTAGATACAGAGCTCGCTAGAAGAAGTCATCTCCTAGTGATGCCTATCAGTTAACGTATAACTACTTACTGTGAACGAATTGAAAGTGCCAAACCCATCTGGTGTATTCACTATTCCCCTGGCAATGCCTATCTAACTACTTACTGTGAAGGAATTCGCATGGATGCCATGTTTCAGTATTAGAAGTGGTAGTGTTTATCCATTCAACAGAAGAAAGAACAACAGAGCTAGCAAACATTAAGTGTAGTTTTCTGAAGATAAGCAGGGATTTCAAAAGCACATGTTAGAACATAAGATTTCAAGTTGATTTAGCAGGAATATAAGCAATTACTGATTCATAGAAGAGCTAGCGGGCTCATATTTCCGTCTATGTCCTGAACTCGGGCGATGTAGATGGCCACGCATCCAGATGAAAGACCACCTCCGTCCCCTATATAGGTGGAACGGAGAAATAACGCATGAACCCGTACGTACTCTGGCCGTCTGGTGACCCTCCATCGCTACTCGACCCCTCCCTCGCAACGCCCTACACAGACCAAAAAGCGGAAATTCGCGTTCAGATCTCGTGGTGACAAAGAATAAAAACAGTGTTTTGATCTGATACAATAGGATTCAAGCAACGGGCAACAACAGATTAACGAGAAGGAAAAAAACGAATCAAACATACCATATTCAATTTCCAATAGTTCCGGTGGAGATCGGGAGCCTCATGAGTTCTTGGCCTCCATGAAGACCACTACTTCCTCGCGACGGCACCCGTCTTCCTCGCTGACACACATGTTACTGGTGCGCCGTCTGCCAAGATCCAGGTCGCGGATGTTGAGGATGAGAAAGGTAAAATCGGCGAGGCAGCGCTGGGAGGAGACGAGGCACACCATCGTCGGCGGATCCGGATGGCGCAGAGGGGTACGAGGGGAGGGGGTTGTTGAGGCTGAGAGAATGAAGGGCGGGCGGCGTGTGGCACGGCGAGACTTGGCGGGCGGTGCGGAGTTAAAAGGGCTGGATCCAAAAATTTCACTCCCCGCGTAGCACGAGTTAGAAATTTTGCCTCTCTGCGCATTTTATCCTTCTTAATTTTTGCACTTCATTTTATTATCCTTTTGAGGCTGCTAGTGGGACCGATTTTATGTTGGCCCTGATTGGCATTGTCTGCTCTGCTACTGTCGTTGCATGGTTGTGAGCATTCCCTGTTTTATAGCATACCGATAATTTTACTAAAATAAGAAAGTATTGAACGGGCATTGGAAAATCACAGAAGATTCAGAGTCAATTGAAATTTAAATACAAAAAAGCAGAAAAAAATACTCCAACTTATATATACCTCTACTCCAACTTATATTGAACTTGGACAACTCCAATCTATTTGGTGTATTATCTTTTATAACGCTATTACACTAGATTCTTGCCTACTTATTCAATCAGTTCAAAATTTGGATTACACAAGTTCTTAAACAATAAATTCTCCGTCCCAAATTAATTGATCCAAATTTGTCTAGATATTAGGAGCATGAAAGATTTTTATTCAAGCGATAAGAGTAAAATTGTCTTTTATGGAGATTGATATGGAGATGTGGTGACGTGTGAGGCTGGTTTTTCACTTTCTATTTTTGTTTTGTGTTTTTTCTCTCCTTTTCCACATAACAATATGCATCCAAAAATATTCTTAGATTCTCAAGCTAATTTTTATTTAATATTGTATACTCCTTTTAGTTTTTTTTTTAGAAAATAGACTCTAAAAAAATGTTCAGAAGTCCCTCCAATTGTTTGGGTTGAAACTCGTGCAAAGCCCACACTTTTTTATTTATGTCTTCTCTTTTAGTTTATGTTCTACTGTCCAGTTGCTTTTGGGCCATTGTACACATGGAGGAAAAATGAAACGTAGAATGCTTCCCTAGCCTCGTGATTGACCCAATAGTCGAATTAATAATTGAAAAACGGTAGTAAATTATGAACGGTGGGTGTACGGTGCTATTTTCATGAGTTGGTGGTGAGTTCGATCCCTACTAACACCGCAAGTCAAATTATTTGTGTGAACTCATGATACGACAATGGCAATTCACCAGTGTCATTGTTTCAAAATTCTTCTCTCTTTGCCTATGTCATTGTTTCAAAATTCTTCTCTCTTTACCTATATGACCGACGATAACAATTCGTCGACGCCATTGTTTTGTCATTATCTCTTTTTTTGCGTATATGACTTTTAACACTATGTTCGGATATATGATTTGGTGTTACTATAATCATAAATGGTAACACATTAAGAGGAACACAAAATTACATGTTACTTCTCTAATATCCCTGTAACACCTTTCCATATCATACCTAATATGTGTTACTGCCTACCCGTGCAACACAAACTTTGTGTTACTGCAAATTTACTTGTAACATATTTTTCCATCTGTTACATGACTGTGTTACCAAAGCTTTGTCATGTTGTAGTGTTTGTTAGTAACAATATCTTTCATATACTTTGAATAAGGAGGCAATTTAATAGCATCAGTCAAAGGGATTTACAAGAATAAAGGTTTCATCCAATCACAAAATTTATTATAGTGTTCTTCTTTCATTGATTTTAGTTTCTTAGCAGGAAAAGGCATTTGCTTTTGCACCCAAGGTTCCCTTTCATTACCATGTTTCTTAGCAATAAAATCTTCTTTAGTATACTTTTTATTTTTATCTTGCTTTTCAGGTTCATCTTCAACTTCTTCTTTATCGAAACATCATTCTTATCATTACCATTATTATTATCATGTTCATTACCACTTTCGGTTTCAGCATCGGAAATAGAAATACTATTAGGATCATTAACGGGTTCGAGAGGATTCTACAACATTTTTATGTTTCTTCTTCTTTTTCTTAGAAGGGGCACTTGGTTCAATGCGTTGAGAATCTTGTTCAATTCTTTTGGGATGCCCTTCAGGATATAGAGGATCCTGGGTAGAGACACCACCTCTAGTTGTTACTTCATAAGCATGTTTCTCTTTAGAATTATTTTTTAACAAGTCATTTTGCACTTTAGTAAGCTGATCAATTTGAGTTTGAACTATTTGAAAATGTTTAACAAGCATCTTAACATCATTGGAGGTTCTCTCCACAATATCATGCAAATTGCTAATAGCTTGAGAATTTTCCATTAGATGATTCTCTACTCTCATATTAAAAGTTTCTTGCTTAACAATATAATTATCAAACTCATCTAAGCATTGCGCAGGAGGTTTTGAATACGAAATATCTTCCCTAGTAAAGCGCTGAAGGGAGTTTACCTCAATCATGGATGAAGGGGAATTATCTCACATATATCTTCTATGGGAGGTAGATTCTTCACATCTTCAGATTTAATACCTTTCTCCTTGAGAGACTTCTTGTCTTCCCTCATATCTTCATCATTCAATTTAATTAAACCCCTCTTCTTCAATATTGGCGTTGGAATTGGTTCAGGCGTAGTCCAATCATCATGATTCCGGCCTATTTTGGCCAATAATTCTTCAGCTTCGTCTGGAGTTCTTTTCCTGAAAACACAGCCAGCACAACTATCCAAATATGCCCTAGACTCAATGGTTAGTCCACTATAAAATATATCAAGTAGATTATTCTTTTCTAAATCATGTCCAGGTCGAGCTCTGATAAGAGAACAAAATCTTGCCCAAGCCTCAGTGCAATTTCTCTTCATCTCCCCGGTCAAATCTATAAATTTTCCGTAAAGCAACATGTTGAGCACTAGCGAGGAAAGTATTTTCGAAAGAAAACATCACGCAAATCAGTTGGACTTTTAATAGAACCAGGAGGCAAATTATTATACCAAGTTTTAGCATCATCCTTTAATGAGAAAGGAAAAAATTTAGCGACAAAATAAGTACGCATCTTGACATCATCGTAAAACACGCTACTCATAGAAGAAAGTTCAATCATGTGTTCTACAGACACTTTCTTTTTCAGTACCACAAAAGGGTGCTTTCTCTACAATAGCTATATGAGATAGATCAAGAGAAAAATCATAATCTTTATCCTTAATGCATATAGGAGATGTGGCAAATTTAGGATCAGGAGATAACTTATGTCTAACAAGTATATTGTGTGAGAAACTTTTTAATTTTGCTTGCATCAGCGAGTAGCATTGCATCTATTAATAAAATCATCATTAAGCTCCACATAATCTTCATCAGGATCATCACTAGAATAATCAAGTTCAGGTGAATTAACAGGTGTAGTAGCATTAGGAGTTTCAGCATTTTCAATTTGTCTAGACCTAGCAATTGTAGCATCTAGAAAGGATCCCAAAGAACCACTATCATCAAGCACAGCAGAAACATTATCAATATTATAAGAGTTTTCAGATTCAGCAGAAGTACCAGCAAGTGAAGCATGTGGTGGTGAAACAAGTTTATCAATCACAGATGGTAAATCAAGAGCAGCAGAGGTACTCAGAGTTGTACCTTTTCTTGTAGTGGATGGTAATATGGCGACTTTAGGATCGTGAGTTTTACCCATTATGGAGAATTTGCAGCGAACAATATCGATCCAAGTGAACTTCCAAATAAAGCTATGCTCCCCGGCAACGGCGCCAGAAAACAGTCTTGATAACCCACAAGTATAGGGGATCGCAGCTGTCTTCGCGGGTAGTAAAACCCAATTTATTGATTCGACACAAGGGGAGACAAAGAATACTTGAAAGCCTTAACAGCGGAGTTGTCAATTCAGCTGCACCTGGAAACAGACTTGCTCGCAAGAGTTTATCGATAGTAACGGCTTTATAGCGATAGCGATGAGTGAAATAACGAGCGACAGAAGTAACGGAGACAGCAGTAGTGATTATAGTAAACAAGCAGGATTAAAATACCGTAGGCACGGGGACGGATAACGGGCGTTGCATGGATGAGAGAAACTCATGTAACAATCAAGCGAGGGCATTTGCGGATAATAATAAAACGGTGTCTAAGTACAAAGCAATCAATAGGCATGTGTTCCGGTTATAGTCGTACGTGCTCGCAATGAGAAACTTGCACAACATCTTTTGTCCTACCGGCCGGTGGCAGCCGGGCCTCAAGGGAATCTACTCGGATATTAAGGTACTCCTTTTAATAGAGTACCGGAGCAAAGCATTAACACTCCGTGAACACATGTGATCCTCACATCACTACCATCCCCTCCGGTTGTCCCGATTCTGTCACTTCGGGGCCATTGGTTCCGGACGGCGACATGTGTATACAACTTGCGGGTAAGACCATAAACAATGAATATCATGATGAAGTAATAACATGTTCAGATCTGAGATCATGGCACTCGGGCCCTAGTGACAAGCATTAAGCATAACAAGTTGCAACAATATCATCAAAGTACCAATTACGGACACTAGGCACTATGCCCTAACAATCTTACACTATTACATGACCAATCTCATCCAATTCCTACCATCCCCTTCGGCCTACAGCGGGGGAATTACTCACACATGGATGGGGGAAACATGGCTGGTTGATGGAGAGGCGTCGGTGGTGATGATGGCGATGATCTCCTCCAATTCCCCGTCCCGGCGGAGTGCCAGAACGGAGACTTCTGGCTCCCGAGACGGAGTTTCGCGATGTGGCGGCGTTCTGGAGGGTTTCTGGCGACTTCGACTTTTTTCCGTGCGTTTTTAGGTCGAAGGCAATAAGTAGTCCGAAGGAGGGCGTCGGGGGCCGACCGAGGCCGCCACACACTAGGGCCGCGCCGGCCTAGTGTGTGGGGCCCTCGGGCCCCCACCTGGCTCGCCCTTCTGGCTCCGCCAATATTCTGGGAAAATAGGACCTTCTGCATAAATTCCGAGGATTTTCCTGAAAGTTGGATCTCTGCACAAAAACGAGACACCGAACGGTTCGCTTGAAAACAGCGTTAGTCCGTGTTAGTTGCATCCAAAATACACAAATTAGAGGCAAAACAATAGCAAAAGTGTTCGGGAAAGTAGATACGTTTTGGACGTATCAGTGCGCTAGGGAAAGTGGAGAACGTGTGTCCCCCACTTGCATGACGTGTCAACCTGGTAAAAATTTCGGCCTACGAGACAGAGGGAGAGAAGTTCTCGCGTTTTCCCGATAAAGTGATCGTGGCTATCGTCAGCAATGATGTCACCTTGGCAAGAGAAAATCTCGGCTACGAAGGTTCGTAAGAATGGCGACAGCAGAAGATTGTTGATTATTTCGAGAGCCTTTTATCAAATACAAGTTTTTGCCCAAATGCTCGGGGGCTACTTTGGAAAAAGGAAAAAATATATTATGGCAAAATAGAAATGGCGAGAGCCTATGCATCAAATGTAAACATTTGTTCATAGCCTCGGGGGCTACTCCCATCGGGAGCGCTGTTCGCGCACCCGATATATATGAAAATTCGAGAAAGAATGACAATATAGCGACATGAAGCATTAAAGTGTTGAGCCTACAACCAAGCACTAGTCCTTGGCTGTAGCCTCGGGGGCTACTCCCATCGGGAACGCAGTTCGCGTGCCCGATGAAATTATAAAAAAAGAGAGAGAGGGGCAAAAGAAAGAAAGAAGAAGTGAGTATATTTCGAGTTATACAAATAACTCTACATATACTCCCATCGGGAAGGCAAAATAAGTCATCCGTTGACTCAATAAAATGTGCTATTCCAGCAGCCGAAAAAACACTCGACAATATATTCTCAGAGCGCCAAAGTTGCGAATAATCTCTGAATGCCGCAAAACTTTGCGAAGGTAAGACCCCGGATCCGTTCGAGCGGCGTGGCGCCGTCTCGACGTCGGTTTGTTACTTTTTTCCGTATCAACAGATACGAAGAAAAATCCTAACGGACGCGTTAGGTACCCGATAAAATATGACCGGGACTCGACGAATGGTAAGACCTTAAGCGGCACCTGTCAAAGTTTACACCAGTATCCCGGGATCATGTCCGGGGACGTGATTTTGAAGTAGGTTTTTGCGGATTGCCACTAGAGCGAGTTAACTAGTACCGATCCGTCGGATGAACTAGCCCCAACTACCATTATCCCCGTGCAATATATAATTTCATATCCAAAGATATATGATAAAGTTTAGAGCTATTGAACAAATATAAAGTTGGAGATTTTCCCCGACTCGCGATTCAAGCAAAATCTCGGGGGCTACTGACATAGGCATCCCCAATGGGCCTGCCGAAGATGGTACCTGGGGTTTACTGAAGGCCCACGACCCGAAGGATAAGAAGATTCGGAAGCCCAAGATACTATTAAGGAAAGCTAGAGTTGTAATAGGAAGCATTATTTGTAATCTTACGGGACGAGTTAGAAACCCTCCCAGACTCTGTAAGCTTGTGTATCACGAATCCCTCGGCTCCGCCTCCTATATAAGGGGGAGTCGAGGGACAAAGAAAGGATCGAATCATTGTCTCACAAACCCTAGTTTTTTACATCATAGAGTACTTTTCGGCTGAAACCTTCGAGATCTACTTGCCCTCTACATCCAACGAAACTCTAGTCTACAACTCGTAGGCATTGACAAGTTAATACCTTGTCAGGTGGTCTGCAGCCAGATAACTTCATAACTGATCAAGATGCGGCAATGAGAAGTGCAGTTCTCGTCTCATTTCCAAATTGCTGCCACAGAAATTGTAGGTGGCACATTATGCAAAATGCGCAGGCCGTTTTGGGCAACTTCTTGTCAAAACATGAGGAGTTAAGGACAGAGTTGAACGAGATAATTGAGTACAGCATGTCGGTTGAAGAGTTCGAAACTTGGTGGGCACAAATGATTACCAAACACAATGTAGTGGACAACACCCATCTCTATGATCTATATCATATTAGAGCCACTTTTGTGCCAGCCTACTTCAAAGAAAGGTTCTTTCCGTTCCTACAGACTACTGCTCGTAGTGAGGGGTTCAACGCTGTTTTGAAAACTTACATTGACCCGCACAACAATTTGCATCATTTCTTCCTTCAGTACATGAAGTTGCAAGAAAAGGTTGATGTAGCGGAGGATGCAGTTGAATTCAAGGATGAAGACAAGACTCTTAGGGCGTGGGGAGATTTTCCAGTTGAAGAGCAAACCTTGCAGGTGTATACACGGCCCATTTACTTGCGCTTTCGTGCGGAGCTTCGTAAAGTGACATCTTATAATGTACAACATGTTGGTCATGAAACGTACGATGTTAGCCCTATCAAGAATTATGTTTATGGCTATGGCGATAGAAGCTACAAGGTAGAGGCTAATTTGGAAGCTGAAAATTACAATCTGCGAGTGCCTGCAAGTTCAGCAGGGATGGGTTGTTGTGCTGCCATATTTTTAGAGTTATGATGCAATTGGGTAACATCGACGTAATTCCGTAGAAGTACATCCTCAAGAGGTGGAGAATACCGAGAGGAAATTATCGTGGAGGAGAAATTGGAATTGCCAAAGGTACCAGTAGACAGAAAAATGAGTAACAAAGAAATGCAACATCTACGTTATGGAACTATGTGCAATGATTTCACTAAAGTAGCCAAAATTGCATCAACATCTGATAAGGGGAAGGCGCTAGCAGATAAATACATGCAAGCTTTAGAGAAAGAATTGTTAGACATGAAAGCTTTGGAGTCTGCTAAACGTAAGAAAAGAAAAAATGCTACTACTGCTCAAGATGGAGAAGGGGCAAATGATGGTGGGCTTGATAGTTTTTCGCAGTTTTATCATGTTCAGGATCCAGTATATGTTCCAAAGCAAGGTCGTCCAGCAGAGAAAAGAAAACAGTCTGGTTTGCATTTGAAGTCATCCAAAGTTGTCAAATGCAGCTTATGCGGGTCTAATCAACACACTTGCGACTATGTGCAAAGATAAGATAACACCAGCACCGCAGCCCAAAGAATTTGACTTCTTCCGTGAAATGGTGTAATCACATAAGGGAATTCATATTTTGTTCATGTTATCAAGTACTGGTGGATTTGTTCTTTGTGAAAAAATTATTTTATACATTGTCCAATGTTAAACTATCTGTTGCACTGGGAATTATGATTTGGTGTCTTATATCCAAGTTCTGTGAATTAATTACATTCATGTAATTTCGGTGCTTAATCATGGACATCAATCATTCACAGTGATTATGCTTAAAAACATTCATAAAATCTGAATTTGCATGCTGAAAATACATGCTTTGTACTTGCTGGATTGGTCATCACAAATCATGGAGAGAAAATATATATCCAATTCTGAATTTACATGTAAAACATGAAAAATACATTTTGTACTCCACAAAAAGTAGTACCTTTGAGCCATACATGAAGAATGTACCACTGGTTAACTTCTTATGAGAAGAGAAGTTCCTCCCAGTTGATTGTGTTCTTGTGAAAGTCCACCCATTTCTTCAAGTTAAGCTTCCTGAGAGCTGGCATGTCTGAACCTCTAAATGCTAGCATCTTTCTCCCATTCCATTCTTCAATGAACTTTAGAACGAAGTACCCACATTCATACCTTGAAAAAAAGAATGTTAGTAAGCTGAATGTACTTTCCTGTAGAAAGAAGTAATAGAATACATTGAGATGAACAATTAAAAAGCATATGTTAGAACTTACTTAGTGTCCTGCATTGGCGTACTTATGTGCACTGTTTCATATTTTGAGATATCAATTTTTGACTCACTGTAGTTCGTTGCCCACAAATGCTTTATACTTCCGATGATTGTTCGAGAATCTTTCATGAGTCCACGATCACTCTCACGTCTCATTGAGTCCATCACTTCAAACCTACCGGACTTCAAGTTCGAGCACGATAAGATAGTAGTGCCCGGTCATGACATCCAAGTCGGGTGTCAAGTCTTGCGGAGCCGAGAACATTACCTGCATGGTTGTGAAAAAACATGAATACCTCAATTTGTTCTAAACAAGAGGTTTGCAACTCAATTTTAATTAAAGCCTAAATGTATAAAACATCAACACATTCGAGATTTGTATCGCCTATAAAATATGTAACTACATCCAAACACTGCAAAAGATTCGCCAAAAGAACGAAGTGAACCAGACAATAATTACATCTTTTCTCTAAAACTACAGTTTATATGTCAAAAGTAATAATTGAAGAAACAACCTGCGACTTACCATGTCTTTGTGATCAAGACGGTGATTAGGAGAACACTCGAATGCTTTCTTCACTGATCTATCAGTCAAACAAGTGGCAGCACTTGTGAGTTTTGTCTGCATATGGAAGGAAACAAGAGGATAACACGTCTAAAAAAAGTGAAACTACTGATAAAATGGAACTACTGCAAAATGGCACTACTTCATTGAAGAACACAATCACAGTACTGGAAAATGGCACTACTGAAACAAATGACAGTACTGATGCCAATGGCAAGTCTTGGAAAATGGAAACATTGAAAGGAAACAAAAAGCTTGGTAATGCACTAACCGCAATCCTAAGTGGCATGACAAACTTTTTCTGCTTGGCCATCTCTGTAGAAAGTGCTTGCAACGCGATCTCGCAAGTGGAGTTACTTAACCAACCCCCAGGCTTGACAGAGTCAGCCAAATCACGGAGGTAAATGTAGAAGTCTCCATAATCAATAATCCTTTCGCCGTTCAATGTATCTTTAGTTTTCCCTCCATACATGCAAATCTTGTCGTATAACTCAGAATCTGACTTAGGAACAGACGGTTTCTTTGCATTTGCAATGAATGGATACTTCTGATGTGGACCTAGCTTGACTACCCTCCTCGTTTGCGGAATAGGGGTGGTACTACCAGGCGTCCTTGGAGAAGTTCTTGCATTTTGCAACACAATGCCCTTCCCTGATGAGGAAGGCATCTCAATAGAAGCATATATTTTATCCAGTGAGTCACCACTATCATCATTGCTGGAAATAACAACAAGTTCTTGAACCTCTGAATCTTCTTCCGGTCTTTCCATGACATTTTGCTGGTTAGGTACTGATTTCTCTGGTAGAGCTTGCTCAGCTACTGTTTTCTCAGTTAGTGCTTGCTCACTTAGAGCTTGCTCAGCTACTGGTTGCTGACCTACTGTTTGATCAGCTACTGCCCTCTCAGGTACTGCTTGCGCATCTACTGCATGTTCACTGTATTTTTGCTCAGTTAGTGTTTCTTCCACTTGACTGAAACCAAGATCAAACGATGGGCGATGTTCCGCCAGCTCTCTCACCTTTCTCTGATAATCTGTTTCATTTGCAGTTTGAACAACCAATTCCTTGGTTATCCCTCTGTTAAGCTTTGCAGCGTGAATAGGGTTGTGACTCTGATCGCTTGATGGCGAGTTAGAAACCTTGTTCATGCTAGCATTGGCCCGTGCTTCAGCAGTAGCAAATCTTGTGAGCCTCCTCCCAATCGGGCTGGCGGAAACATCTTGCTTAATGAGTGACATTGATCTAGTGACAGGCCTCCTGCCAATCGGGCTACAAGAATCTGGTTTCTTTCTCCTTGTTCTAAGTTGGCCTGAACCTTGGCTACCATCTTCCTCTTGGCTCCCTTTACTTCCTTCCATATGATTAACAACTGGAGGAGTTTCAGTGCTTGATTGAGATCCTGTACCATAAACTTGGAGATTCCTCAGGGTATCACCCATGTTGGTCTGTTGAAGGGATACTTCTGTCTCCTGAGTAGCTACAGCTGACACATCCTTGTTGACTTCTACAGGTTCTTCCATTTGTACATTGCTTCGTGTTTGTTGTTCATCTTTAGCAAGTTCAGAGTTTCCTACTATGTGGTCAGTTTGACAACCAAATGCCTTTTCTTCAAACAAATTTGCGGTCGCTTCCTCCTTATGCACTTCAGTGCCAAAATTATTCTGATGATCTTCAAAGACAACATGCTCTTCCGGATTAATTTCAGAGCCTCTCATCTTATTCTTCTTAGGCCTTGCAGCAACAGTAATTATGTCATCTGGCTTTCTTTTCTTAGACTTTGCAACAATCCCCATTTCTGGAACAACCTCCACTTCTGTGGTACCTACCATGTGGTCCAGTAACACCTCCTCCTCATTTCTAGCTTCTGTCAACTTCTGCCTTGCACGACGTCTCTTCTTGATAATGTTCTGCACATCTTCCTCTGCCTGGTGAGGATTTTCAGAGCTTTCCTTCCCTGGATTAATTGCAAATGACCTCTGATGACCCACAAGTATAGGGGGTGTATCGTAGTATCTTCGATAAGTAAGAATGTCGATCCCAACGAGGAGCAGAAGGTGTTGACAAGCAGTTTCGATGAAGGTTTCACTGTAAATGCTCACAGACAAATATTCGGGGGTTTTGATGTAACGGATAAATAAAGTACGAGTAAGTAAAATGCGAGAGAAATAATTGCAGCGAGTGGCCCAATCCTTTTTAGCACAAAGGACAAGCCGGTTTGTTTACTTATAATGACCAAACGTTCTCGAGGACACACGGGATTTTAGTCTAGTGCTTTCGCTACATACAGACTGATTAATCTTCATTGTTTTGATAAGTGTTGTGTGGGTGAACCTATGCTAATGTACCGCCCTTCCTAGGACTAATACATACTTGTGATTATACCCCTTGCAAGCATCCGCAACTACAAGAAAGTAATTAAGATAAATCTAACCACAGCCTTTAAACTGCGAGATCCTGCGATCCCTCCCGCATCGATATACCAACGGGGGTTTAGGTTTCGTCACTCCGAGCAACCCCGCAATTGGCAAACGAGTACAAGATGCATTCCCCTAGGCCCATAAATGGTGAAGTGTCGTGTAGTCGACGTTCACACGACACCACTAGAAGAATAACACCACAACTTAAATATCATAACATTGAATATTACTCAACCATAGTTCACTACTAACAATTAGACTTCACCCATGTCCTCAAGAACTAAACGAACTACTCACGAGACATCATATGGAACATGATCAGAGGTGATATGATGATGAATAACAATCTGAACATAGACCTTGGTTCAATGGTTTCACTCAATAGCATCAACAACAAGTAGAAATCAGTATCGGGAGAGTTTCCCCTATCAAACAATCAAGATCAAACCCAAATTGCTACAGCGGTGACGATGTCCAGCGGTGGAGATGGCGGTGATGATGGTGGAGATGATGATGATGGTGATGGAGATGATGTCCAGCTCGATGGCGGTGACGATGGCGTCGATTTCCCCCTCCGGGAGGGAATTTCCCCGGCGGATTCCGGCCCGCCGGAGAGCTCTTTTCTCTCTGGTGTTCTCCGCCCCGCAGAGGCGGCGGTAACCCTTCGTGAGGATTCCTCTGTGGCTTAGGTCTTCGGGACGAAGGGTTTCGCGAAGAAAAGGAGGCGAAAGAGGCCGAGGGGGCCCCACACCACATGGTGGCGCGGCCGGGCCATGGGCCGCGCCACCCTATGGTGTGGGCCCACCCGTGGTCCAGCTGGCTCCCCCTTCGGCTTCCTCCGTCATCCGGAAAAATAGGATTTTCCGTAAAACTTCCTTCCACAGTTGATCTTCCGAAATATCGCATCTGACGGTGCTTTTTCCAGCAGAATCCCGGCTCCGGTGCTCAATCTCCAAATAATCATGAAACATGCAAAATAGATGAAATAACATAAGTATTGTGTCCCAATATGAAATATATCAATGAATAACAGCAAATTATGATATAAAATAGTGATGCAAATTGGACGTATCAACTCCCCCAAGCTTAGACTTCGCTTGTCCCCAAGCGAAACTGAACTCAGTAAACATGACCACATGTTTATGGAGTGAAGAGTCGATAAATAAAATACGGACAAGAAGCATCATATTCATTCACACAAGACATTATAGTATACAACTTCCTCATATAACTCAATCTTGAAACAAGTATAAGGTAATCACAAATAAAGGTGCATAAGAGATCATAATTGGTGATGGCAAACTTTGCTCTTGGTCAGAGAACATTTAACAGATTATACTTATCTATTGAGCAGCGCTCTCATATTAAAACTTATGGTAAACTTGCATACTCAATCATATTAATCATTGATGACTTTCAAAGCTATATTCATTCGGGTAAAACTTGTACTAAACAAGAAAGAGTAAAGACATGATGAAGCAAATCACAATATAATGGTTTGATCACAACAACTCAAATGCTTGCTTGAGATGGAGGGAGATAGGTTTACTGACTCAACATAAAGTAAAAGACAGGCCCTTCGCAGAGGGAAGCAGGGATTAAATCATGTGCTAGAGCTTTTTCAGTTTTGAAATCATATAAAGAGAATAAAAGTAAAGTTTTGAGAGGTGTTTGTTGTTGTCAACGACTGGTAGCGGGTACTCTAACCCCCTTGCCAAACAAACCTCCAAAGAGCGGCTCCCATGAAGGACGTTATCTCTACCAGCAAGGTAGATCATCCCTCTTCTCTTTTGTTTACACATATACTTTAGTTTATTTAAGGATGACACTCCCCCCAACCTTTGCTTACACAAGCCATGGCTAACCGAATCCTCGGGTGCCTTCCAACAATCTCATACCATGGAGGAGTGTCTATTGCAAAATTAAGTTGCTTAACGATGAATCGGGGCAAAACATGTGAAGAGAATTATTAATGAAAGTTGATTAATTGGGGCTGGGAACCCCGTTGCCGGCTCTTATTGCAAAATTATAGGATAAGTGGATGAAGCCACTAGTCCTTTAGTGGAGGCTGCCTAACAAGGCTCGAAAGATAAAACACCACATACTTCCTCATGAGCTATAAAACATTGACACAAATAAAGAGTAATAAGTTTTGAATTGTTTAAAGGTAGCACATGAAG
>NC_061511.1:131801475-131817586 GCF_022539505.1 Lolium rigidum
CGGCTCCGGTGCTCAATCTCCAAATAATCATGAAACATGCAAAATAGATGAAATAACATAAGTATTGTGTCCCAATATGAAATATATCAATGAATAACAGCAAATTATGATATAAAATAGTGATGCAAATTGGACGTATCAACCTCACAAATTCTGCAAGACCATCCTCAAACACATTGCACATGCTAGAAACAACTTCTCTGTATATTACCAGTTGCTGTTACATAAGAAAAGATAAAAAGGGATAGTGAAAAATCTAGTGTATTTGTAATAACAAGTAGAACATGCCACTAGAAGTAACAAAAAATGGTAAGCCTTACTTCATTTGGAGATACTAGTGCATGTCGTTTGATGAACATGTCTACAACAGAGGGTTTAGTAGAAAACAAAAATGGCTTGTTCCTGAAGCAAGCCTTGAGCTGGGAACATTTAAAAGAAAAATGGTCAAACAAATGAGATCATGCAAGTGATATAAAAATACATGCTATCAATAAAAATTATAAATCATCATATGATGGAACGTATGGAGGGTAAAAAACCTATGGAACAGTACAGTTTATATGTAAATTTGCAAAAAGGGTAACAATTGGAACTTATTTGAAGCTTCAGTGTATATTTCTCCCAAATGCAAAAAGGTGAAAAAATTAGCTTATAGTTTTATATGGATCAAATTCTCTTTCTTATGTATAAATCGAAACCAGAGACACAAATTAGCTATAGGGTTAAAGGTACAAAAATAAAAACATCAAATGTATAAAGCATTTGTTAGCTTCTTATGAAATATATCAAAACAGATTTAAGAAACATTTTGTTAGCTACATTTACAAAATCAGAAAAGTTGTATAAAATATACATCCTATGCAGGCAAAACAAATATCGAAAAACAAAGAGATACTTTTCACCAGAATCTTATGCTATAAGAAAATTTCACCAGAATAAGGAAAAAGCGGGGTAGTACCGGTAATTTTCCAAACGATCCATCCGTGTTAGTGTCCAGCTCTACGACACGCTTTATGAGCTTGTTTGTCCAGACACATATGCGAGGTCCACCAACTGGTACCTTTACGGCATCTGTTTGCAATGAATCAACATATAGGACCTAGAAACCAAATTAGAAAGTGCAAATCACTATGTGTTATCTACAGCCATTGAGAAATGTGTGGGAAAAGAAAAAACAGTCAAAATCACAAAAAACTAACCATGAGGTATGGTATGCAAGCCTTAAACCAATTCTTGCTTCCTTTTGCATTCGCGGTCTGAATGAGGATGTCAATAATAAATCTTGCCCAGTTCAACCTTGGGATTGCTTCTGTGTTAATAACCGCCGGGTAACACTTTGGACTGACATATATTCCAGTAGTAGGAGCAAACTCCACAGCTGCGACAGTTGGTTGCTTGCCATTGTTGATCCCCATCATCTCGAGAACAGAACTTGTTGCTTCAATATTTTGCTTGTATGGGACAGGGAAATTACCCATGGGTACTGCCATTACATTGACAATCGACCGAACATCAACAGGTATCTTCCCCCTATCACCAAAATCAAGAACACGAGCGATCGGATCGAAGTGCTCCATCAGGAAAATGCATAACTCTGGTATTAGCTTGGAGCATTTCATGCTTAGGATGGCGGAAAATTCTGCTTCACAGATCAAGGTACGCTGCTTGCTCGTCATTCCCTTGCAAACCCTCACAACCTTCATTGGAGAAGAACGGTTGAATAAGTTGACCTGCATCAAATATAAACTTCAAATCAGCACACCCACCAAATGCATGCAAAAAAAAAAAGAGGAAACGGTAAGTAGAAGCAAGTTTGTTATCATGTACCTTCGGTTTCTTGGAAGCAACATTAGTCTCTACCACAGGGATTTCTTCTTCAACTGATGGGCAATCCACTGTTTCAGCTGGCTCAAATGCAATTGGGTGCACATCATGCAAAGGAGGGACACTCTGCAATGGTGATTGCTCTTCATGCCCGTTACCCGCAGACACATTTTTATACTGTAACCTCTGCTTCATCCTTTTGAATTTAGTGGTACTTTTCTACCGGCTCTTTGGGGTCGTAGAACGTATCTGCAAAGAGAAAAGAAAATAAAAGAAAAGAAAGCACCATAAGTATTACACCCCCCTAAATCATCCTAGTCAACATTGAATGAAAAAAAATTGAGGGAACAGAACTTACAATTGGATTGACTGGTTTCATTACAACTTAGATGATAAAAAAAAGTAAAATCTTCCAAAAAAAACCCTGCATAGATCAAAACAGAAGTTATCTACATATTATTACATCCTATGCAGTTGAATATACAACACTTAGACAAAATAGTTTGCTAAAAAAGCTTGAGTAAAATCAGAAAGTTGGAAAAATGTACATCCTAAGCATAAACATTGCACATGCTACCCCCTCCCCCGCAGGTGAATGCAAGAAAACCCGCCATGCAAACATGTTGACTAGGATGCTTAGGATGGTACTTATTAGAAATTTACACATTTGCATGTTGTAGGGTTTGGCTGTGCGACTTCTGGGTGACCAAGAGCTAAACCCTTTACTACAGCTAATGACAACCAACTTTTGTGTGAGTGATCAAGAAGCAGCAAATGGGAGTGCTACCCCCTCCCCTGTTTGTGCTCCACTTGCGCTATCATCATGCTTTCAATCACATTTGATCATATCCAGCAACATTCGAGCATGAAGAACTGCTACTCTTTTTTTTGTGTGGGGATGGAGAACTGCTACTTGAGAGGAAACTATACTAGGAACGAAAATGTTACTGTACTAGATTCAGATATACAAGTACTACTCCCTCCGTTCTCTATTTTTTTCCTAAAACCAAACAAGGTAGTACAAGGCTTCAATACCATTCCATAATCTCACATCCCTACAATATACGGCTCTGCTTCACCTTCACATTCATAACCACTTCGAAAACTGGAAGCAATTAACACGATTCATGATTGAAGTTCACGAAGAGCAAACTAATTTGTGCCGTCAGCTTAGCCTTTCAGTGGCAACAGCAACACACTACTGTGTCTTCACTGTATATGTTCTAACTTCATCTCAGTGAGCACACAGATCAAAACGCCAGGACTACAAAACCTTGCAGATAAACGCGATTGAGCATTAATGGATCAACAATTGAAATACTATCACATGTAAGCACTAGGAAGTACATTTCAACCAATAAACCCAATTGCGAGGCATCACATGAAATGCACAATGTCTGCAAATTCATCAGTTAAGGACAATTCAGTAGCACTAGACATGGCATGAACTACTGACAATGCAGTAGCAAATTGCATTGTTCAATACTTTGTGGTCAGCTATGTAAAGGATGTACATCCTATAAAAAGTGAATATACATTCAGACAGCTAAAACTTGAAAACAACACCCAGAAATAGAAAATGTACATCATAAGTATAAGGATATACATCCTACAATTGGGAATATATATTTTGCAGATGGTTAAAAATATACATTACATGCATGAAAAATATACATCCTATGCATGTAATGTAGTTTTCTGAATTTAAACAGACAGTTAAAAATATACATTACATGCATGAAAAATATACATCCTATGCCATGCAACAAAAAAAATTAACAATACAGAGAAGTACTTAGCTACAAGGTTTTATACATGCTACAATGAAACACATGAGTGCAAAATCACAAAAACCTATCAACCTACAAACCAGATCTACAACATTTGACTAGTCTGCCATATGAATCTCAAAATTATTTGAATACAACCTGAACAAAAACTGAATTAAAAGCTGAGCAATATACTCTGGAGATTATTCGTTCACATAATCAACACCTACAATACCAAACAAGTACGGACACACACAGAAGGCATGTATGAAGCATTGCAGAAACAACTTTAGAACGAACTAACAGTGTAATCAACAATTCATGGGGAAACTAACAGTGTAATAGAAAATTCGTGGGTGGGGGAACTAGAACGGACTCACGGGGGACATGAATTGCTACCTAGCCGGGGATGGGGGATGTACCTCCACCGCAAAAAAACCGAGCGCGCATCACAGGAAAACGCGAAATCGGAAACATGAGAGGCTTAAATGCGCCGAATCGAAGCACTCACCAGCACTTGACGAAGAACACCGACGAGAAGCAGACGCAGAATCCAGAGATCTGACAGACGACACCAAATCCAGACCTAACACCACCTCGAATGCACCGAAATCGGGCGAGGACGAGCCGATCCACTGGTTCCCACCACCGATTCTGCTCTCCCCTAGTGCCCCATGCTACATGAGACCTCGCAGACGACTTCCGGGAGACCAACTCGCCGACGGTGAGGTCCGATTTGGTGTGGGCGACGCGGGGAAGTACGACGGAGGAGAGAGCGGAAGCGAGCGGAAGCGAGCGGAGAAAATCACGAGAGGAAGAAGGGGATTCGCTTCGGCTTTCATGATACGTGTCGAAAATCGCTTCTGGCCGTAGGATCTAAATCGGACGGAGCGGACGGGTGAGCACCGTGTAAGACAAGCCAGTGCTATAGCACATATTAGAAATTGGGATTTTACATGGCACGACTTAATTCAGTTAACTGAACCTTCATCCACCATTAGAAGCAATGCCCACGTGAGGAACAGGTTTTCCGTCACTTTGGACTGAAAATGCTATGAACTTGTAAAAATCATATCTTTAGTTCTACTTAGCCAAATTTCGTAAATTTGATATCGTAAGAATCATTAGGATATATAGAATCCGATGAAACCATTCTCTTTAAGTTTTGACAGTTATGAAATACTCGAATTTCAAATGGGAGATATTGAGTACTTTTGTCGTAACTTAAACTCTAGAATCCTTTTGTCGTAACTTAAACCCTAGAATCCTTTTCAATATGACCCTTTGGCCACCTCATGTTGATAACCATCTGGCAGTACCCTTAAACCTTAGTTCCAACCTTGTCCGTGACCTTGTGTAGAATATCTTAGGATATAAGATTAGGTTCCACACAATTCTATTTTGGAAAATACTCAAATTTAATTCGGGTTCATCCCTAATATAATTAGTATTGCTAGTAAATACTAAATAAAGTAATTTCATTTTATTTGGAGTTTATTTGTATTTTCCATACTTCTTTTTTTGGATATTTCCTTTTGAAATGTATGTATGTTTATGTATAGTATTCTTTCCTTTTCGTTGCGATAGATTTCACGAAGAGTGACGGGATAGTTTATAAGGAAATAATATAAGTTGCTAAGTTCACAAGAGATAACTACTCTTCGTCAAAGAAAGGCAAGTTACACATGAACTTTTGTCCTACTATTTTTGATATGCATGTTTTACAAATATTTTCGTAGAAATGCATGTGTAGGAAAATTATGCTTTGCTATCCTAGCAGAGAGCCATAGGATTTCTTACCATGTTCCTTGTAGCCCTTTTTATTAAAATGCGTATATTGTATGAGTGCTTAGCCAATTGCTGGGTAGACGTGGGATGCGGGTTTTCAAAGAAAAAAATCATTTATGAAAATTGACATGCGCCCATTCTGGGGTGGTATGGTGAAAATATTTGTTTTAAAAAAAAACTTATCAAAATGTTTTCCTCTGGGCGGAGTGGTATGTTGGGAGCGTCTACAAGAGTTGCATCCAGTGAGTGGCTCTGCAGACTCAGCTTTTGGTGGGGACCGCCGCCCAGGGTCAAAGAGATCTTCAAAGTTTCAGTTAAAGAAGCTTCCAGTACAACCACATGCTATATGGGCTCTGGCTTAGTCGTACATAGAGGGAAACCCTTGCACCAGTACCGCCATTGGAGAGGGGTCTTCGGATCATAGTTGCGGGCGGACTGGGATTATGTATATGGGGCTTCTATGGAAAACTTCGTCATGATCCATGCCCGGTTAAGCCAAATGAAGGATACAACAAAAAATGGATTGTGACATGTGGGAAAGTGTACGACCTCTGCAGAGTGTATGATCTAATCGATTAGCCGTGCTCCCGGATATGAGCAATTTGATCAACTGAAGTTTGAAGCGGATGAAGGATCTCCTATGTTTTCAAAACCTTTTAAAAAATTGTTTTGGCATCATAACTTTATCCAGTGAGTGGCTCTGAACTTAGGATTGCCCGAACTATTTTGCAATTACTACTTTCATCCAGTAAGTGGCTCTGAATGTAGTGTTGCCTAAAAACGTAATGCATGCTAACTCTATCCAGTGAGTGGCTCTGGAGTTAGTTTAGCTTATTTTGGGGATGGGATGTAGGATGGCGAACCTTGGTTGATTCCTTGTGTTTGTCCAGCCCTATATTATTTTGTTTTAAAAATATATAAAGACAAAGAAAGTTTTTAAAAAGATTTTCACAAAACAAAATTGGCTTTACGCAAAATAAACCATGAGCCTTCTTTGACATACCTTTGCATGTATAAAAATATAAACCACTTTGCAACTTGTGTAACTTGCCAATACATCCAAAGTATTGACCAAATGTTTTTGGATGTAACTTTACCTGTTGCAGATGACGAGTAAGGACGATAGGATCGCATGGCCTACACTCAACAAGCCATGTGGCGTTGATGGAGCCCAAGCTTGATGTTATGCTTATGTTTCCGCTGTTATGTGAGCCAGCCATTATGCTGTGCAAGGATGTAATAAATATACTTTGGATAGTTCAGTTATAATAAAATGACGTATGTTATATCTTGATATTCATTTGTTACTGTGTGTGCTAGCTATGATCCAGGGATAGCACTGTAAGCACAGAGACTTCGGGTCCTCCAAGATCCGGGTCTTTACAGTTGAATCTGGCTTCTTTCTTCTTCTTGGATAGATTTATTTCCAGTTTCTCTCGCCCTTGATGTTCTTGGTTCTTGGTCCACTACTAGTCGTTCTTGCGCTTATTCTTTGTTTTCTTTCCCTTTTCAGATCTTCTTTGACTCCAATGTGATAACGGAGCCAGTTCAATCTAGCCCGCTTTCTGAGTTCATCGAGATGATGTCCTCAGAAGAAAACATTCCCATGGCCATCCCAATGGAGGATGAGTCCGAGGAAGTTGATGAGCCTGGAACTCGCGTTAGATACGCAGGCCGGGAGGGTTTGAACGTTCGATCCATTGAGGTGGATTGGCTATATAAAACCAAACGGATTCCCCCAAGTTACCTATAGACTTCCTGCCGACGAAATAGAGCCGGGCCCAAAGGATGGGAAGTTGTAGTCTTCGTCGCGCACTTTGCACGCGGGTTCGGTCTGCCGGTCAGCGGCTTTTTTGTAGTTTCCTTGATAAGTATAAACTCCAACCTCACCATCTTCCTGTCAATGCCTATACAGTTGTTTCTTCCTTTTGTCGTCTTTACCGAGGGATATCTCGGCCTGTGGCCCAACATAGAGTTATGGGCCCGGCTTCATAGCCTCCGGGCTCAGTTAGTCCAAGACACTTCCGTGCCTCCGCCGAAACCCATGGTTGGATGCGGTTCCGCGATGATTATGTCGCGCCGGAATACCAAGTTTATCCGGGTGACCGGCCTTGTGTCCTGTCGGAAGTGAAGTGGCAGAAGACTTTCATCTATGTGAAGAATCTCGGCCAGGAAGATTTCATAAACCTGCCGGCATACGCGAAGGGCAGCGCCGACCAAAAACATAACTGGACCTACAATCCCGGTAACTCCCATGTCGAGACCAACCAGATCTACGACTCATCTAGGAGATTCATGAGACCGGCATCCCTTCACTCGACGATCTCGTCCGCACCTTCATCACTCGCAGGATCTGCCCCTACAGTGCCACACTCACAAGATCTGCCAAATGAGCGGTTGCCAGGACCCCAACCGGATGACAACTTTCGACTTGGAGAAGCCGGAAGTCGTGAAGCAGGTGAAGGCTAATGCGCAGACGCATATGGAGCCGGTCTAGGAGTGGGACCAGGAGCCATACTGCCGCACTTGCCTGACACCCTAGGTAATACTCCGCACTACCCATTTTAACTCTGTTTGTTCTGGCATGCCATTAATTTTGGCTTTCCGCCCATAAGATGAGTTGTTCTCATTGTTTTATATGTTTGCTTCGATTGCCAGCTAGCCGAAAATGCCACGATCGTCTTTTCGTCTGACCGAGTTGATCAGGACCTTGAAGACCCCGACTCCATCGCGAATGCCCCTGATCTCAACATCAACAACGCCATCATCGGCGCTGACTCCGGTAAGGCCCATGTCGAACATCCGTTAAAGACTTGGGTTAATGAAGACGATGATGATTGTGTCGTTTTAGAGGTATATGACCCTCTTCCCCTTTTATTTGCAAATCCCTCTAATCTGGCTTTAGCAGATCCTAATGCTCAGGTGGTGGAGAATGATGCACCCCTTGCCACTGCCTGAGGCGAAGGCGAGAAGAAAACGAAGAAGAAGCGTAGTGCTACCGCCATTGGTGCCAGTGCCGCTCCCAAGACCAAGCACACCAAGACTGTCGGCAACAAGCCTCCCCGCCGAGATAAGGATACTACCCCCAAGGAACCCCTATGTCCTCCGGGTAATATATTCATGCAAGCACTTCTTTATCTTATTCATGCAACATTTGTTAGTCGCTATATTTTGATATTGGGCTTTCTCTTTTCATCCATGCTCTAGACATTTCCCGGTCTGCCCCCGGAAGGACCCGTGAAGTTGTGCTAGAAGTTACAGTTGCAATCCCGCCGCCATCAGTGCGGCCGACACAAGATATCCTTTCAAGCTCTTCTCAACCTGTCTCATCGCCCCCAGAACAGTTTCCCCTTCTGAGAGCTAACATAGTCGTTCCCCTGTTCCGCCCTCGCACCGGAAGTCTCTTTCGTGGCAAGGGAGGAGACCATGACTCCTGGCGATACTCGTATTCATGGTGGAGCGATGGGTTCAGCTCCGGAACAGGAAGGGAGCCATGGTGCCGGCATAACGGGCATTGTCGTTGAAGATGTTACCGACAAGACTGACTTTGTCGCGCCTATTTGGCGCTTCCCCCGACATCATAAATCTGGCACCTGAGAAGCCGGCGTCCTCCAAGCCTACAACCCCGCCTCCTGATCCGGCAAAGCCCCATCTCCCTTGCCAAAGCAACCATCTGCTGCCGAAGGCAAAGTGTCGAAGACTAAGAAAGCGTCGTCACGCAACAAGGCCAGCAAGGAACTGAGTCCTAACAGTGGGAGCCAAGAGTTGACGCTGCACACCAGCCCGGTTGCTACCATGTGATGTCTACGCACACTCCTTTTCCTGTAGACAGTGTTGGGCCTCCAAGAGCAGAGGTTTGTAGAACAGCAGCAAGTTTTCCCTTAAGTGGATCACCCAAGGTTTATCGAACTCAGGGAGGAAGAGGTCAAAGATATCCCTCTCAAGCAACCCTGCAATCACGATACAAGAAGTCTCTTGTGTCCCCAACACACCTAATACACTTGTCAGATCTATAGGTGCACTAGTTCGGCGAAGCGATAGTGAAATACAAGTGGTATGAATGAATATGAGCAGTAGTAACGGCGCCAGAAAATAGCTTGTCTGGCGTGCGGTTGATGGTAGTAATATTGCAGGAAGTAAAGATGCGAGTAAAACGATAAATAAGCGATGATTGCGGTATTTGGAAACAAGGCCTAGGGATCATACTTTCACTAGTGGACACTCTCAACATTGATCACATAATAAAACCACTCTACACTCTCTTGTTGGATGACAAACACCATTAATTGTGTAGGGCTACAAGAGCACCTCAATGCCGGAGTTAACAAGCTCCACAACATTCGATGTTCGTATTTAAGTAACCTTAGAGTGCATGATAGACCAACGCAATTATACCGAGTACTAACATAGCATGCACACTGTCACCATCAAGCTATGAAAGGGGGAATAGATCACATCAATACTAACATAGTAATAGTTAACTTCATAATCTACAAGAGATCACAATCATAAACTACACCAAGTACTACATGATGCACACACTGTCACCATTACATCATGGAGGAGGAATAGACTACTTTAATAACATCACTAGAGTAGCACATAGATTAATAGTGATATAAAGCACATTGCAATCATAAAGGAATATATATAAGCACTTCACTATGCTATTCTGAATTACTCTCTGGCAAGATAACGAACACTAATTCATCATGTAGGCAAACCTTAAAGATGTATTCTCAAGTACTAATAAACACCCCACGCCGTCACTCGTGAGCATTCATAGGAGGTACTAACACACCATAATTTCATAGAGACATCCAACTCAAATCATAACTCGGTGAATAAGTATTCCGTGAAATATAGACTAAGAGACCCACACGGTGCACACACACTGTCACCTTTACACACGTGGGACAAGGAGTCTCCGGAGATCACATAAGTAAAATCCACTTGAATAGCATAACGACATCTAGATTACAAGCTCATCATATGGATCTCAATCATGTAAGGCAGCTCATGAGATCATTGTATTGAAGTACATAGGAGAGAGAGATTAACCACATAGCTACCGGTACAGCCCTTAGCCTCGGGGGAGAACTACTCCCTCCTCATGGGAGACAGCAGCGTTGATGAAGATGGCGGTGGTGTCGATGGAGATGCCTTCCGGGGGCACTTCCCCGTCCCGGCAGCGTGCCGGAACAGAGACTCCTGTCCCCCAGATCTTGGCTTCGCGATGGCGGCGGCTCTGGAAGGTTTCTCGTACCGTGGCTTTTCCGTATAGGGTTTTCGCGACGGAGTCCTTAAGTAGGCGGAAGGGCAGCCTCGGAGGGGCCCTGGTGGGGCCAGACAACAGGGGGGCGCGCCCCCCTTGGGCCGCGCCGCCACCATGTGTGGGGCCCACCTGGCTCTCCTCTGGCCCCTCTCCGGTCTTCTGGAAGCTTCGTGCAAAAATAAGATACTGGGCGTTGATTTCGTCCAATTCCGAGAATATTTCCTTACTAGGATTTCTGAAACCAAAAACAGCAGAAAACAGGAACTGGCACTTCGCATCTCGTTAATAGGTTAGTTCCAGAAAACGCATAAAATCATCATAAAGTGTGAACAAAACATGTAGGTATTGTCATAAAATAAGCATGGAACATCAGAAATTATAGATACATTTGAGACGTATCAAGCATCCCCAAGCTTAGTTCCTACTCGCCCTCGAGTAGGTAAACGATAACAAGGATAATTTCTGAAGTGACATGCTATCATAATCTTGATCACTACTATTTTAAAGCATATGAGATGAATGCAGCGATTCGAAGCAATGGTGAAGATAATGAGTAAACAAATGAATCATATAGCAAAGACTTTTCATGAATAATACTTTAAAGACAAGCATCAATAAGACTTGCATAAGAGTTACTAATAAAGCAATAAATTCTTAGTAGAAAGCTTTGAAGAAACACAAAGGAAGATATAAGTTTCAGCAGTTGCTTTCAACTTCAACATATATATCTCATGGATAATTGTCAACACAAAGTAATATAACAAGTGCAATAGGTAAACATGTAAGAATCAATGCACACAGTTGAGACAAGTGTTTGCTTCTAAGATAGAAAGAAGTAGGTAAACTGACTCAACAATAAAGTAAAAGATTGGCCCTTCGCAGAGGGAAGCATGGATTACTATTTTTGTGCTAGAGCTTTTCATTTTGAAACATAGAAACAATTTTGTCAACGATAGTAATAAAGCATATGTGTTATGTATAAGATATCCTATAAGTTGCAAGCCTCATGCATAGATTACCAATAGTGCTCGCACCTTGTCCTAATTAGCTTGGATTAACATGGATTATCATTGCATAGCATATGTTTCAACCAAGTGTCACAAAGGGGTACCTCTATGCCGCATGTACAAAGGTCTAAGGAGAAAGCTCGCATTGGATTTTTCGCTTTTGATTATTCTCAACTTAGACATCCATACCGGGACAACATAGACAACATGTAATGGACTCCTCTTTAATGCATAAGCATTCAATCAACCGTTAATATTATCATAAGAGATTGAGGATTAATTGTCCAAACTGAAACTTCCACCATGGATCATGGCTTTAGTTAGCGGCCCAATGTTCTTCTCTAACAATATGCATACTCAAACCATTTGATCATGAAAATCGTCCTTACTTCAGACAAGACGAACATGCATAGCAACTCACATGATATTCAACAAAGGTGTAATAGTTGATGGCGTCACCAGAAACATGGTTACCGCTCAACAAGCAACTTATAAGAAATAAGATACATAGCTACATATTCTTCACCACAATAGTTTTTAAGGCTATTTTCCCATGAGCTATTGATACGTCCCAAACGTATCTATAATTTCTTATGTTCCATGCTACTTTTATGATGATACTCACATGTTTTATACACATTATATATCATATTTATGCATTTTCCGGCACTAACCTATTGACGAGATGCCGAAGAGCCGATTCTTGTTTTACTGCTGTTTTTGGTTTCGAAATCCTAGTAAGGAAATATTCTCGGAATTGGACGAAATCAACGCCCAGGGTCCTATTTTTGCACGAAGCTTCCAGAAGACCGGAGGGGAGACGAAGTGGGGCCACGGGGCGCCGCCACACTAGGGCGGCGCGGCCTAGAGGGGGCCCGTGCGGCCATAGCGTGTGGGGCCCCCGTGACTTTGCCGACTCCGCCCTTCCGCCTACTTAAAGCCTCCATCGCGAAACCCCAAGTACCGAGAGCCACGATACGGAAAACCTTCCAGAGATGCCACCGCCGCCAATCCCATCTCGGGGGATTCAGGAGATCGCCTCCGGCACCCTGCCGGAGAGGGGAATCATCTCCCGTAGGTCTCTTCATCGCCATGATCGCCTCCGGATCGATGTGTGAGTAGTTCACCCCTGGACTATGGGTCCATAGCAGTAGCTAGATGGTTGTCTTCTCCCCATTGTGCTATCATGTTAGATCTTGTGAGCTGCCTATCATGATCAAGATCATCTATTTGTAATCCTTCATGTTGTGTTTGTTGGGATCCGATGAATATTGAATACTATGCCAAGTTGATTATCAATCTATCATATATGTTATTTATGTTCTTGCATGCTCTCCGTTGCTAGTAGAGGCTCTGGCAAAGTTGATACTTGTGACTCCAAGAGGGAGTATTTATGCTCGATATTGGGTTCATGCCTCCATTAAATGCGGGACGATGTGACGAAAGTTCTAAGGTTGTGGATGTGCTTGTTGCCACTAGGGATAAAACATCGATGCTTTGTCTAAGGATATTTGTGTTGATTACATTACGCACCATACTTAATGCAATTGTCCATTGTTTACAACTTAATACTTGGAGGGGTTCGGATGATAACCTGAAGGTGGACTTTTTAGGCATAGATGCATCTTTGGATAGCGGTCTATGTACTTTGTTGTAATGCCCCGATTAAATCTCATAGTACTCATCATGATATATGTATGTGCATTGTTATGCCTTCTTTATTTGTCAATTGCCCAAGCTGTAATTTGTTCACCCAACATCTGCTATCTTATGGGAGAGACACCGCTAGTGAGCTGTGGACCCCGGTCCTATTCTTTACATCCGAAATACAAACTGCTGCAATTGTTCTTTATTGTTCTTCGCAAACAACCATCATCATCCACACTATACATCTAATCCTTTGTTTACGACAAGCCGGTGAGATTGACAACCTCATGTTACGTTGGGCAAAGTTACTGTGATTGTGTTGTGCGGGTTCCACGTTGGCGCCGGAATCCCTGGTGTTGCGCCGCACTACACTTCTCCGCCATCAACCTTCAACGTGCTTCTTGACTCCCTACTGGTTCGATAAACCTTGGTTTGTTGCGAGGGAAACTTGCTGCTGTACGCATCACACCTTCCACTTGGGGTTCCCAACGGGCGTGTGCTTTACGCGTCATCAAGCTAAATTTTTGGCGCCGTTGCCGGGGAGATCAAGACACGCTGCAAGGGGAGTCTCCACTTCCAATCTCTTTACTTTGTTTTTGTCTTGCTTTACTTTATTTTATTTACTGCTTTGTTTGCTGCATTATATCAAAACACAAAAAAATTAGTTGCTAGTTTTACTTTATTTACTGTCTTGTTCTCTATATCAAAAACACACAAAAATTAGTTACTTGCATTTACTTTATTTACCTTTAGTTTGTTTCATCATGTTTCCTCCTAAGTTCACTCTGAAAGATATACCGGTAGGACGTGGGTCTATAATTGGGAGAGATAATATAGAAGATTTTTTCACTCATGTTAGTACCGCTGAAGATTTTGAAGATAGACACTTGGTAGAACTTGCTCCTACTTATGAAATTGCTGTTGTTTCTTTAGTTCGCATGTTGGAAACTAAATTTGTTAATCTCAATCCTATAATCCAACACATGTTTCTTACACTTGGTGATATGGATGAAGGGGAAAAGAAAGATTTTGTTTTAGAAACCCTTCTTTAAGAATTTGGCGGAGTAGCAAGAGAGGCTAGAAAGGTCTTTATTAAATATAAGATGCTTGGCTCTTATACCAATTTTGTTAGTATCCTTGAAAAGATGGACATGGAGAGAGTATGGTACACTAATAATATTAATGATGGTGGGGAGATTAAGACAACAATACCTTGTAAGCTCCTGGGAATGAATGACGCTCTAGAGAATAACTATGGTTGGCTTGTCCCTGAAAATTTGTTTGACGAGGATAGCAAACCTAAGAACAATGAAAAGGGAGCCTCTGAAACTCACAAAGATAAGATAAAATGCATAGTTGAGAAAACTCCCAACACCTATGTTGATGCTTCATCTCTCGACAATACTTGATACACACTTTCGCGCCTAGGCGAAGGCGTTAAAAAAGCACTTATGGGAGACAGCCCATTATTTTACTTCTGCACTTTATTTTATATTTGAGTCTTGGAAGTTGTTTACTACTGTAGCAACCTCTCCTTATCTTTATTTTATTGCATTGTTGTGCCAAGTAAAGTCTTTGATAGTAAAGCCAATACTAGATTTGGATTACTGCGCGAGAACAGATTTCTTGCTTGTCACAAATTTGGGCAGTAGTCCCTGTAGAAAAATCAAAAAAATCTGCCAATTTACGTGCGTGATCCTCAGATATGTACGAAACTTTCATTAAATTTGGGCATTTTCATCTGAGCAAGTCTGGTGCCACTTTAAAATTCGTCTTTACAAACTGGTCTGTTTTGACAGATTCTGCCTTTTATTTCGCATTGCCTGTTTTGCTATGTTAGATGGATTTCTTTGTTCCATTAACTTTTAGTAGCTTTGTCCAATGTCCAGAAGTGTTAAGAATGATTATGTCACCTCTGAATATATGAATTATGCACTGACCCTCTAATGAGTTTGTTTCGAGTTTGGTGTGGAGGAAGTTTTCAAGGGTCAAGAGAGGAGGATGATACAATATGATCAAGAAGAGTGAAAAGTCAAAGCTTGGGGATGCCCCGTGGTTCATCCCTGCATATTTTAAGAAGACTCAAGCGTCTAAGCTTGGGGATGCCCAAGGCATCCCTTCTTCATCGACAACTTATCAGGTTCCTCTAGTGAAACTATATTTTTATTCCGTCACATCTTATGTGCTTTACTTGGAGCGTCTGTTTGTTTTTATTTTTGTTTTTGTTTGAATAAATCGGATCCTAGCATTCTTTGTTTGGGAGAGAGACACGATCCGCTGTTTCGTATGAACACATGTGTTCTTAGCTTCATCTTTAATGTTCATTGCGAAATTTGAACTACTTCATTCATTGTTATATGGTTGGAAACGGAAAATGCCGCATGTGGTAAATGGTTTAATGTCTTGAATAATGTGATACTTGGCAATTGTTGTGCTCATATAGATCTTGTTTAAGCTCTTGCATCATGTACCTTGTACTCATTAATGAATAACTACATAGAGCTTGTTAAAATTTGGTTTGCATGATTGATCTCTAGAGTCTAGATATTTTCTGGTTGAGGTGTTTGAACAACAAGGAGACAATGTGAAGTCTTATAATAGCTACAATATGTTCATATGTGAGCTTTGCTGCACCTTTTATTCTTGAGTTTGCTTCAAACAACCTTGCTAGCCTAGCCTTGTATTGAGAGGAATTCTTCTCGTGCATCCAAATCCTTGAGCCAATAACCATGCCATTTGTGTCCACCATACCTACCTACTACATGGTATTTCTCCGCCATTCCAAAGTAAATTACTTGAGT
>NC_061511.1:131817686-131907175 GCF_022539505.1 Lolium rigidum
CCTCGGTTTTCCCCTCCTCCTAGTTTGAAACACGCACAAGTGCTTTGGGACGACGGTGGCCGTCGAGTTCGGAGGAGCCTTGGCCGTTCGTCGGCCGGGTGGGGCCGCACGGGAGAGGCTCGGCTCCCCTGACCGATCTGCGTGCGACGGGTAGGGTCGGGGAGACACGTCGGAGCGACCATCCATCTATCGGCGACGTGTGGGCCGTTTTGTTCATGATTTTATACGCGGTCTTGCCAATGACAAATGGGGCCGCTCTGTCAGTGCCGCAGTGACCGGCAGGTGGGGTCGTATATTTTTCGATAAAAGACATATATTGCCGCTGCGTGGGGCTGCGCCGCGGCCAATGACCGAGTGGGGTGCGTCTATTTATTTAGGGAAACTCATATATTGCCGCTCGTGGGGCCTCGCAGCCAATGACCGGTGGGGTCGTCTATTTTTCAGGGAAAAGACATATATTGCAGCTACGTGGGGCTGCCGCGGCCAATGACCGAGTGGGGTCGTCTATTTATTCGGAGAAGCTCATATATTGCCGCTCTGTGGGGCTCGCGCGCCAATGACCGGTGGGGTCGTCTATTTTTCGAGGAAAAAGACATATATTGCGCTGCGGTAGGCGCCTCATGACCAATGACCGATGGGGTCGTCTATTATGTTGAAAACTCATATATTGCCGCTACGTAGGGGCTCGCGCAGCCAATGACCGGTGGGGTGTCGTCTATTTATTTAGAGAGAAAAAATCATATCTTGCCGCTACGATATATGTCTTTAGAGAATATCGCATGAGAGAAGCAGCAAGTGCGCTAGTTAATTATTCTTAAGCTAGGCCAGGAGAACGCGGCGGCGGCGTTCCCCACCCAGGCTCCAGGACGGAGCAGCCATCAGCCGGCGGCGCGCCGGCGCCTACAGTCAGCAGCCGCCGAGCTACTGTCCCCAGGCGTCAGGGACGGCCTGCTTGGCGCTTTGCACGTCAACCACGGCTCCGGCCGCCGGCCCCGATCGCACGTGCACCCGCCCTTGCAGGAAAGTCACGGCATGGCAGATCCGCCGCCCACGGCGGCCAGGGTTGTTCCAGCGCACCAATTGGTAGACCTCGCGCTTCTGCCTCCCCCGCCCCTGATCGATTCGGTTCCGTAATTTGTTGGGTTGCGGGTACCAGTAGTCCTCAATGTCTCGTGTGCGTGATTTCACGGCGAGGGTGGGGACCGATCATGTGTGTACGTTCTCGCCTCCTACCTCGTGGAAGTCTGGGTATATAACCGACTCTTGTACTACCGTTGAATTTCAGGGTGAATTTGAAGTTCCGCCATGGCCTGTTGGGGTGTTTAGGTTGTTCTTTTTTCCATTATTGTTACGGTTAGCCGGGCAAGCCGATGATCCATGGTACATTGCATGCCAGATGAATCAACCCGGTGGTGTAGCCGGAGGATGGATTTGGAGAGAGGTGGCCAATTTAGTCTGATAAATTGGCCCGTAAAAACCTGATGATATTCGAGCTGAGCGTATTGTGGATGAAGAAAAGAAGAATTCGAGCTTATTCGCAAGGAGAAGTTGAGTTGAGACGAATCTTGCCGTATTTGATCAGTGATACGAAAATCTAGAACATGAACTAAAAGTGATGGGAGAGGAAAAGTAGGTTGTCTATTGCAGTTTTATTAGGTGTCATCCTGTCTAGCAGTTATGTGGTTACGGTAGACGCGATTTAGTATAGAATTGTTATTCGGTAGATGGCTCCTTGCTTGTATTTTGTTGCTGGCTCTAAGCCTTGTATTTCGGTGTACAATTTCCTACTTGTGCTCGTAATGTGCACAAATGGTACAGCAAGGGATCCCCAAAAGTGAAAGCATGTACCAGCCTCAGGATCAAATACATATAATATCTTCCCAATCAAGTTGGGATAGAATTCAAATCATACTGGATGTACATGGACACATCAAGAACGTGAAGAAGCTTTTTTGAGAGACGGAGGTAGTAGTTCGAACAATTTTATCCCATTTGGAAATTGAAAAATACAAATTTATAATAATTTATCCCAATTTGCAGCGTCGAACACGGTCGCGCAGCGATAGACTTAAGAAAGAGAGAGGCGAGGACGACGGGCGGTACAGGGGGTGGTCCTTACGCGCCATCAAACGTTGAGCGATGTTATGGCGATGGCTTTGTGGTGGCATCTGACCAGTGTCGGAACCCTTGCTGTCTTGGTGTTCTTCATCAGCAGCCCGCTGGTCACACGGAGGGGCTGGATCGGCGGCTTTGCAGCGCAGGTTGTAGACGATGGCTTCAATCGTCTTGGCATCGATGCACTCTCGGCACAGGAAGTGAGACATCAGCAGGCTCCCGACATTGAAGGCTGGGTCTGCGTGGAAAGCGATGTTGCAGCAGACGATGGCTTCAATGTTAGGTAACTTGATGACCACTGTCGGCCGGCGCAGTCTTCGTGTTCCTTCATCATTTCAACAGATCTGAGAATAGGAATGAAAGTGAGACGAGGAAAGACATGCATTTTCAGCTATTTCGACGGTTAGATCCTTCTCACGCTGCTCTTAGATCCACGGCGCACGCACGGTTAGATGCACGCCGCCCGCCTCTTTGAAGTTAGATCCATGCCGCCGCCCTTCGGCATACGCGGTTAGATCCCAGCGCCCGCGCGGTTGAATCGCCCAGCGCCAGCACGGTTAGATCGCGCCTTTGCCCGCCACTACCAGTTGCGATCGCGCGCCTGTACGCACTCCGGTTAGATCCGCGCATACGCGACGCCATGGCGGGAAATGCGAGAGAGGAGGATACGACTGATATCGGCCCCGCCAGGTTGGTAGGTGACAACACTGCTGTCTCGTATCGTCCATCGTGGTAGAGAAGATACAGGCGCGTCCGATCCGCAATGATGAAAACGTTAGCGTTAAATTAAACTCAACTAACCAAGATCCGGTATGACATACATGCCGACCAGTAAAGTGCGACCAGTGAGTACAAGTTAGAGCCGAGTAGGAATTAAGAGGAAAGTGAGGAAATGTTTACTTCGGAAGAGCCATGCAAGTATATTGAGTAAAACAAGTGGGCCCAGGAGGAAACTGAGTAACACTAAGTAAAACAGGGGCACCCAAATAATAAACGGACTAAGAAATTGACTTTTGGCATAAAAATTGTAAAATTGTGTTGTTGAACAATATATTACATTTTGGCCGACTAGATATTGTTTGCAACTCAAGATACACAAGTGTGGCCAATTTGGACTCATTTGGACATTAAAGTTTACTTGTATATGTAAGTAGGTATTTAAATTGTATTGAGCAGAAAGCCCTGCATCTTCATATCTAGTAGCTCATGGACTAGGAAGTGGTTTTGAAGCTTTTGGCATAGAAGCTTTCATATCTCTATATTTCCTTTTCATTATTATTTCTCTAGGTTGAAGCCGCATCAGGCTCATAGGAAGGTTCTACATGTTTTGAATTATTTTGAATTGAACCCTGACACAAAACCCTAAAACCCTAAAATGATAAATGTGGCTTAAATGTGGCATACAAGACCCAGAACAGCTGTGTTCAGTGTGAACACAAGGTCCCAAATGCAAGGGAACCACAATACAAATTGTTCATACAAAAATTCAAATTGTTCAACACAAAGGGCATCCCCAGCCTACCAAATTGTTTCAGCACAAAGGATGTAATACAAAGACAACACAAATTGTTTATACAAATTCAAATTGGTTATTCTGAGAATAAATCTTTCTCTTGCTCATTGTGATAGCTGGAATACCACTTACTCTGGGTAACCTAAGGATATTGCAGTGTCTACCTTCCTTTTGCCCTCTTTCTTGTTCTTCTTCTTCTGCAAAACTTGTGCTTTTCTTCTGCCATGCCACTCTTCGAAGTTAGCTTGTATCATGGCCTTACCACTTTCGTGGCATTCTCGACTATCATAATTCCCTCTCCTGTAGACTCATCGGTTGAAGCCATTCTATGTCATCTTTTCCCTGCTCTCCATCCAATGGGTTCAGCTTGTCTACATCCATCTGTTCCCCGCTCTCGATCATCAGTTCTAATCTCCTCATGTTGAAGGCTTCTTGCTTCAATCTCTCTGCATTTCTTCAATCTCCTCATGTTGACTGCTGCTTCAATCCTCCTGCATTTGCTGCTTCAATCACATCATGTTGAACTGCTTGCTTCAATCTCAAGTTGAATTGCTGCTTCATTTCTCCTCCCATTTTCTCTGCTCCGCTGTGATCTTCCATTCCAAAAAGTGAGTCAACCATTTTACAAAGCCTAGCCGTGTCCCACAATCGAGTTCCTACGCGTTTGCACTTGGAACGAATCGGTGCACCACCCTCCTACACCCCAAGCTCTGATCCTATTCTTCCTCGGCCTGCCTGCCAGGTCTAGTCCCAATACTGGAGACACCACAGTTTGAAGCCTGGATCGACTTTCATCCATTGGTCTTTCCCAACAAGGTAAGACATTCTGTAGCATATGCGGCCCTAAGTTTGGCAACGGAAAGTACTCGGCACATCACCGATCAACTTCACCATCTTCTGCCCCCTATAACACTCATGAAAAACAATCGTATGTGCAGGGTATCACACGGATGCTGCCATCCCTACAATGGCATTTTCCTGTCAACCAAACTCACTTGGTCTCCATTGCTGTTTTCTTTGTAGGGTGTAGGTTACCTCAGCCTCCATTCACTTTTCTGTTTTGCCATCCTCAATTGTTTTGCCCTGGCATGCAAAGACTTAATCAAAGACAGGGAGCATGAGATGGCCAACATAGTGTGGATGCTGCGATTCTTAACCTTGGTCGATCTTTATCATGATCATGCGCAATCTTATCAAAATGACACTTACGGCATAAGCCCTTTGACTTGACCTTTGGGTTAAACTCTCCTGAGTTACTTTGTTACATAGTCTACCTTTCAAATTTCATTGAATTGACTTCTTGACCACTACCATGATGTTCATCCAAGTACTCCTTCGCCCCGGGTTTTTGTTTTATACAACATCCAAATGAAATGATGCTTCCTGCATTGCCATGTGTATGAAGGTGGCCATAGGTTGTCAGTAAACACCCTTGAATTTCTTGCTAGGTCTGTTAAGTGTCGCATTCCCTTCTTCCACTCAGGGGCTCTCTTCTCGCGGTCTCCAAACCTTTGCAAGCGTCTGTGTGGATAACAAGTCTGTTGGATGGCTATCAGGGTAACAAAATTCTGCGAGAAACCAAGTCCAACTTTCACAATGACTCAACCTCAAAACCCCATAAGCAACGGGGGAACATCCAATTGTATCCATCAACTGCAGTAGCAACAGCAGCTGTCGCTAAACCTGCCATGAAGAAGTGAAGAATTGCATCCAAGTAAAATAAAGAACTGCAGCGTCTAGCCTTTCCCCGGCCAAGCTTTGAAACAAACAAAAGCCCTTGAAACACATTTCTTGTGCATTACCTTCCCGCTTTTCAATTTGTGAGAACTGTATGCTTGTCTATCGCTACAACACTGCCTGGACTAGCCATCTCCACCGCTCGAAGCTTTGAAAGTGTAAAACAGCCGAAGCTTTCGCATTCCGGACCATTGATCTTGTCTAAAGAGCCATTTCCTTTGCACTTGGGCTGTATCCTCATGTAGAGTGGCACCTCCATTTTATGCCTTCTCAACCACGCTTACTACGAGTGCTGTTATTGGACCGAAGTGAAGGATCTTCTCTCGTATGGAGTTACATCCTTGACCACCTAGTCTTCGCTGGCTTTGTTTTCCAGCTGCTGGCTCTCCCCCTAGAGAGGTGGACACTGCTATGGATCTCACATTATTCTTCTTTATCTGAAACATAGCTGATAAGGGATGTCAGTAATAGATAACAAATTTTACACCGTGATCTAAATACACAATGGTTGGCATAATTACTGAACCAAAAATTTCCTTGCGCATTGTGGATTGTCTTGACCTAAACCTACACCTTGGGCCTTGACATTTGGTGTGAACCTACCTGGCTCACTTTTAATAACCTCGAAATTATTAGTGAAGATATGATATGTAGTAATTGCATTACGGCAGTCATCATCATTTGAAACACGGTGCCTTCTGGTGAGGTTTCTCTTTGTTCCACTCCAATTGTTGGCAAGTCTTCACCTTGTAATCGGCTAAAACGAGGCTGTCATCATTCTCATTCTTCTCTTCATCATCAGTGTCATCAAATCTGGCACCAAAAGCCATATCTTCCATGTATTGATCCTCCATTGCATAACTTCTTGTCGATCTACCAATTGAAACATCAGCTCATCCTCATCATCTTGGAGGCTGATGTCTAATGTCTGCATCGTCACCTCCACCGCCGACCATCCCAAGAGTAGTCTACGGCTGCCACTGGCAACGGGGACAGATGGTGCTGCTGTGGACCTACAAGGAAGCGCCACAGCGCACTATTGAGCGACGGCGATGAGAGACATGATGCCCGACCACGATGATGCCCACGCTGAGATGATGCTGGCCCCTGTCCACGCGGATACGAATTTTACCGAGCCGGCAAAAGCATTCAAAGCAAAAGAAATCCCAGATCTTCTTGGAAATTAATTGAACAAATCTTCCCTCCATTGTTAGAAATAAACCGAAATGAGCTGCATGTGAGAGAGCTCCAGGAATGTAGTTATCGTAGATGTTAGCTTTGAAATCCGTTAACGAGATGGTTACAGCCACACGGGGGAAGTTAAACCCGGAGTCTTACAGCGTTTAGAATCCGTAAAGCTAGAGATACGACCTAACCACCGGCCCGAAAAACGGCCGCTGGATCCATCCTATTCGAAAGCAACGCAGTTGGTTGAGCAACAACGATTGGCGCTCAAAAAGCGCCTCTTTGTTAATTCACATGGGATAGGCGGACGATGCTTACACCGAGATGGAATCCATGCGTTAGATCCCCTCCAGTTCCCAATCTTCTCCACGAGTGGCGGGGAATGAGTACGCGCACCGGACGGAAGGATTACAAAGAGGGCGAGGGGTAGATCCAGATCTGGTGGAGCGGAGCCCGGGGGTGGGCGGTGGGGGCGGGCGGCTCGGCGGCGGACCGGCATCGCAAGGTAGGTGGGCGAGAGGATGGCGTGGCGGCGGAAGACGGTGTGTGAGCTCTCCCGGTCTCGGACGGAGGGGAAAGCTTTGGGTCAGCTCTTCCGGTCAATAGTGCTTGTTCGAAAGCAACGGTCGATCCTGTACAGCGGCTCCCTGGCCGTCACTAGGTAACGGAAGGCCTGCGGCAGACGGCAACCCTCCCGTCGAGCCTCTGGAAGGGTTTCAAACTAGAGGGAGGGGAAAAGCCCAGGGAAAAGTTAAGAAGGTAGGGAAAAGCGGGAGTGCAACTAACGAACCGGGGGCACGAAACCCAGAAATCCCTAATTTCTTATGTTCATGTATATTGATGATGATACCTACATATTTTATGCACACTTGATGTCATATTCGTGCATTTTACGGAACTAACCTATTAACAAGATGCCGAAGAGCCGATTCTCTGTTTTCTGCTGTTTTTGGTTTCGAAATCCTAGTAACGAAATATTCTCGGAATTGGACGAAACGAAGACCCGGGGGCCTATTTCGCCACGAACCTTCCGGAAGACCGAAGAGCATACGAAGTGGGGCCACGAGGTGGCCAAACCACATGGCGGCGCGGCCAAGGGGGGCTCGCGCCGCCTGTGGTGTGGGCCCTCGTCAGCCCCCGACTCGCCCTTCCGCCTACTTAAAGCCTCCGTCGCGAAACCCACGATGCGAAAAACCACGATACGGAAAACCTTGCTGAGACGCCGCCGCCGCCAATCCCATCTCGGGGGATTACGGAGATCTCCTCCGGCACCCTGCCGGAGAGGGGATTCATCTCCCGGAGGACTCTAAGCCGCCATGGTCGCCTCCGGAGTGATGAGTGAGTAGTTCACCCCTGGACTATGGGTCCATAACAGTAGCTAGATGGTTGTCTTCTCCTCATTGTGCTTCATTGTTGGATCTTGTGAGCTGCCTAACATGATCAACATCATCTATCTGTAATACTCTATGTTGTGTTTGTCGGGATCCGATGGATAGAGAATACCATGTTATGTTAATTATCAAGTTATTGCATATGTGTTGTTTATGATCTTGCATGCTCTCCGTTATTAGTAGAGGCTCGGCCAAGTTGATGCTAGTAACTCCAAGAGGAAGTATTTATGCTCGATAGTGGGTTCATGCTCGCATTGAGACTCGGGACGATGACGAGAAAGTTCTAAGGTTGTGTTGTGCTTCGTTGCCACTAGGGATAAAACATTGATGCTATGTCCGAGGATGTAGTTATTGATTACATTACGCACCATACTTAATGCAATTGTACTGTTGCTTTGCAACTTAATGCTGGAAGGGGTTCGGACGATAACTCTGAAGGTGGACTTTTTAGGCATAGATGCGGTTGGATGGCGGTCTATGTACTTTGTCGTAATGCCCAATTAAATCTCACTATACTTATCATGACATGTATGTGCATTGTTATGCTCTCTCTATTTGTCAATTGCCCGACTGTAATTTGTTCACCCAACATGCTTTTATCTTATGGGAGAGACACCTCTAGTGAACTGTGGACCCCGGTCCATTCTTTAATACTTGAAATACAAATCTGCTGCAATATTTGTTTTTACGAGTTTTCTCTCGCAAACAATCATCTTCCACACAATTCGGTTAATCCTTTGTTACAGCAAGCCGGTGAGATTGACAACCTCAACTGTTTCGTTGGGGCAAAGTACTTTGGTTGTGTTGTGCAGGGTTCCACGTTGGCGCCGGAATCTCCGGTGTTGCGCCGCACTACATCCCGCCGCCATCAACCTTCAACGTGCTTCTTGGCTCCTCCTGGTTCGATAAACCTTGGTTTCTTTCTCGAGGGAAAACTTGCTGCTGTGCGCATCATACCTTCCTCTTGGGGTTGCCCAACGAACGTGTGAAATACATGCCATCAAGCATATTTTCTGGCGCCGTTGTCGGGGAACTGAAGAAAAGCTACACCACAAAGATTTCTAACTCCCACGTCAACTACGCACCAGCATATTTTCTGGCGCCGTTGCCGGGGAGATCAAGACACGCTGCAAGGGGAGTCTCCACTTCTCAATCTCTTTACTTTGTTTTTGTCTTGCTTTATTTTATTTACTACTTTGTTTGCTGCATTATATCAAAACACAAAAAAATTAGTTGCTAGCTTTACTTTATTTACTGTCTTGCACTCTATATCAAAAACACAAAAAAATTAGTTTACTTGCATTTACTTTACTTGATTCATCATGTTTCCTTTTAATTTTACCACAAAAAACATACCGGTAGGACGCGGGTCTATAATTGGGAGAAACAATATAGAAGAATTTTTCACCCATGTTAGTACCGTTGAAGATTTTGAAGATAGACACTTGGTAGAACTTGCTCCTACTTATGAAATTGCTGCTGCTGCTTTAGTTCGCCTGTTGGAAACTAAATTTGTTAATCTCAATCCTATAATCCAAAACATGTTTCTTACACTTGGTGATTTGGAAGTGGGGGAAAAGAAAGATTTTGTTTTAGAAACCCTTCTTAGAGAATTTGGTGGTCTAGCAAGAGAGGCTAGAAAGGTCTTCGCTAAATTTAATATGCTTGGTTCTCATACTAATTTTGTTAGTCTCCTTGAAAAAATGGACATGGATAGGATAAGGTACACTAATAATGCAAATGATGGTGGGGAGATCAAAGCACCAATACCATGTAAACTCCTAGCTATGAATGATGCACTAGAACATAACTATGCTTGGCTTGTTCCTGAAAATTTGTTCGATGAGAGTAGCAAGCCCAAGACTAATGAAAAGGGAGACGCTGAAACTTATGTATCCAATATACTATGCATGGTTGAGAAAACTCCAAACCCCACTGTAGGTGCACCACCCTTCGATAATACTTGAGTTACACTTTCTGCGCCTAGCTGAAAGGCGTTAAAGAAAAGCGCTTATGGGAGACAACCCATGTTTTTACTACAGTATTTTTGTTTTATATTTTTGTCTTGGAAGTTGTTTACTACTGTAGCAACCTCTCCTTATCTTAGTTTTATGTTTTGTTGTGCCAAGTAAAGTCTTTGATAGTAAAGTAAGTACTAGATTTGGATTACTGCGCAGTTCCAGATTTCTTTGCTGTCACGAATCTGGGTCTACCTCCCTGTAGGTAGCTCAGAAAATTAAGCCAATTTACGTGCATGATCCTCAGATATGTACGCAACTTTAATTCAATTTGAGCATTTTCATTTGAGCAAGTCTGGTGGCCTAATAAAATCCATCTTTACGGACTGTTCTGTTTTGACAGATTCTGCCTTTTATTTTGCATTGCCTCTTTTGCTATGTTGGATGAATTTCTTTGATCCATTAATGTCCAGTAGCTTTATGCAATGTCCAGAAGTGTTAAGAATGATTGTGTCACCTCTGAACATGTGAATTTTTATTATGCACTAACCCTCTAATGAGTTGTTTCGAGTTTGGTGTGGAGGAAGTTTTCAAGGATCAAGAGAGGCGTATGATGCAATATGATCAAGGAGAGTGAAAGCTCTAAGCTTGGGGATGCCCCGGTGGTTCACCCCTGCATATTCTAAGAAGACTCAAGCGTCTAAGCTTGGGGATGCCCAAGGCATCTCCTTCTTCATCGACAACATTATCGGGTTCCTCCCTGAAACTATATTTTTATTCCGTCACATCTTATGTACTTTGCTTGGAGCGTCGGTTTGTTTTTGTTTTTGTTTTGTTTGAATAAAATGGATCCTTGCATTCACTTTGTGGGAGAGAGACACGCTCCGCTGTAGCATATGGACAAGTATGTCCTTAGGCTCTACTCATAGTATTCATGGCGAAGTTTCTTCTTCGTTAAATTGTTATATGGTTGGAATTGGAAAATGCTACATGTAGTAACTCTAAAATGTCTTGGATAATTTGATACTTGGCAATTGTTGTGCTCATGTTTAAGCTCTTGCATCATATACTTTGCACCCATTAATGAAGAAATACTTAGAGCTTGCTAATTTGGTTTGCATATTTGGTTCCTCTAGAGTCTAGATAACATCTAGTATTGAGTTTTGAACAACAAGGAAGGCGGTATAGAGTCTTATAATGTTTACAATATGTCTTTTATGTGAGTTTTGCTGCACCGTTCATCCTTGTGTTTGTTTCAAATAACCTTGCTAGCCTAAACCCTGTATCGAGAGGGAATACTTCTCATGCATCCAAAATACTTGAGCCAACCACTATGCCATTTGTGTCCACCATACCTACCTACTACATGGTATTTATCCGCCATTCCAAAGTAAATTGCTTGAGTGCTACCTTTAAAATTCCATCATTCACCTTTGCAATATATAGCTCATGGGACAAATAGCTTAAACACTATTGTGGTATTGAATATGTACTTATGCACTTTATCTCTTATTAAGTTGCTTGTTGTGCGATAACCATGTTTCTGGGGACGCCATCAACTATTCTTTGTTGAATATCATGTGAGTTGCTATGCATGTCCGTCTTGTCTGAAGTAAGAGAGATCTACCAACTTAATGGTTGGAGCATGCATATTGTTAGAGAAGAACATTGGGCCGCTAACTAAAGCCATGAATCATGGTGGAAGTTTCAGTTTTGGACACATATCCTCAATCTCATATGAGAATAATAATTGTTGCCACATGCTTATGCATTAAAGAGGAGTCCATTATCTGTTGTCCATGTTGTCCCGGTATGGATGTCTAAGTTGAGAATAATCAAAAGTGAGAAATCCAAAATGCGAGCTTTCTCCTTAGACCTTTGTACGAGGCGGCATGGAGGTACCCCATTGTGACACTTGGTTAAAACATGTGCATTGCAAAGATCCGGTAGTCCAAGCTAATTAGGACAAGGTGCGGGCACTATTAGTATACTATGCATGAGGCTTGCAACTTGTAAGATATAATTTACATAACTCATATGCTTTATTACTACCGTTGACAAAATTGTTTCATGTTTTCAAAATAAAAGCTCTAGCACAAATATAGCAATCGATGCTTTCCTCTTTGAAGGACCATTCTTTTACTTTTATGTTGAGTCAGTTCACCTATCTCTCTCCACCTCAAGAAGCAAACACTTGTGTGAACTGTGCATTGATTCCTACATACTTGCATATTGCACTTGTTATATTACTCTATGTTGACAATTATCCATGAGATATACATGTTACAAGTTGAAAGCAACCGCTGAAACTTAATCTTCCTTTGTGTTGCTTCAATGCCTTTACTTTGATTTATTGCTTTATGAGTTAACTCTTATACAAGACTTATTAATACTTGTCTTGAAGTACTATTCATGAAAAGTCTTTGCTTTATGATTCACTTGTTTACTCATGTCATTACCATTGTTTTGATCGCTGCATTCACTACATATGTTTACAAATAGTATGATCATGGTTATGATGGCATATCACTTCAGAAATTATCTTTGTTATCGTTTTACCTGCTCGGGACGAGCGAAACTAAGCTTGGGGATGCTTGATACGTCTCCGACGTATCGATAATTTCTTATGTTCTATGCCATATTATTGATGATACCTACATGTTTTATGCACACTTTATGTCATATTCGTGCATTTTCCGGAACTAACCTATTAACAAGATGCCGAAGAGCCGATTCTTTGTTTTCTGCTGTTTTTGGTTTCGAAATCCTAGTAACGAAATATTCTCGGAATTGGACGAAACGAAGACCCGGGGGCCTATTTCGCCACGAACCTTCCAGAAGACCGAAGAGCATACGAAGTGGGGCCACGAGGTGGCCAAACCACATGGCGGCGCGGCCAAGGGGGCCCGCGCCGCCCGTGGTGTGGGCCCCTCGTCGGCCCCCGACTCGCCCTTCCGCCTACTTAAAGCCTCCGTCGCGAAACCCCTGATGCGAAAAACCACGATACGGAAAACCTTACTGAGACGCCGCCGCCGCCAATCCCATCTCGGGGGATTCTGGAGATCTCCTCCGGCACCCTGCCGGAGAGGGGATTCATCTCCCGGAGGACTCTACGCCGCCATGGTCGCCTCCGGAGTGATGAGTGAGTAGTTCACCCCCGGACTATGGGTCCATAGCAGTAGCTAGATGGTTGTCTTCTCCTCATTGTGCTTCATTGTTGGATCTTGTGAGCTGCCTAACATGATCAAGATCATCTATCTGTAATACTCTATGTTGTGTTTGTCGGGATCCGATGGATAGAGAATACCATGTTATGTTAATTATCAAGTTATTGCATATGTGTTGTTTATGATCTTGCATGCTCTCCGTTATTAGTAGAGGCTCTGACCAAGTTGATGCTAGTAACTCTAAGAGGGAGTATTTATGCTCGATAGTGGGTTCATGCCTGCATTGACACCTGGGACAGTGACAGAAAGTTCTAAGGTTGTGTTGTGCTTGTTGCCACTAGGGATAAAACATTGATGCTATGTCCGAGGATGTAGTTATTGATTACATTACGCACCATACTTAATGCAATTGTCTGTTGCTTTGCAACTTAATACTGGAAGGGGTTCGGACGATAACTCGAAGGTGGACTTTTTAGGCATAGATGCGATTGGATGGCGGTCTATGTACTTTGTCGTAATGCCCAATTAAATCTCACTATACTTATCATGACATGTATGTGCATTGTTATGCTCTCTCTATTTGTCAATTGCCCGACTGTAATTTGTTCACCCAACATGCTTTTATCTTATGGGAGAGACACCTCTAGTGAACTGTGGACCCCGGTCCATTCTTTAATACTGAAATACAAATCTGCTGCAATATTTGTTTTTACTGTTTTCTCTGCAAACAATCATCTTCCACACAATTCGGTTAATCCTTTGTTACAGCAAGCCGGTGAGATTGACAACCTCACTGTTTCGTTGGGGCAAAGTACTTTGGTTGTGTTGTGCAGGTTCCACATTGGCGCCGGAATCTCTGGTGTTGCGCCGCACTACATCCCGCCGCCATCAACCTTCAACGTGCTTCTTGGCTCCTCCTGGTTCGATAAACCTTGGTTTCTTTCTGAGGGAAAACTTGCTGCTGTGCGCATCATACCTTCCTCTTGGGATTGCGCAACGAACGTGTGAAATACACGCCATCAAGCATATTTTCTGGCGCCGTTGCCGGGGAACTGAAGAAAAGCTACACCACAAAGATTTCTAACTCCCACGTCAACTACGCACCACACGTCCCGGGACACCATACGCGACGTTTTGGCCGTTTTCGTCGGGCTAGGTGGCCTCAAAAACGAGAAAAAAAACCTTTTGACATGCACAACGGAGAGACCAAAAATCGTCGGCCATGGTGCACCAGCAACCACGGCGCGACTTCAACTTCGTCGGCCATGGCAACTTTTCTTGTAGTGAACCCTAATTAACCCTAACCCTAAAACCCTAGCTAGCTAACCCTAAACCCTAAACCCTAATTAAACCCTACATATATATAGGCCAACGACACTTAATTGTGCATCAAGCAGGCGACCAACTAATTAGCGCTGATAAATTAATTAACTTTAATTTTGACAAGTTCTCGATCTCAAATGAAAACACATTTGATTAAGTAGTCTCATAATATATATATAATTAGTGTGCATGCGCGCATGTCATACCTTGCACATATCATTCGTGCATATATTTCAATATATATATGGACATATTCTTGGGGATATATATATTTCAATCTCTAAACCTTAAACCCTAAATTAACCCTAATCCCTAATCCCTAATTATACCCTAAACATACACCCTAAACACCCTAAACACTAAACCCTAAACCCTAGACCCTAAACCTTAAACCCTAAACACTAAACCCTAAACCCTAACCCTAGACCATAAACCCTAAACCCTAAACCATAAACCCTAAATATATTTCAATCTCTCTCTAGATCTATATATCTTTGGTGGCCAAGAAACACACTTATATATATACGCATGCACTTTATGCGCAAAGGCGCGGGTGCCTCTAATAATCTGTGTGTGTGCACTCGATCGATGATCCCTAAAACTTAAACCCTAAAACCCTAATCCCTAATCCCTAATTATACCCTAAACGTACACCGTAAACACCCTAAACACTAAACCCTAAACCCTAGACCCTAAACCCTAAAAACTACACCCTAAACCCTAAACCCTAAACACTAAACGCTAAACCCTAACCCTAGCTAGACCCTAAACCCTAAACACTAAACCCCAAACCCTAAACCCTAAACCCTATATAGACCCTAAACCCTAATTAACCATAACCCTAACACTAACCCTAAAACCCTAGCTAGCTAACCCTAAACCCTAAACCCTAATTAAACCCTACATATATATAGGCCAACGACACTTAATTGCGCATCAAGCAAGCGACCAACTAATTAGCGCTGATAAATTAATTAACTTGAATCCTGACAAGTTTTCTCGAATGAAAACACATTTGCTTAAGTTGCCTCATAATATATATACAATTAGTGTGCATGCGCGCATGGCATACCTTGCACATATCATTCGTGCATATATTTCAATATATATATCTGAACATATTCTTGGGGATATATATATATATGGGAAATAGTGGGCTACCATGGGGCATAGCTATGCACATCAATCCAACCATTAGACCATCTACAGGGAGCACAAAGAGAGCACACGGTGTTAGTCCATTACACATGCACGGCATGCTCCTCCGTTATATTCTGCCATCCCTCTCTGATTCATGATTGCAATATTTTGTTTTTTATTGAGACCATCTCATAGCTGGCATAGGCTACCGACATCAATTCCACTTCCCTTTTGATACCAAAACAACAACCAACCTGTAAACTACCCCAATAAAATAAATACACTCAAATTTCGGATTCCAAGTCATACGGGCCCAACCATTGGACGATTCTACCACATTTTTGTACCAAAATGACAACCAAAATGAGACCATATCATAGCTGGCATAGGCAGCCAACATCAATTCCACTTCCCTTTTGATACCAAAACAACAACCAATTTGTAAAGAAGCCTAATAAAATAAATACATTCAAATTTTGGATTCCAAGTCATACGCGCATAACCATTGGACGTTTCTACCACATTTCTCTACCAAAATGACAACCAAAATGAGACTCACAGTCCGAACCAATTTGACGATGGAGTAACGGTTACAAAACAACCTGCTTTCCATGGTATGGTCCGTTTTTATTACTCAACGATCAGCTAGCAAAGTGTAAAAATCCGTGTTTGCCCATTAGGCCGAGGTTTTGAAGGTTAAGACGCAAAAAGGTATTGGCCTCCATAAAACACACATGATTTGTGCAATTCAATAGCAATTTACCCAGTTTATCTCGTTTTCATACAACAGCAATGAAAAGCTTGAGCACACGTGCGGCAGATGCAGACGCTAGCTTCGACAACATGCCAGATGACATCGTTTCTGCCGTTCTTGGGGCCGTAGCAGTGTCCGCGAGGTTCCCGTCAGATTTTCTATCTGCTACCATGGTGTAAGTCATCTGTACTTTAGTCATCTCCTCGTTTCCTGTCCACACATTTTTATCATAACCACCCAAACCTAAATGCAGCTCCAAGAGGTTTCTAGAGTTGGGTATGAACATTGCCGGCACCAATATCGCCGGAGCCCGATGCTTTGCTGTACGCGCCAAATATTGGTGAAGTGGTGGCAGGAGATTTCTCCAAAGATGCGCTGAAGTCGGCAACCTCGATGCATCTTATATCTTTGGAATGGTACGTTTCTGCCCATCACGATTCATTGCACTCTGAATGTTTTGCCTTTTTACCTTCTCCCTTTAATGATGTAAAAGTTGAGGTTGGCGCTTATAAATGCACTGTAAACTTTTTTCGTGCCAGATTCTCTTGTATTGCCTCAACTCACATGAGGATGGCGCCGCGAAGATTTCTTTTGCCGCTTCGAACGGGCACCAAGAAGCAATGTACTCGTTAGCCGTGATCATGTCCAACGGCAGTGGCGGTGGTGAAGCACAAAGGGACATCTGCAGCGCCACCGCGATGTGTTCGCGTGCAGCATCTCTTGGCCATGTGATTGCACTTCGCGAGCTTGGGTTTTGCATGCATGATGGCTATGGCTGTAATCGGTCTATTACAGAGGGGAAACGGCTTGTAGCCCTCGCCAAATCACTTGAGATGGCCGAGGCACTCGATCCTAGTGGGTCTCTTCTCGGGCCAAAAGAGCATGGCAAGGGAGGACAACCAAACCTCGCCAACCAATTCATGGTAGAGTGGTTTGCAGCTGAAAACTCAGCAGTTAGAACCGCCGGCTGTGCGGTAGAGGAACTAAGCATGTGTTGTAACATGCTTTGCGGCCGACAAGAGACCAGGCCAAGAGAGTTGCGTCGTTTCGTCGTATGCTCCACGACGATCTACTGCTCCCGTGCATGCCAGTCACGGCACTGGACCACCCACCACAGGAGAGTGTGCGCGCCTGCCCCTGCCTGACATGATAACGCAACTGCCCCTGCCTAAGATGATAACGCAAGAACTACCTCGTGTACCCCTTTTTTATTTTCCCCCCTCGTTGTTGTCGAGTTAGGTCATAATTTCATAAGTAAGTTACAATTATTTGATGGGCAAATTTGAATTGAATGAAAGAATCAGGAACAACATGCGCAAATTTTGTCTTCGGTTTTGTGAGGTGTGGACTGTACCAGCGGAGCTGCTTTTTGACTTGTTGCATCTAAAAAACAACTCCGACAATTTACCAGCTCAATTCATCCAATTCATCGACGAATAGAAGAACCTTAACCCGGCACCATGATTTTTATTTCATTCCTTTTTTTCCTGGCCCAATATCTATAATGTGTCCGTGTGAAACGTGGTTGTTATTTCTACTTGCTATTTTTTCCCAAGTTCTGCACCCCTTAAGATATTGAGCGGTTATGTTCGGATTAAAAACATTATGCTACCTGCCTGGTTACAATTCCAAAAGTATTCTCTCTCTCACGACTGTTATGCCTTAAAAAATATACAGTCCTTCCTATTAGCAAGAATCACCCGCGCTATCTCATATAAGTTTTGAAAATAACTTAGTTTCTCCCATCTACGTACCCAACACACACAGCAAAGTTTTGTTAGGAGATTCCATTTCTCATTTTTCAGTTAATGTTCATAGCATTGATATGACAAAACAAGACACTTCTTTCCATCTCGCTGGTCTTATGGATTTATTCAGATATATATTAACACCCGGCACCGGTCCAGCACATTTGACTGCTCACCACGTTTGAAAAGCTAGCCGTACCAGCGAATACTTGTCAAAACACAACCAAAACAACAAACAACTCTCGGTATGGATGACCGTGAAGACAAAAAATTGTCGTTTTTCTACCAAAACAACAACATAGTGACGACACGGTGCCTCTCTCATGAATAATTGTCAATTCCGTAGCGGATGGCTTTTTTTCCAAGGCGTACAAAAACAAATTTGGCATCACGCGCCATATGATCAGACGTATTTTAATGTAGTAAAAAATTCCATACCATATGCAATGTTTGGGGAAAACATGAAAAGTTTACTTAGTGGGGGCAGCCATACCGCATGTAGATTGTCATTTTGGTACAAAAATGACAACCAAACATTGGAAAGAAAGATTCTAAAAGTACATCTACAAATGCCTACCGGTAAGGTGAGAAAACGTCGTTTCAATCCCAAAACGACAATCAAACATCGGTTAGGCACCACTAGGCTATTTTTTTTCAAAACTAGAACAGTACTATCAACCGTCCCACTTTTTTCTAGTACAATCAAACATCTACAAATGCTTTTATTGTTCTATAACAAACTTAGTTCACAGCGAGAACCCCTTGTTTTCAAAACTAGAACAGTACTATCAACCGTCCCACTTTTTTGCTCGTGGACGGTAAAAAAACATACGCACGGTCCGCTGCACACCAATAGTCAGCCACACCGTCACCCATGTCACATGAAATGACAATAACACACGACCACGGCAGGTCTTATCAGACTCCACTCAAACTTGTTACGGTTGTTTTTTCTTGAATGACAACTAACATACGCCACGGTCTACATTTTTTTGTTCCAAAACGACAACAAACCAATCACACGGTCGCAGACTAAATTTTACAGCTCAAACATTAACCACAGAGCCTCCGAGGATACTAGTTCATCATAGAGCATTTTTCTGTGCATTTCTAGTTTTTCCATACAAGGTAATTGCAATCACACTGGATACCTGTTTTAACACATTTTTCCTTGCTATCTATCTCCAGCCTTTCACCTCTCTTTTTTGTGATTTCTTCCAACTTCATTCGCTCTTCAATAACGCGGTTGATTTTCTCGCATATCAGAAACAGATGATCTGAAGCAGAGATGAGCTATGGCCAAAAATCATGGATCGGACGGAAGGGCCGTTCTACCACGACGGCTGCGACGCCCAGTTTATGCTCCAACCGGATGGTCACCCACCACTCACCGTACGCCAACTCCCACCTCTTCTCCGAGCTTAACAGCTGCGTCAAGTTGTTCACCGACAGGCAGAGGCAACTCGCTCAATCAACTGGGTTCAGTTCATTTGCTAAACCAGTTCACGAGCTAAAGTTTGATCGCCAGTTCACATCTTGGCTGATGGCAAAAGTGGATACAATTAGCAGGTCCATCAGTGTTACAATTGGGAAGCGGATCATGGTGTTCCGGGAGGACACCACAATGGTGTTCGGTATCCCTTGCACTGGGAAAGAGGTGTGGGATGCGAGTCTGGATAAATCTGAAGCTATGCGCAAGAAGATTGAGAACCTCATCGGCATTGATTACAATACGGCATCCCCAAGAGTTGCGGCTTTGAAGAGGTTGCAATGCCTCGCCAGTAACAATCTTTCAGAAGATGAGGAAGAAATTTTCAAAGTCTCCTTCTCTATTTACTATGCGACAGCAATAATCCTGGAGATGTAGAATCTGTCAATTTCTGGCCTGCTCTAGCTGATTATAGAGACATACACAAGTTCAATTGGGCTTCTTACATACTGGACTCGGTTTTTTCGGCGTGCGTCTGTGCGAAGAAGGCCACCAGGACGAACACGCCCTACACACCCCCTGCAGGGACCGCAATATTTCTACAGGTTGGTATAATTTTTTCTTACCATTTTTGTTACTACTGTTTCATCGCCGCACCCATTCTCCTAAATTCAAATTTCCATGTATCATACAGGTTTTTTACCTTGATAACATGGACTACGGATCATTATCTCTACCGAAGAACAAGACACCACGGATGGAGCTGTTTGCACCGCAGGTACTATCCAAACAGGTTCTTGCAGAAACAGTCGGGCTGCGTGGGCAGACTCCTTGCAGGGTATTTGGCAACGGAAAGGTAAAATAGAAATTACTCATGTCATTTATTCGTTTGCACCCATTCAATGGATTTTCTTACACCTACCGATTATGTCATGCCGAAATGTTTCACTGTTTGTACTGTCTCCCTATATACCCAGCCTCGAGTGGATAGCGAGGTTGTTTACCGCAGTGCTACCACCTGTAAGTTCAGCCATCCCACCGCAAGCAATATCTGCTCCACCGAGAAATGAATGCGTGACACTCCCCAACCAACCAATACCGCTGTATCACGTGATCAAGCAACATGTTTGGATGTAAGTTACAACTCAAATAATTATAAGCTCATGTGTCCACTTTTCAAACCAAATCATGCACCTCTAAATTAACTCCCTTTTTATGATGTTTGTTTTTGTCGTTGTGTTCTTAGCCTAAGATGCAGGCACTACTAGCTGTCAAAGCACACAAAGCAAGATGCCCAACATATTGTTATGATTCACATCTCAAATGACAACCATTCTTCTCATTTCTTCTATATGCCCATTTTTAATTATAAAGTAGAGAATTTGTTCCAGCCGTACATTCTAACTTTTACCTTATGTGATATTATCAGCCGAAGGAGGACCGTATCACACAAGCAGATCTGCTTTTCGAAATGCTGCACCTAAAAAACAACTCCGGCAATTTACCAGCACAATTTATCCAATTCATCGACGAATAGACCAATCCCACAGGCGCGACACCATGATTTAATGTACTTTTTTTTGTAACATGCACCTTGTGTTCGTGTGGATTGTCGATGCCTTTGTTACCTTCCCTTTCTGGCCAACTTGCATCGCACAGAATAACTTTGATCTGTTATGTTTGGATTAAACTATTTGTATGGATATATATTGCAAAAAAAATCCCTCCACAGTTATTCATTGTCATACTGGATAACAAGCTTAACCATGGGTCTCAACACGGTCCGTACCAATTCCGTTACAACAATCAACAAATGTCCAGGACTCAACACCAATTCCATGCTTACCTTATCGCGCTCACAGCACTTAGAAAATACATTGGGTTACTACCATGTATGCACACAACTCTGCCCGCTCACACATTTCCATCTATTGGATTTATTTTTCCTACGCAATTTTTCTATTCAACTTTGGCGTCATTGACACAAGCAATACATTATTCACCCAGCCTATTTGTTTCGTATGGATCAATTCTGAAATTAGCAACCATGCCGGCTCAAGCACAACTGGTAGCTTACCCAGCAGCTAGCATTTAATCTCTGCATTTTTTCCACGTCACGTTCTGCATAGCTATCCTGACCACCTACCCGTGCCCGTATAGATATGTGAATTCAGAATCGAATCAGGATGCACCATTTCTCACGGTCCGTACCTGCCCATCTCTTTGCTCTTTTCCAGCAAAGACATCGCAGAATAACTTGATCTATTATCTTTGTTACATACCTTCTCTGGCCAAATTGCATTGGCGCAGAATAACTTGATCTATTATCGTCGGAATCAACTCTTTCTATGGAGAGATTGATAAAAAAAATTCCATCCACAGTTATTTCTTGTCATACAAGCTTAACCATGTGTATCAACACAGTCTATACCAATTCCGTTACAACAAAAAAAAATGTCCATGAATCAGTACCAATTGCATGCTTACAGTATGTCTAACAGGCCACTTAAAAACCAGACCACCCCGTAAAATTCCGGCGGGGTACAGGTTTAGCGCGGTTCGGGCCGTCTAGCAACCCCCTACTTATACCGGGCGAAGGTGTGACTGAGGGGTTAACCATGTAATCCGCACCGCAACGCCAGTGGCGGAGCCACGTTAAGTCTGTGTAGTCAATTGACTACACAGGTTTTGAGCAAAACCTTTAAAAGAACACAAAAATCCATGCATAAATTCAGGAAATAATACAAGAATTAGAGACTCAATATACTTGACATCACAGCTTTATTTCTCTGGCTCCGCCACTGCGCAACCCTAGCTCCGTCGTGCGCCGCCGCCTACCCGCTTAGCTCCGGCGAGCAATCCCGCAAAGCTCGTCTCCGCATTTCCCCCTCCCGCGGGACATGTCTTCTCGCCGGTCCAGTCCCGCGTCGTCCGCGAGCGGATCGAATCGATCCCGTTCGCCGGACACCGTCGATGAAGCGTGGCGTCACCAATGCAAGTGATCCTCTATCCGGAGTCGCCGTGCGGTGTGCTGGTACGCCCGCGCGCTGTACATGCCGCCCTCATTCCGTGAGTTCGCCGCGGGCGTGCGGTGGTACAAAGAAGATCCGCCGCTCAAGCCGATGAGCGGCGGCGACTTCGAGTAGTGGCGCGCCGAGTGGTAGCCTGACCGCGCGTCGTAGGCGTCGTGTGCGGCGATCATCGTCAGCAAAAGCGGAGGAGGCAGAGGAGGATGCGGCGTTCCTGCAGGCGGTGGACGCATCCTAGAAGGATGCCGCCGAGAAGGCTCGGGCGGAGGCAGAGGAGGAGGCGGCGGCCATCGCCGCCGTCAGGGAATTCGAGGGGCTGCAGGAGGCGGCGGCCAGGGGAAGTTCGTGCCATTCGTCATCCTTGACGATTAGATAGGATTGCAAAGTAGGATATGATATGTAGTATGATCAATGGAGATGAACTATTGATAATTTCCCCTGGGTTTTAGTTTTTAAAAATACGGGACGAACTACGGGGCCTGCTAGACGGAATGGTTCTTCCGTGAGCAATTTTTCGATACGGGGCAAAAAAATCGTGCTATACGGGACAGAAAAATACGGGATCTGTTAGACATGTTTTTACCCTAGCTCGCTCCTCAATAACACTTCGAGAATATCTACCGATACTCCCATGTATGCACACAACTATGCCAGCTCACAAATTTGATTTTTTTCGTACGCACTTTTTCAATTCAACTTTGGCTTCATTGACACAAGCAATACATTTTTCACCTAGCCTATTTGTTTCTTATGGATCAATTCTGAAATTAGCAACCATGCCGGCTCAAGCACAACTGGTAGCTTACCCATCAGCTAGCATTTCTTCTCTGCATTTTTTTCCACGGCATGCTCTGCAACGCTATCCTGACCACCTACCCGTGCCCATATAGATAGGAAAATGCTTACGATCCCCCGGGGGATCAAAGCGTTCCATCCTCCGCCTCCTGCCACGCATGATATGAACGTGGGTTCTCTCCACACACGCACATGGGTGGGACCCATTAAACTGAGCGGAAGAAAATTCCCACCTTATCCATCTTCTAGCTCCGTCCATCGGCTGTTCGTGCGGTCGCCAAGCCATCGCCCGCCTCCCATGCGCAGGGCCGCCACCTCCACCGACTTCCTCCACATCACAGCCGCCGCACCCTCGTCCGCCCTTGCCCCGTGCTCCGTCTCCGCTGCGCGTGGCCGCCTTGCTGCCCCGACGTCCTCCCACCAGCCGTCGCGCCCTCGTCTGCATCCACGCTGAGCGCCGCCCGTCGAGCTTCTGGCCCTCGTACGAGCGGCGGCCTCGACGCCGACGCTGCCTCCCCAATCGGCCGTGCGGATTCCGTTTCTCGTCGTCGAGGGCACAGGACGGGCTGCTACCCTTGTGGCGGCGCGGTTGGAGGCGCGGTGGGTAGCAGCTGTGAAGGCCACGGGTAGCGTCGGCGGCGGGCCTTCGCAGCAGCCACGGCGACCGTGGGTAGCAGCGGCAGCGGCTATGGGTAGCAACCGCGTCGGCCTTTTGCAGCAGCGGCGGCGACCGTGGGTAGCAGCGGCGGCGACCATGGGTAGCAGCGGCGGCGGCCGTTCGCAGCAGTGGTGGTTGCCGTGGGTAGCAGCGGCGGAGGCCGTGGGTAGCAGCGGCGGAGGCCGTGGGTAGCAACGGCGTCGGCCGTTCGCAGCAGTGGTGGTGGCCGTGGGTAGCAATGGCGTCGGCCGTTCGCAGTAGTGGTGGTGGCCGTGGGTAGCAGCGGTGGCGGCAACTGACGACCGGGCGTCGCTACAAAAGGTGGTCGGCCATGCTACCATGGCGTGGCGGCGCTGCTACAAATGGCGGATGACCTTGCTACAAGGGCTGATCAACCTTGCTGCAAGGGGCGACCGGCGGTGCTACCATGCCGTGGCGGCGTTGCTACAAGAGGATGGAGGCGGTGGTGCTACAGGGGCCAACTCCATTGCTGCTTTGGTGGACGGCGAAGCTACTTCGCCGGCGACGAGGCGTCGGTTTTCTCCATGACCGCGTGGCCCGCGGAGGGGCTGAGCAGCGCGGGGAGAAAGATGTTGCATCGGTTATCCGGCGAGTCCTTGGAAGGTTTTCCGGCGGCGCCCGCTACGGGGTTCTCCGGCGACGCCCGCAGCAAGTGCTCCAGCGACGGTTGTGGTTCACGGGAGGAGCGGGGACGGGGAAGAGAGAGGGTCTGTGGCAGTGCCATGTGCGGGAGTTCCATGATGAGATCGTGGAGTGTGCTTTTTTTTTCTTTGTTGTTGGCTGCCGTTGACCGTGCATGGACGGGTAAGATCTGCCGATCGGACGGTAGGCGACCCGGGGGATCGGGGCATTTGATCCCCCGGGGGACGCTCAGCACGCCCCTATATAGATATGTGAATTCAGAATCGAATCAGGTGCACCATTTTCTCACGGTCCGTACCTCCCCATCTCTCTGCTCTTTTCCGGCAAGGCATCGCAGCTTTTTCTATGGATACACGATGTGACCGTGACAAAACAGCAACCGAGTTCCTCACGGTGCAAGTAGCCGTGGCCGTCCAAATATGTTGTTTCACAACAAAAACAACAACCTTGACAGTTTTGGTGGAACGATGCGTGTCCTTTCGGGCCATCGGTTGCATGTTATATAGGTAGGGAAAAGCCCCCTACGTGGCAGTACAAAGAGGGTACGTGTACGGTCGGAGTACTACTCCGTACACGTACACGTATACATAGCACATACACTAACATCCCCCCTTAATCTAAAGCTCGAGAGAGATTTAGATTACGCTTGAATGCTTGCAAACCTTTATCTGGTAGGGCTTTGGTAAACCCATCAGCGACCTGATCCTTGGTAGAGATAAATTTGATAGCAAGGCGATTTTGAGCAACTCGCTCACGAACAAAATGATAATCTATCTCAATGTGTTTAGTACGAGCATGAAAGACTGGATTGGCAGACAGAAAAGTGGCACCCAAGTTGTCACACCATAAGCAAGGCTTCTCATAGAGACGAACCCCAAGTTCACGAAGAAGAGCCTCAACCCATATCAACTCGGTGGTAGCATTGGCTAAAGCTTTATATTCTGCCTCTGTACTGGACCTGGAGACAGTAGCTTGTTTTCTGGCATGCCAAGAGACCAAATTAGGACCAATAAAAATTGCAAATCCTCCTGTAGAGCGTCTATCATCAATACAACCAGCCCAGTCAGCATCAGAGAATGCACTGAGAAGTGTGGAGGAAGACTTGTGAAAAGTAATACCAAGACTGATAGTGTCCTTAACATAGCGAAGTATACGCTTAACAGCTGTCCAGTGTGCAGTGGTAGGAGCATGCAAGTATTGACAAACTTTGTTGACAGAGAAAGCCAAATCTGGGCGTGTAAGTGTAAGATACTGAAGAGCACCAACGATGCTTCTGTACTGAGAGCTGTCATCAGGGCCAAGAGGAGTACCTTCATGCAAGGATAATGACTCAGATGAAGAGAGTGGTGTGGGAGCCGGTTTGCACCCAAGCATACCGACCTTGGTGATCAAATCATGAGCATACTTCTCCTGAGTGAGTAAAAGAGCATCACACGTGCGTTTGACTTCAATCCCAAGGAAGAAGTGAAGTGGTCCCAAATCCTTAAAAGCAAAGTGGACATTCAGATCCTTAAGAAGTGTAGAGACTGCATGATCAGAAGAGCTGGTAACAATAATATCATCAACATAGATAAGAACAAAAATAGTGACACCAGCTCGAGTGTAGAGAAACAAAGAAGTGTCAGCCTTGGAAGGTGTAAAACCAAAATCCTGTAATTTTGTACTCAAACGAGAGTACCAGGCTCGAGGGGCTTGCTTCAAACCATAGAGAGCTTTATCAAGACGACATATATAATTGGGAGCATTGGGATGTGCAAAACCAGGAGGCTGCTTCATGTAAACTTCCTCTTCCGTAACACCGTGAAGGAACGCGTTCTTGACATCTAGCTGCCGGAGGCACCAATTGCGAGACACAAGCAATAGACGGAACAATCTCGATAGTAGCTATTTTAACAACAGGACTAAAGGTATCTTCATAGTCAATACCATACCGTTGCTTGAATCCCTTTGCAACCAAACGAGCCTTGTAGCGATCAATAGTACCATCAGCTCGGCGTTTGATACGATAAACCCACTTGCAGTCAATCACATTTTTATTTGCACTAGGAGGAACAAGAGTCCATGTTTTGTTCATCATGAGAGCATCAAATTCATCTTGCATAGCGGCACGCCAATTAGAATCAGCAAGAGCATCAGGTAAATTGCGAGGTTCACCTGTAGAAGCAAGCATACCATAGCGCACAGTACCATCAGTATATTTCTTGGGCTGTCGTATACCTCTCTGAAGGCGAGTACGCGGTCCGAGGAGGTGGAGAAGGTGGTGCAGCAGGAGGCACCACAGCGTGGACCGGGCGCAGCGGATCCGGAGGGAGCATCGCCATGTGCGGGTGCGAGCCGAGAGACAGCACCACGCGGCGGCTCCGGAGTGGCGCGCACAGTCTCCAGGGCGGGCGCGGGTCGGACAGGCGACACGGAGCCGTGGCGAGACGCGGCGCGCGGAGAGGCGGACGCTGAAGACGAGGACGGCACGGAGGGCGAGGGCGGGGCGGGAGGATCTTCCTCGCTGTCAGCGCCGGCGGGAGAAGAATGTTCTCCAGAATCTGCCTCGGATCCAGCACCAATTTCGTCATTTTCTGCAGAAACTTCAACACTTGTTTGTGGAGCAGTAGAAGCATCATTTGGCAAGGAATTTTCAGGAGCATCCGTAAAGTCCCGTAGATCAACAGACAAAGGAACAGTAACCGGCACAATAGGAGCCAAGTGGTCATCAATATTTTGAGCACTCTCATTAGGTGTGGTTGTAGGAAGAAGGAGAATTTCGCGTTTGAGAAGGGCACCGGCATTAGGATGTAAGGAAGCAAAAGGGAAAACGTTCTCATCGAAGACAACATCACGAGAGATATAAACGCGACCAGTAGAGACATCCAAACACTTGACGCCCTTGTGTAGAGGACTGTATCCAAGAAAGACACAGCGCGTGGAGCGAAAAGCTAGCTTGCGTGTGTTATAAGGGCGAAGATTGGGCCAACAAGCACATCCAAATGTGCGAAGAGCATCATAATTAGGAGTAACATGAAGAAGACGTTCAGCAGGAGACTCCATGTTAATTACTTTAGTGGGAAGCAAATTTATAAGAAAAGTGGCTGTGAGAAAAGCTTCATCCCAATATTTCAATGGCATGGATGCATTTGCAAGTAAAGCAAGACCAACTTCCACTATATGACGGTGTTTACGTTCAGCAGAACCATTTTGTTGGTGAGCATGAGGGCATGAGACATGGTGAGAGATGCCAACTTGCTGAAAGAAAGCATTAAGTTTCTCATATTCACCCCCCCAATCAGTTTGCATAGTAACAATTTTACGAGCAAATTTGCGCTCAACATATTGTTGAAAATTGAGAAAGACTTGATAAACATCGAACGCTTTTTGAGCAAATAAATCCATGTGAACTTGCTATAGTCATCGATGAAGCTTACATAATATGCATGTTTCCCAAAGAGAGAGGAGCAGGACCCCATACATCAGAAAAAATTTGTTCCAAGGGAACAGAAGATCTACTGGTAGACATGGGATATGGAAGTTGATGACTCTTGGCTAACTGACAAGAATCACAAACATATGGTGTAGTCTCTGGGGTGTAAGCTAGCTTATTTCTCCTAAGAACTTGTTGAACCACAAACGAAGAAGGGTGCCCTAATCGACGATGCCATGTAGAAGACGACGGCTTTATTGTGATGAAAGCATGCTTGGAGGAGGCAGTGGAGATGGGCATCAAGGGATAGAGGCCTCCATAGCATGGACCCCTAAACAGAATTCTCCGAGTTTCTGTGTCCTTTATCAAAAAGAAGAAAGGGTGGAATTCAAAAAAGACATGATTATCAAGAGTAAACCGATGAACAGATAGCAGATTTTTAGATGCATTAGGAACATGTAGGATGGATTTAAGCTGAAAAAAATCATGAGGAGTGCGCAAAACTGAATGACCAACATGACTAATGTGCATACCTGTGCCTTCAGCAGTGCGAACACTGTCCTGTCCAGTATAAGGCTCATGAGTAGAGAGCTTGTTCAGCTCTCCAGTGATATGGTCAGTAGCCCCAGTGTCATAGTACCAATTTGTATCAACACCATTGGAGGCAAAATTTGCCCCTTTTTGTCCACGGTCGCCGTCGCGATCATCTCCATAACGCCACCAGCAGTCACGGGCAGGATGTCCATGAATAGAGCAAATCTGACATGTGGTGTCCACGTAGGGTGTAGGTTGGCGGTCACGCCGCCGACCACCATCACGACGGCGGTCATCATCATAGCGCCGGGGGCGCTCGTCATCATAGCGCCGAGGGCGCTCATCATCATAGCGCCGGGGGCGCTCGTCGTCGTAGCGCCGAGGGCGCTCATCTCTGTACCCACGCTGATCTTGGCGAGGGCGATCTTGACGACTACGATCATCTTGGCGAGGGCGATCTTGACGACCGCGATCATCTTGGCGAGGACGATCATCATGACGAGGACGACGATCATCTTGGCGAGGACGCGTGTCCCGGCGAGCAGTGTTGGCCGAAGACACAAACCCAGGGTCCTCACTTTTATTTTCCCTGTCAAATTCTTGCACTTGACTAAGAAGCTCGGTCAGATTTGTATTGGGATTAGCACGAACAGCAACACGAAGGCTGTTGTATCTACTGCCAAGACCATGCAGCACATAATACACAAGTTCATCATCATCTAATGGTTTGCCAACGAGCAGCAAGTTCAGAGGCAATGGATTTCATCTTTGCAAAATACTTATCTGCGGAGAGATCATTCTTGCGAGTGTCATTGAGCGCGGAACGAAGCTGCTGAATTCGTGTCTTGGACTTGGCAGAAACGTGGCTGTCAAGAGAGGCCCAGACTTCGGCCGAGGTCTCCAAGCCAATGACATGGGCAAGAACATCCGGCGAGAGGGCGTTGAGAAGCCATCTCAGCACTTGTTGATCACGAGCAATCCAGGACTCATACTCAGGGTTGGCAATGGTGACCTTCTTGCCGTTTGCATCTTCGGCATCAAGAGTTTCAGCGGGCGCCTTGTCAACTCCTTGAACAAGATCAAGAACCCGGGCACCACGGAGTGCCGGGATGACGAGAGCCTTCCAGATAAGGGCATTCTCCCGCGTCAGGGGCTGCGATGGTGGCGATCCAAGCGCTGCAGCGAGAGCCGTGGCGGTCATAGCGGTTGATGAAGCCATGGGAACCGGGGGCGTCTAGGGTTTTGAGATTGTTTGGGTTTTGGATGTGGCGGCGGCAGCGGCAAGGAGCGGCGGCGGCAGGAGTTTGATCGTTTGGGTTTTGGATGTGGCGGCGGCAGCGGCAAGTAGCGGCGGCGGCGGCAGGAGTTTGGTTTGTGGCGGCAACGAGCAAGAAGCGGCGGCGGCGTCCGGTTTTGTGTTTGATGCGGCGGCGGCTAAAGAGAAGCGGCGGCGGCAAGGGTTTTGGCTTGTGTGTATCGGCGGCAGCGGCAAAGGCTGAGGCGGCGGCAAGGATGCAGCGGCGACAGAGATGCGGCGGCGGCGGTTTTGTTCGGCTAGGGTTTCGGCAGCTAGAGGCAGGAAGAGGCCTGCTCTGATACCATGACAGTTTTGGTGGAACGATGCGTGTCCTTTCGGGCCATCGGTTGCATGTTAGATAGGTAGGGAAAAGCCCCCTACGTGGCAGTACAAAGAGGGTACGTGTACGGTCGGAGTACTACTCCGTACACGTACACGTATACATAGCACATACACTAACAAACCTAACTGAGGCTAGGTTTTGTATCGAAAGCAAGCACTCTGCTCTCCTCCACGGGCTATATATTTTCGCGCACTGTCTCTGTTGGAAGCACACCACCCAGCCATGAAGAAGAATCGCCTGGCATACCTCCTTGGCCTCAGTTCGGGCAAAGCTATGCGGAGCCGCATGGCTAGGCGTCTTACCTGCGCCAGTAGTAGGACAAGCAGCATCAACATGAGACCACGTCCACCCACCTCCACACGCCCACCTTCACCAGTCCCTGCGCCGCCCTCCTACCCAGGGTCACCTCCTGCATCTCCGACGTACACTCCGCTATCACCAGCTTACCGCGGCCAGGCGGCTCACTTGGTTGTCTTCGAGCCTCCTCCTTCAGGATCCACAGGCAACCCCATCCCACCCTCGCCTACACCACTCGCTCCTCTATCACCCACCTCCCCGCTGCAGCGATCCCCTGAGCAGTCCCCTACACTATCCTCCCCTGACTACTCCCCGACGTCGCCCTCGCCACCAAGGGCGCCCATTTCCACCGGGCTGGCTTCGCCTATATCAACAAAGGCATCCTCATCCGACTACTGCCCCAGCTCGCCTGATTACTCCCCTACCTCACCTACTAGCACGATGCAGGGTTGCCTCGTGCCTGAAATCACTCCAGGCGACGCTTCACCTCATGCACAAGTGCTGCAGGACTCCGTTATCCAGCTTGACGACGACGCTGACCACGACTACGAGCTCGCTCTCCGCGACTCCATTCGCACCGAAGGGGAAGCTGAAGCCAGGCGCGAAGCTTTCGAGGAAAACCTGAAGGTGAACAGGAGGCTAGATGAGTTCCTTGCAGCTGTCCGTGATGTTCCAGACATCGACGAGCCACACCAGTCTGGAGTGAAGCGCAAGACCTCACCACCTTACCAGGGCAAAGGAAAGGAGCCTTGCATCGGCATCTCAGACGGCGACGACGAGTGGTGATGGACCAGCAAAACAAGAACATCACAAGAAGGGTCTGTGGTGTAGGGGCATGAGTCTGGCTGCCCGTTACCATCTGCATGTGTTTCATTTCCGCTAGAGTTTTATCGGTAGCAATCACCAGTGTTTTCACCTTTTTGTACTTTCTACGTGCGTGCGTTGTATCCCTCTATATTTCATCAACTAGTACTTTATGTTATGGATGCAGTTTTTTTTAATTTTATCTTTGCATGCACGGACATGTCGAAAAATAGGCCATGCCTTGAATCCTGCCTCTTCATTCACTACGGGAAAAACTTTCTTTGTCGTGCAACTATTTGCACGGCAAAGGGCACTATATGCACGGCAAAGGCTTTGCCGTGCGGGAACACACGGCAAAGATCGCACGGCAAAGGCTTCTTTGCCGTGTGACTCGCCAACGTTGCACGGCAAAGGCTTTGCCGTGCGATGCCGCACGGCAAAGGTCGCTTCTTTGCCGTGTGCCAAACATGTTTTATCTAAAAAAAGGCCCAAATTGGTTGGTCGATCCGGGAATCGAACCTAGGACGCATAGTAGGGAAAGCATGCAACCTTGCCACTGGGCTAAGTGTTTGTTTGTTGATAACTATACCACGCCACATCTTTTGAGATGAGAAGAAATCCAGTTTTTACATCTTTACCGTGCGCTTACACTAGGCAAAGGCTGCTTTACCGTGCATTTGTTAAAAACACTAGGCAAAGGCTGCTTTGCCGTGCGCCAACGTTACACGGCAATGCCTAACGCCTTTACCGTGCACGGAATCTTTGCCGTGCGGTGTGTTGGGCCTTTGCCGTGTACATTTCTTTGCCGTGCGGCTTCTTCCGTCATTGCCGTGAATCGTATCTTTGCCGTGCGCTCGTGTCTATCTTTCCCGTGGCCAAGATCTTTGCCGTGCGTTTTTATCTGTACGCACGGCAAAGAAATCTTTGCCGTGCGGGAACACACGGCAAAGAAAGGATGCACGGCAACGCCTATTTTTCCCGTAGTGATTTTCGGTTTGCGTGTCCCACTCTGCACATACGTTTTGTCGACGGCCACTCACTATAGCAATTTCGTAAATTTTAAACTAGCTTATGACCAACCAGATCCAACACAAAGGCACCGATAACTTCTTTAAAAAAAAGGGTCACTATTTTCGAAATCTGGATTTATACACCTCCCGGTACAAAGTTAATGACCACCTTTTATTTTTCTAGTTCTGAAGGGAGCACTCGCATAGGACTTCTTTTCTTCCTTAATTTTACCACATACACGCATTCTTTTCTGTTATCGATACCGTACATGCCATGACCTAACATAAACATAAAGCATAAAAATTTAATGCACTAAACATACCTCCTTTTCCCACATTTCTGTAAGGATACATTTGTAAAAGGGATTTATTTAATAAAAGTGCGATTAACTTGTGAAGTGCACGTGGTTCCCAATAAATATTTAGCAAAAAACCATAGAACAAATTTACCCGAATTCTGATTTACTCCACCGGAATATATCCAACTCACCAACGGATATCTTTAAAAAAAATTGTAGCACACACATGATGTTCAATTGAAAAAATTTATTACCTTAACATAGCAAATGTTTCCACACTTCTTTGTTGGGGGTATCACTACAGCTTTTTTAGCGGGTGAAGATACAACGAATGCGTAATATAACTGCAAAAGCGACGGTTGTTTTAATTGAATATCATCCAACAGGAAGACGAAAAACAACACCACACCTTTGATTTCACCCCTTCGAACCCATATAGTAACATCGGTACAATAACACCGAAAAAGGCACGTATCAATCCCGTGCAATCACATCGTTCCGCCAAAGAGTAACATCTGTACCACATACACATTCTTTTATTTTCTCGCTACCATACATGCCATGACCTAACATAAACGTGAACTCTACTTCTAACATCAAATAAACGCATTATTAAAAATACTCCTTCCGGTTCATATTAATTGATTCTAATATGGATGTATATAGAAACATTTTAGTTCTAGATACATCAATATTGAAGTCAATTAATATGGATCGGAGGGAGTACAAAAATTACTGCATACAACGAGCATAATGGCAGCCACTCAGATCAATCAACGAAATTGCGTTGCTGGGTAGATCCTAGCAACCAACTAGGGTTCTGCTGCACTACGTTTTGGCTACAGTTTTGGAAAAAATCTCAGAGTGGTACTGACATTTCCGTTAACCACGGTCACATGAGATAAACGTTTAAATTGCAAAATAAATTCTCAAACAATTGTCAAAAATAGCGAGCATTGCGGAGACGAGACATTGTTTATGCACTCCACTTGACGCCTCCCCGCTATCGAAACTACTCGGTGTCCATTACGGTACCAAACACGCATTTTTTCGTCTGCTCCCCCCCCCCCCCCCCAATTTTTTTTTGTTATTGCCAGCCGACAACTTTCTATATACACAACATCCTAATAATGGTAACACCACGACACTCACTAGTAGATAACAGGCCTTTTGTTCCGGGTGGTAAGGGCCTTTTGTCGCGGGCGGCCAGCCGCGACAACGGAGGCGCGACAAAAGGGTCCACCTTTTGTCGCGGGTCGCTTACGACCCGCGGCATAAGGTCCACCACGTGGCAGCCGCAGGGCGCGCAGGGCACAGGCCCTTTTGTCGCGGGCGGTATTACCACCCGCGACAAAAGGCCCTCTACGTGGCGCGCGCACAATGCAGCTGCTTTAGGGTTTGAGGGGTGCAGCACCCCTCCCCCCTGCCACCGACCGCCTGTTATTTCATTTTTTTTGTTCGAAAATAAAAGTTGCATATATTTGTACGCTACTAGAAGTTGTACACGTTCATTCATTATATATATATATATAGATCGATCAAACAAATATTGGAAGCAAAAGTCGATTCCCCTTACACATATTCGTAGATTCCCTACATATATACATGGAGCTCACGATCGACAAGCGGTACTAACGACCGTCTATTTGGAGGTAGAGCATCTATTTGGACTAAACAAGCCTTTGTTGTTTATTACTTCTCTAACCAAAAGTCCCGCCAGTTCCTCCGCAATTTCTAGTGCGTGTTCCTTTGGTTGGAGTCTGTCCCGCATGAAGTCGACCTATATACGAAAATGAGATGAGTATGACTATATCAGTCTTGATAACAAAATATTGATGATAATAAATAAAGTTGTGAATGTTATTGCTTACGTCGAATTTATTTTTGTTCTGCTTCTCAGTGGTTAACATGCGAATGGACTCGCAAACGTAGTATCCACATAGATTCGTCCCTTGTGGCTGCTGGGGGCACGGTACAGGAGTAAATGTTAGCTTCTTTGCAAAGGTAATATCCTTATGATGATTCTTCAAAACTTGCCAAGCCCCCAGACAAAAGAATGATTGAATGAGTGGATAATTAATTGATATCTCACGAAAGATAAAGCGCGGCGATGAAGGAAATTACACTTGGAGCAACTTCTGCAAGTCCTGGAACCCGTCCACGCCTCTACTCGGTGGGTCTTTTACTTCAACTATTCCCTTATCAGGTTGAATGTCTAGTAGAATCCAGTGGAAGCTGCACATGTTATGCATATACGTCAGGAATTACACTTAACATCGAGTAAGAAAAATTGAATGTGCATAAAAGATCATTAAGACTCTCACTCGTAGTTGTAAGGAAACAATATTGAATCACAGAAATATTGCTCCCTCAAAAACCTTAGTAGGTTTCCCCCGTTTCTTCGCGTTTATGCTTCACCGTTTCAACATGTATTTTATCCGGGTCAATAAACCCAACATTGATAATATTATTACTTTTGCATTCACCGATCTTCGGTCCGCATAAGAGAACACATAAGATATAATGAGTATATATATGCAATGAAAACGAACATGAACTGAATGAAAATGAACTTATATGTAGTTAACAACTTACAAGCAATAGCAACTCATGAGAGATTTGTCGAGGGCATCTAGATTGAATAACCGCCGGAGTTCATTCATCTCAATATGGATCTCCTCCTTTCGGTAGTAATATTCCCATGGTATACTCGCCACGATGTACATTATGTTCTCCTTGCATGCATCAAGGTACCACCGATGCAAATTCCGCATATGTGTTGGCAGTTTATGCAGCTGCTCTCTGCTGACCAAGTCGGCCCCGTAGACAAATTTAGGAGCTATATCAGCAATGGGTAGTGCAGCATCTGCTGCAAGTAGCAATTCCTCCACGGTACTGAACATGAAGCCGCTAGCCTTGCAGCTTCTTCCATATCGATACCACCATGTTCCTGGTACACCTTGGGAACATTAAGCACTTTGAGTGCTGGGATCGATTGTTTGGGCTGAGCACCGAGGAGGGGAACTTCCTTTCTCTTTTTGCCTTTTGTCGTTTGCTTGGCCTTGAGGGGTGCACTTGTTGAAGTTGACTTATTCTCAGCTGCACTTCTAGCTGATGATTTGCTCGTGCCAGCAATGTCCTTATCCTTAGCCTTTTCATCCTTCTTTTGGTCAATTACCTTCGCAAGAGTGCGTGTATAGTCATCCTTCTTCTCGTGTAACTCATACTTGCGATGGTGTGTTCGGAAAACTAGTAGCATATTCTATTTGCTTCTCTCGTGTATGGCTCTGGCGCAGGAGGTTTTGGCTTATGAAAAAAATCATAATTGTATTTCTTAACAATGGCATCATTTTCCTCCGGGGTACGATCGTAAGGACGGGGGGAGGAACCTTTGGTACTTTTGGGAGGGGCGACATCTTGCGGACAGGACTCTTGAAACGCTTCCGGCTGGGTGCATTCCGAGTCTTAGTGGGCGGAGGCGGCGGCGCTGGAGATGGAGATGGACTACCGATGTCGTGGTCGACGTCGTACCCACGGGGTGATGGTGGCGACATGTGATCAGTAGGAGGAGGTGATGGTGGCCTGCGATCACCTGGAGGAGGTGATGGTGACCTGCTGGGACGACTGGTACTAGGTGCTACCCAGCTCGGCAGCTGATGTTCTTCTTTTCCCGAGAGAATGATTTCTCCCAGCACCTCTCCGAGTGTAAGCCCCCATCACCTCCGGGGATATCGAGCTCCAATGTCTCCCACGACGGGACAAGCTGAATCCAACCCGACACGAGCATAGCCAGCTGGAATCGGATTGCCATGCTATGTTGCCGGCTCACCTTCGAGGTCCAAATGCCGGTAAGACATAGCCGACCGCCACCTTAACGAAACCTTCCTGAACACCTCATGGAGATCACAAGGTGTTTGCTCCTTGATTCCATCCAAGGGGTCGCCAGGACCGGCATCTATCATCATCCGTGTAGGAGGGGCCTCCGAGTCGGCCACGCTGCTGTCTCGTCGCTGAGATATGTCAGCGGTATTATCTGGCGGGCGCTTGATACGTCTCCGACGTATCGATAATTTCTTATGTTCTATGCCATATTATTGATGATACCTACATGTTTTATGCACACTTTATGTCATATTCGTGCATTTTCTGGAACTAACCTATTAACAAGATGCCGAAGTGCCGATTCTGTCGTTTTCTGCTGTTTTTGGTTTCAGAAATCCTAGTAACGAAATATTCTCGGAATTGGACAAAACAAAGACCCAGGGGCCTATTTCGCCACGAACCTTCCAAAAGACCGAAGAGCATACGAAGTGGGGCCACGAGGTGGCCAAACTACAAGGCGGCGCGGCCAAGGGGGGCCCGCGCCGCCCTGTGGTGTGGGCCCCTCGTCAGCCCTCCGACTCTGCCCTTCCGCCTACTTAAAGCCTCCGTCGCGAAACCCCTGATGCGAAAACCACGATACGGAAAACCTTACCGAGACGCCGCCGCCGCCAATCCCATCTCGGGGGATTCTGGAGATCTCCTCCGGCACCCTGCCGGAGAGGGGATTCATCTCCCGGAGGACTCTACGCCGCCATGGTCGCCTCCGGAGTGATGAGTGAGTAGTTCACCCCTGGACTATGGGTCCATAGCAGTAGCTAGATGGTTGTCTTCTCCTCATTGTGCTTCATTGTTGGATCTTGTGAGCTGCCTAACATGATCAAGATCATCTATCCGTAATACTCTATGTTGTGTTTGTCGGGATCCGATGGATAGAGAATACCATGTTATGTTAATTATCAAGTTATTACATATGTGTTGTTTATGATCTTGCATGCTCTCCGTTATTAGTAGAGGCTCTGGCCAAGTTTTTGCTCTTAACTCCAAGAGGGAGTATTTATGCTCGATAGTGGGTTCATGCCCGCATTGACACCGGGACGACGACGAAAGTTCTAAGGTTGTGTTGTGCTTGTTGCCACTAGGGATAAAACATTGGCGCTATGTCCGAGGATGTAGTTGTTGATTACATTACGCACCATACTTAATGCAATTGTCCGTTGCTTTGCAACTTAATACTTGGAGGGGTTCGGACGATAACTCTGAAGGTGGACTTTTTAGGCATAGATGCGGTTGGATGGCGGTCTATGTACTTTGTCGTAATGCCCAATTAAATCTCACTATACTTATCATGACATGTATGTGCATTGTTATGCTCTCTCTATTTGTCAATTGCCCGACTGTAATTTTTTCACCCAACATGCTTTTATCTTATGGGAGAGACACCTCTAGTGAACTGTGGACCCCGGTCCATTCTTTAATACTGAAATACAAATCTGCTTGCAATACTTGTTTTACTATTTTCTCTCGCAAACAATCATCTTCCACACAATACGGTTAATCCTTTGTTACAGCAAGCCGGTGAGATTGACAAACTCAACTGTTTCGTTGGGAGCAAAGTACTTTGGTTGTGTTGTGCAGGTTCCACGTTGGCGCCGGAATCCCCGGTGTTGCGCCGCACTACATCCCGCCGCCATCAACCTTCAACGTGCTTCTTGGCTCCTCCTGGTTCGATAAACCTTGGTTTCTTTCCGAGGGAAAACTTGCTGCTGTGCGCATCATACCTTCCTCTTGGGGTTGCCCAACGAACGTGTGAAATACACGCCATCAAGCTCTTTTTTGGCGCCGTTGCCGGGAGATCAAGACACGCTGCAAGGGGAGTCTCCACTTCCCAATCTCTTTACTTTGTTTTTGTCTTGCTTTATTTTATTTACTACTTTGTTTGCTGCATTATATCAAAACACAAAAAAATTAGTTGCTAGTTTTACTTTATTTACTGTCTTGCACTCTATATCAAAAACACAAAAAAATTAGTTACTTGCATTTACTTTACTTGATTCATCATGTTTCCTTTTAATTTTACCACAAAAAACATACTGGTAGGACAAGGGTCTATAATTGGGAGGAACAATATAGAAGAATTTTTCACTCATGTTAGTACCGTTGAAGATTTTGAAGATAGACACTTGGTAGAACTTGCTCCTACTTATGAAATTGCTGCTGCTGCTTTAGTTCGCCTGTTGGAAACTAAATTTGTTAATCTCAATACTATAATCCAACACATGTTTCTTAAACTTGGTGATTTGGAAGAGGGGGAAAAGAAATATTTTGTTTTAGAAACCCTTCTTAGAGAATTTGGAGGTCTAGCAAGAGAGGCTAGAAAGGTCTTTGCTAAATTTAATATGCTTGGTTCTCATACTAATTTCGTTGGTCTTCTTGAAAAAATGGACATGGATAGAATAAGGTACACTAATAATACTAATGATGGTGGGGAGATCAAAGCACCAATACCATGTAAACTCCTAGCTATGAATGATGCACTAGAAAATAACTATTCTTGGCTTGTTCCTGAAAATTTGTTCGATGAGAGTAGCAAGCCCAAGACTAATGAAAAGGGAGACGCTGAAACTTATGTATCCAATATACTATGCATGGTTGAGAAAACTCCAAACCCCGATGTAGATGCACCACCCTTTGATAACACATGATACACACTTTCTGCGCCTAGCTGAAAGGCGTTAAAGAAAAGCGCTTATGGGAGACAACCCATGTTTTTACTACAGTATTTTTGTTTTATATTTGTGTCTTGGAAGTTGTTTACTACTGTAGCAACCTCTCCTTATCTTAGTTTTACGTTTTGTTGTGCCAAGTAAAGTCTTTGATAGTAAAGTAAGTACTAGATTTGGATTACTGCGCAATTCCAGATTTCTTTGCTGTCACGAATCTGGGTCTACCTCCCTGTAGGTAGCTCAGAAAATTAAGCCAATTTACGTGCATGATCCTCAGATATGTACGCAACTTTCATTCAATTTGAGCATTTTCATTTGAGCAAGTCTGGTGGCCTAATAAAATCCATCTTTACGGACTGTTCTGTTTTGACAGATTCTGCCTTTTATTTCGCATTGCCTCTTTTGCTATGTTGGATGAATTTCTTTGATCCATTAATATCCAGTAGCTTTATGCAATGTCCAGAAGTGTTAAGAATGATTGTGTCACCTCTGAACATGTGAATTTTTATTGTGCACTAACCCTCTAATGAGTTGTTTCGAGTTTGGTGTGGAGGAAGTTTTCAAGGATCAAGAGAGGAGTATGATGCAATATGATCAAGGAGAGTGAAAGCTCTAAGCTTGGGGATGCCCAGGTGGTTCACCCCTGCATATTCTAAGAAGACTCAAGCGTCTAAGCTTGGGGATGCCCAAGGCATCCCCTTCTTCATCGACAACATTATCAGGTTCCTCCCCTGAAACTATATTTTTATTCCGTCACATCTTATGCACTTTGCTTGGAGCGTCGGTTTGTTTTTGTTTTTGTTTTGTTTGAATAAAATGGATCCTAGCATTCACTTTATGGGAGAGAGACACGCTCCGCTGTACCATATGGACAAGTATGTCCTTAGGCTCTGCTCATAGTATTCATGGCGAAGTTTCTTCTTCGTTAAATTGTTATATGGTTGGAATTGGAAAATGCTACATGTAGTAATTCTAAAATGTCTTGGATAATTTGATACTTGGCAATTGTTGTGCTCATGTTTAAGCTCTTGCATCATATAATTTGCACCTATTAATGAAGAAACACTTAGAGCTTGCTAATTTGGTTTGCATATTTGGTTTCTCTAGAGTCTAGATAATATCTAGTATTGAGTTTTGAACAACAAGGAAGACGGTGTAGAGTCTTATAATGTTTACAATATGTCTTTTATGTGAGTTTTGCTGCACCGTTCATCCTTGTGTTTGTTTCAAATAACCTTGCTAGCCTAAACCTTGTATCGAGAGGGAATACTTCTCATGCATCCAAAATCCTTGAGCCAACCACTATGCCATTTGTGTCCACCATACCTACCTACTACATGGTATTTCTCCGCCATTCCAAAGTAAATTGCTTGAGTGCTACCTTTAAAATTCCATCATTCACCTTTGCAATATATAGCTCATGGGACAAATAGCTTAAAAACTATTGTGGTATTGAATATGTACTTATGCACTTTATCTCTTATTAAGTTGCTTGTTGTGCGATAACCATGCTTCGGGGACGCCATCAACTATTCTTTGTTGAATATCATGTGAGTTGCTATGCATGTCCGTCTTGTCCGAAGTAAGAGAGATCTACCACCTTAATGGTTGGAGCATGCATATTGTTAGAGAAGAACATTGGGCCGCTAACTAAAGCCATGATTCATGGTGGAAGTTTCAGTTTTGGACATATATCCTCAATCTCATATGAGAATAATAATTGTTGCCACATGCTTATGCATTAAAGAGGAGTCCATTATCTGTTGTCCATGTTGTCCCGGTATGGATGTCTAAGTTGAGAATAATCAAAAGCGAGAAATCCAAAATGCGAGCTTTCTCCTTAGACCTTTGTACGGGCGGCATGGAGGTACCCCATTGTGACACTTGGTTAAAACATGTGCATTGCAATGATCCGGTAGTCCAAGCTAATTAGGACAAGGTGCGGGCACTATTAGTATACTATGCATGAGACTTGCAACTTGTAAGATATAATTTACATAACTCATATGCTTTATTATTATCGTTGACAAAATTGTTTCATGTTTTCAAAATAAAAGCTCTAGCACAAATATAGCAATCGATGCTTTCCTCTTTGAAGGACCATTCTTTTTTACTTTTATGTTGAGTCAGTTCACCTATCTCTCTCCACCTCAAGAAGCAAACACTTGTGTGAACTGTGCATTGAATCCTACATACTTGCATATTGTACTTGTTATATTACTCTATGTTGACAATTATCCATGAGATATACATGTTACAAGTTGAAAGCAACCGCTGAAACTTAATCTTCCTTTGTGTTGCTTCAATGCCTTTACTTTGATTTATTGCTTTATGAGTTAACTCTTATGCAAGACTTATTGATGCTTGTCTTGAAGTACTATTCATGAAAAGTCTTTGCTTTATGATTCACTTGTTTACTCATGTCATTACCATTGTTTTGATCGCTGCATTCATTACATATGTTTACAAATAGTATGATCAAGGTTATGATGGCATGTCACTTCAGAAATTATCTTTGTTATCGTTTTACCTGTCGGGACGAGCAGAACTAAGCTTGGGGATGCTTGATACGTCTCCGACGTATCGATAATTTCTTATGTTCTATGCCATATTATTGATGATACCTACATGTTTTATGCACACTTTATGTCATATTCGTGCATTTTCTGGAACTAACCTATTAACAAGATGTCGAAGTGCCGATTCTTTGTTTTCCGCTGTTTTTGGTTTCAGAAATCCTAGTAACGAAATATTCTCGGAATTGGACGAAACAAAGACCCAGGGGCCTATTTCGCCATGAACCTTCCAGAATACCGAAGAGCATACGAAGTTGGGCCACGAGGTGGCCAAACCACAAGGCGGCGCGGCCAAGGGGGGGCCCGCGCCGCCCTGTGGTGTGGGCCCCTCGTCAGCCCTCCGACTCTGCCCTTCCGCCTACTTAAAGCCTCCGTCGCGAAACCCACGATGCGAAAAACCACGATACGGAAAACCTTGCTGAGACGCCGCCGCCAATCCCATCTCGGGGGATTCGGAGATCTCCTCCGGCACCCTGCCGGAGAGGGGATTCATCTCCCGGAGGACTCTACGCCGCCATGGTCGCCTCCGGAGTGATGAGTGAGTAGTTCACCCCTGGACTATGGGTCCATAGCGGTAGCTAGATGGTTGTCTTCTCCTCATTGTGCTTCATTGTTGGATCTTGTGAGCTGCCTAACATGATCAAGATCATCTATCCGTAATACTCTATGTTGTGTTTGTCGGGATCCGATGGATAGAGAATACCATGTTATGTTAATTATCAAGTTATTACATATGTGTTGTTTATGATCTTGCATGCTCTCCGTTATTAGTAGAGGCTCTGGCCAAGATTTTGCTCTTAACTCCAAGAGGGAGTATTTATGCTCGATAGTGGGTTCATGCCTGCATTGACACCGGGACGAGTGACGAAAAGTTCTAAGGTTGTGTTGTCTTGTTGCCACTAGGGATAAAACATTGGCGCTATGTCCGAGGATGTAGTTGTTGATTACATTACGCACCATACTTAATGCAATTGTCCGTTGCTTTGCAACTTAATGCTGGAGGGGTTCGGACGATAACTCGAAGGTGGACTTTTTAGGCATAGATGCAGTTGGATGGCGGTCTATGTACTTTGTCGTAATGCCCAATTAAATCTCACTATAATTATCATGACATGTATGTGCATTGTTATGCTCTCTCTATTTGTCAATTGCCCGACTGTAATTTGTTCACCCAACATGCTTTTATCTTATGGGAGAGACACCTCTAGTGAACTATGGACCCCGGTCCATTCTTTAATACTTGAAATACAAATCTGCTTGCAATACTTGTTTTACTATTTTCTCTCGCAAACAATCATCTTCCACACAATACGGTTAATCCTTTGTTACGAGCAAGCCGGTGAGATTGACAACCTCACTATTTCGTTGGGGCAAAGTACTTTGGTTGTGTTGTGCGGGTTCCACGTTGGCGTCGGAATCCCTGGTGTTGCGCCGCACTACATCCCGCCGCCATCAACCTTCAACGTGCTTCTTGGCTCCTCCTGGTTCGATAAACCTTGGTTTCTTTCTGAGGGAAAACTTGCTGCTGTGCGCATCATACCTTCCTCTTGGGGTTGCCCAACGAACGTGTGAAATACACGCCATCAGCGCTGTCCTTTTAGTTCATTTATCTCCCGCTGCTGCTGCTGAAGCTCCCGCTGCTGCTGGTCAAGTCGGCGTTGGAACTCGGCCATCCGGTCATTCTGCACCTCCAGCTGGCATTGTTTAGCTCTCGCTCGGCTTCTATAAGTCTCCGCGTCAGCCGGAAACCCAAGCGACCATGGAACACTAGGGCCGAAGCCTCTTGTTCGTCCTCCCTTCTCAGGATTACCGAGGACAAGCGTCAGCAAGTCTTTCTCTCTATCGGGAGCAAACTTTAGTTTTCCCGCCTTTATATCCGTCGTCACTTCAATCCATTTTTGCCTGGGTACCCTAACCCTGGTGTCACTTTCAACAATGTTCCCTGTCTTCATGTCATACTCACAGCCATGCGCGAGGAACCAATTTCGAGCCCTAGTGTCCCATCCTTCTCGCGTGGGTTCTGGAGTGATCCCGTTCAGCTCCATCTCAGCCTCTTGTGCATCCCACTTAGGCATGGCTACTCCATAGCCCCCTCGCTCCGTATGATGGTGATATTTCTTTTCGCTTGCATTCTTCTTGTTTTTCGTTGACAGGTTCACAGCCTCCTCTGATTCTTTGTACCTCACAAATTCTTCCCAGTTATGCTCCTGCTTCGCTAGGTAGTTCTCGAATAATGGAGGCTTCTTGTCTTTCTTATAATTTTTCCATAACCGGTTCTTATACGCCCGGAAAAGTTCCCCCATCTTCTTAAGAGCCCATTTCTTCACTAGCGCCCGCTGCTTAGCATTCTCGGACTCCGATCCCAAATGCTGGCAAAGTGAAATGTGCCATGAGGTCGCTGAAAAGTGTGTCTTTGTACCTATCGGCAACCTGATTTTCGGACACATTCTTGGTCTTGTTCCATTCTCTGATAGTGACCGGGATACGATCTCTAACCACAACTCCGCACTGATTTTTGAATGTCACTCCGACATTCGCGGGTACCACCGGTTGGCCTTCCGGTGATATAGCTTCAATTGTGAAGTGGTCTTTTTTGGTCAACTTCTTTGCCGGGCCTCGTTTCTCTATCTTATCTTCGGAGGCCTAAGAGAATACATATACAATTGCATTAATGCCTCTATACTAATGCCTCAATACATATGTACATATAGAATTCCATTAATACCTCGTCATGACCGGAGCCGTCGGCTTCTCCGTCACCGGAGCCGTCGGCTTCTCCGTCACCGGAGCCGTCGGCTTCTCCGTCACCGGAGCCGTCGGCTTCTCCATGACCGGAGCCATCGGCTTCTCCATGACCGGAGCCGCGGGCTTCTCCATCACCGGAGTCGCGGTCTTCTCGGTCGGCTTCTGTACCATCGCGGATTATGTCCGCGAACATGTCTTCCTGTTCCAAGTCCCGTTCGAATGGATCCATTGTTTCTACAAAAGAATTAAATCGATAAGTACATGTTCTAACCCTTACCCTAATCAAACACAAACCAAACCCTAACCCTAATCAAACACAAACCAAACCCTAACCCTAATCGGCGACACGTGTTTGCGAGAGGGAGAGGGTGTCGGCGACGCGTGTTTGCGAGAGGCTCGGGTGTTCGCGAGAGGTAGAGGAGAGGGAGAGAGAGGGGAGTTGCGGCGTCGAGTGATCGCGAGAGGGAGAGGGAGCACGGGACGAGGGCGATTACGCGAGAGGGAGAGGAGAGGGCCGGTGTCGGCGTCGGGGGTGTTCGCGAGAGGTAGAGGAGAGGGAGAGAGAGGGGAGTTGCGGCGTCGAGTGATCGCGAGAGGGAGAGGGAGCACGGGACGAGCGCGAGAGGGAGGGAGAGGAGAGGGTGTCGGCGTCGGGGGTGTTCGCGAGAGGGAGTCGTCTACTAGGGCTAACCAGTGACATCTTTATACCCCTCATATAAACCGCGCATTGTCTAAAACCATTATTTTGTTGCATTTTTTCCCTTCAATTACCAGCCATACGAGGTTTGTTATTGGAAGTTGCCACCATTTTAAATGCGCGCAAATTAATTATGGTAACATCCCGATACTGCTCATCATATACCTCTGTATAGCCCTCAGTGAAAACCGGAATTGGCACAAACCATGGTAAAGGTCGATATGGACAGCGCAACAAATGAACCGTGCCCCCCTAGATGCATTGTTATCAACAAACTTCCACAACTAGTTTAACCGAAAAATGAGCCCGTCTCTACTCATAAATACGACAGCGCGAAACTATCAATTCCAACGATTTGCGTCCTAATTCAGCATCAATTTCGATACTCAATCCATGGATACATCATAGATCACTAGTACCGCAGATAGCGTGAAGCGACGGTAGAACTGCAGGAAGTCATGTTTAGCAGAACACCACCTCTCCTGATCCCGCGGCAAAAAGGCGTCGGTGCTATTTTTTCTCGCTTCGTAAGGTACATCAACTAATCCCTTTCGCAGTCCGAAATGCTTTCTACCTACACTATAGCACATCGGACCAACCAACCGTACCGTATAGTTCTGCTGGATTTCACGAATACGCTACAACCCTTTACCCGAAAAAATAAATATTTTACATCATACCCCTTCCATGGTCACACCGCTAAACGGAACTGAAACAGATTTTAAAGAAAAGAGACAGGTAGAAATTTTTTAAAGATTGCTAGCCTATCTTTATTTAAATTCTTTTTATCCCCGTAATTCTAGTGTTAATGATTTTACTGGTAGCTAGGACATTTTTTTTCCCTCTCCACTAAGTAAAGACCGAGTTGTTTCTTTATAGGAAACTTGTAGCATATTATCCGACAAAGGTGCCCTCCACACTTTTTTTTGGGACGGAGCCATGATTGGGCATAATGTCCTAGCATTGTTTTGGTTTCGGGTTTAACTATTTCCTTTTCTTGACCGGGCAAAGCCTCCCGAATTTGAAACATCACCGAGCACGAAAAAAATCTCAGTTTCGTCATGAAACGACAACTGATCCACGGTTCCGCACACCCATGCCTGGCTCCCACGACTCAAAAATCAGCCGAGAAACTCGTAGACTACGACCCTGACCGTGCCGCGGTTCACCTGTCGAAAAATGTTTTAACAGCAACCAATACCGTGCACGGCCGCTGAATTTTTTTGCACCGCTGTCGGCCCCACCTACATTCACCCCCCTACACCATCCCATTCTCACTCGTCACCGTTCAGGTCCGAATCGAGCTCACACAGCGTTTATAAATCCACTCTTTGTTTAGTGCAGAAAGTTTATTTTTTGCCCATGTCTTACTTTTGAATTGCTGCGTTTTTTGTTTATCTGCATAGAGGAGGGTTGTAGCTGGAGGATCAACAAGCCAGTGCGAGGAACTGTTCCACCTAAGGCCTAAAATCCAGTACAACCTTGCTGGGTGCAACAAGGTTTGTTTGATTCAGATTCAGTAACTACCTATACGGACTGCAACATAAAACTGTTTATAAGACGCATTGTTATTTTTCACATGGCCAGGTTTTTGTCTGCTATTTATTTCTGTATTATAGTATATATTTTAGCCTCACACTTTCAAAAACATCAAAACACAGGTGGTAGTTTCAATGGACATGAAGCAGGAGGGCTGGGCTTCTCTCTCGGTGGACATCACGCATGGCATATCCTATCTTATCCACCCAAACCTTTCTGCCGCATGCCCTGTTGCTGTGCTTGAGCATCACATTGATCTGATGAAGACACTAACATTGGCTGTTAAGGGGCACATGATCAAACTTGGAAACGTAATGCTTCCCATGAAGGATTGGGAGTACGAGGTTGCACTGAAGAGCGAGCACCACATGAATGGGTGAGTAAATTCACCAGTTGTTACCAAATGCTACTCATGAATGGTTCTCATTTATATAGGTGGGGTTAGTGTAATATGGATCATGTTGGTGATACAATTATAGTTGCTTAAAGTTTCCTTGTGCCTCCCTTTTGCAGACCTGCATCTGGCTTCACAACTGCATTCTACAGCATTCCAAAAGACAACCAGTTCATGGTAAGCACCAAATAAAAAACATTCTTCCCTTCATGCTTACACTGCCAGAACAACTGCTATCGCTCTGTATATTAGTGGATCAAAAAAATAGCATGTTAAACTGATTTCTGGTGGACTGTCTTACTTGCAGATTGTCAGCCCCCAAACAATTGGTCTAGCAAAACACAGCTTTCTGTACTCAATGGTGAGGATGTCGTACAGGTGCACCAAAAGGAAACTTCCACAGGGGACTTTGAAGAAGAAGGTCAGGAGGGGTCGCAATGGGCAGTTTATTCCAAACGAAGATGAAGAAGATAGCGGCAGCGACAGTGACAGTGATGCAGCATCCAACGCTTGAGCATCGCCTGCTCTACCGGCGCGCACGACTATAAGTTGCCCCATCGTGCAATACGCCACACTATCGTAGTTAACTTAAGTGCTTGCACTCGAACTACTTTATTTTCTTAGCTTGAACTACTTGCCTACCAGGCATATGCTAAGGGTGAACTATCCCACCAGTTTGTAATATCGTAACCACGCCATGAAACCTATCATGGTGGATATTTTCTTAGCTTGAACTACTTGCCTACCAGGCATATGCTAAGGGTGAACTATCCCACCTGTTTGTAATATCGTAACCACGCCATGAAACCTTTTTTCGAGAATACACCCTGGAAGGTGTATTAATATATAGAAGAAGGGGCAAAGAAGCCCGGCGACGCCGCAAGCGGCAAGTTCATGCTGCCAACATGGGGTGGCAGCTCCCCGACCCAAAGCCTACTCTCCTAATTGCCACCACAACTCCACCGGCTCCGGGAAGCCAAAGCTATCACTATGAAAGAGCCCAGCTAGACGCCACCTTTCGTACTCCTCCCTGATCTTCGTCTTGATCGCCAGGACCGCCGGCGTCGCCGAATTGAAGACGACATCATTCCTGTGTGTCCAGATGGACCAGAAAACCAGGATCAACGAAGTCCACAAGTCTCGCTGCGAGGGCCCTTGTCCAGGTCTAGAGGTCCACCAGGAGACCAGGTCCTCGTCAGCCGCAGGTAGCCAACCAAGCTTACCCCAACGGCTCAAAGCCCAGGTCCAGACTTCCCGAGCCACGACGCATCCCAGAAGCAGGTGCTGAATCGTCTCTGGCTCCTGATTGCAAAGGGGGCAAGAGGCCGGGGCGGGAAGGCCACGACGCTGCAGCCTATCGGCTGTCCAACATCTGTTCCTTGAGACGAGCCACGCGAAGAACTTGCAGGAGTAAGGGGCACGCGAGCGCCAGATCTGCGAGGCGGTCGGCGCCCCAACCCTGCCCGCAAAGAAGGCCCGATAGGCCGAGCTGACCGAGAATTTCCCATCGACAGACCAACGCCACACAAACTCATCCGATCGCTCAGGCACCAGCCGTGCTGCGCCCACAACATGCCAGAGGAGGAAGAACTCCGCCACCGCGGCATGCCCCAAGTCTGGGCCACAGTCGCGCAACCATTCACCGTCAAGGCCTTCCTTCACTGTGCGAGTACTGACCTTGCGGCTTGCCACCAAGGCTAGGAGGTTTGGCGCGAGGTCTGCGACCCGCGCCCCATTGAGCCATCTATCCTTCCAGAAGAGCGCACGCTCTCCATTGCCCAAGATGACCACTGTAGCGGACTCGAAGAGGGCTCTAGCCAAACGCGGAATCTGCGGGTTAAATTCCGCCCGGGCTTTGGTCGAGTCGATCCTTTGCGGCCACGCCCAACGGGAGCGCAGGGGCAAGGTTGAGGAGGCGCAGATTAGGGAGACCCAGCCCCCCGGCGCCTTGGGGGATGCGACCTGCTCCCAAGCCACCGAGCAGGTGCCCACCTCTCACATCAAGCCTCGGCCTTCCACATGAAACCTCGACGGATCTTCGTCAACGCCCGCAAGGTCTTAGGCGGGATGTCAAGGGACATCATAGAATGCACCGGGATAGCTGAGAGGGTCGTCCGGACCAAGATGGTCCGCCCCCACGCGTCATCGGCTTGGCGCACCGGGGCTGAAGCCCGTTGGCCGCACCGTCCACCACGGGCTGCAGCTCGGGCCGCAGATGGGTTTACGGAGTCCCGGGGGCAGCCCCAAGTACTTACATGGCCATGTCGCCACCTCACAACGCAGGATGTCATGAGCAAGGTCGATCTGCTGAGGGAACACCTGATGGGATGGACAGAACACTTGGCGAGGTTGGTGCGTAGGCCAGACGCCTCACCAAAGTCCTCCACAATGGCCGCGCAAGTGAGGAGATCCAGCCGATCCGGCTTGAGGAAGGTGACCACGTCATCCGCGTAAATAGATGTACGATGCCGGAGACCCCGACTCGCCAGGTGCGCAAGCAGCCCATCGGCCGCAGCCCTCTCAAACAGGAGGTATAGCACGTCCATGACAGTATCAAAGAGCAAAGGGGAGAGAGGATCCCCTTGCCTCAGCCCACGCCTGTTGGAGATCAGGCAACCCGCCACTCCATTGACCAACACCCTCGTGGATGCCGTACCAAGAAGAGCACAAACCATCGCAATCCAACGTGGGCCAAAACCGAGCTTGGCAAGGATCTCGAGAAGAAAGGCCCAGTCGACCGTGTCAAAGGCCTTGGTGATGTCGAGCTTGAACATAACGGCCGGGGTCTTGGTGGCATGCAAACGCTTAGCTGTGCATTGCACCAACTGGAAGTTATCATGAAGGCAACGCCCCCTGATGAAGGCACTCGATGCGGGCCCACAATCTGTGGCATCTTCGGCGCCAGGCGGGAGGAGAGCACCTTAGCCACCAACTTGGCCACGCTATGGATGAGGCTAATGGGTCGGAAGTCCCGCACCTCAACCGCGTCCGCATGCTTAGGGAGGAGGGAGATCAAAGCCTGATTTGCCATCTGGAGACCGCGGGAATCCCCCCTCCACAAGGTCTCGAAGGCCTCCAAGACATCATGCTTGATGATATGCCGAGCACACGGTGTAGAATCTACCGGTGAAGCCATCCGGTCCAGGGGCTTTGTCGGGCTCCCGAGACTTGATCACCGACCACACCTCCTCCTCGAGAACGGCGCCTCCGAGTCCGACAAGTCATGTGTCCGCACACCGAGGAAGTCAAGGTCGAGGGAGAAACCACGCTCAGGAACAGAGCCCAACAGCTGCTCATAGAAGTCGTCAACAACTCGGGCCTTGTCATCTTGGTCGGCTACCAAGACCCCGTCGACCCGCAGGTGGGGAATGAAGTTCTTTCGGCGCCGATGGTTTGCGTGAAGGTGGAAAAACGCGTACAAGCGTCACCTTCCTTGAGCCACGTGATCCTCGATCTCTGCCCGGCTATGGTGCGCTCCGGGGATGCCAAGCCCAACAGCCTTCCGTTTGAGCAACTTCCTCAAACCCCGCTCGCCCGTGGAAAGGGGCCTCGTCTCCATCGCCACGTCCAAACGTAAGATAAGCTCGTTGGCAAGTAAGATTTGTCGCTTAACATTGCCAATGAACTTGTCATTCCAGCTCATGAGGGCCTTAGAAGTAGCCACGAGTTTGGCCGCCAACCTCTTGAAAGGATTGGCGATCACCGGCGTCGAGGACCAAGCCCCGGCCACCACCTCCATGAAACCATCGGCCTTGGGCCAGAAAGCCTCGAACCTAAACCTCCGCCCAGTCTTGAGCTGGGCCGCCGGGTTGAGAAGTAGAGGGCAGTGGTCCGAAGTGGAAGAGCTCAAGGCTGAGAGAAAGGAGGAGGGGTACTCCGTCTCCCAATCCACCGTCGAGAAAACCCCGTCGAGGCGCTCCATTGTAGGGCGCTCACGCTCGCTAGACCACGTGTATCTCCGGCCATTAAGGTAGAGCTCCTTGAGCTCCGGATCGGCAAGAAGCTTACGGAATTTCCCCATCATACGCCGGTTGAGGTTGTTGTTGTTCTTATCGCGGCGTCGACAATGAGATTGAAATCCCCGGCCACCACCCACGCACTCGGGTGCAAGTCGCGGATGTCCTTCAGTTCCTGCAAGAACTGACATTTGTCCCCATCCGCCTGAGGGCCATAAACCCCTGTGAACCACCAGCCGACCGATCCAGGCACCTCGGCCCTAGCCGTCACCGCATTGGTGGAGATATGCGGGTTAGTGAAGGAGACCGCAGACGATTTCCACGCAAGGAGAATGCCTCCACACGTACCGGCCGCGGGGAGGAAGAAGAAACCGTCAAAATCCCTACCACAACAGCGGTCCACCACCGCACGAGTGACCAGCTGCAGCTTGGTCTCCTGAAAACACACCACGCTCGCACCCGAGAGCAAAACTAACTGATAGATGGCATCACAACGGGCAGGGGAGTTAAGCCCTCTTACGTTCCACACCAACAAAGAGAGGAAATCCGACATAGACAAGGTTCAGAAAGAGAGAGATGGCTACAGCACGGGAAAGTCACACGATCCACGCAAGACAGGGGCTAGACCACGAGAATATCCTCATCGCCGGCAAGCGGCAAGGCAGACGACACCTAGCCAAAGAGCGCCAGACATGCAGATAGATCCTCATCCGTAAGTGGCTTCTTCTGGAAGTAATCTAGGTAGGCTTGCAGCGTATCTTCACCAATGGTCTCACCCTCCCTGGCGATACCTAGCTGCAGCATCAACGTCTTCTGTTGCACCTTGATCGAAGACCCGGGCGCAAAGCGCCCCGCCACTCTAGAGCTGCGGCGGACCACCGAGGGCGGCTGCCTCTTCTTCCTTGGCTTCCTCGGAGCCGGCCGAGGCAACAGCCGGCTGCAACTTCTTGATCCTGCATCTCTCGCGGAAGGCCGCCAGACCCATGCCCAAATCCGTGGAGGCAGAGGCAGCCGGGGCGGTACCGGCCGGCTGCACGGGAGTCGGTGTCGCCGGCTGCGCCCCCAGGGGAGTGAGAGGGTCCACGTCAAGCGCCCTCCCCTCATCAACCAGCTGCGTATCCACCGCCAACAACGACGCCTGGCCAGCGCCCGTCATCTCCCGGCCCGGCCGCTGCAGGTAGGAGTCCGGGGATATCTCGACGGCGAACATGGACATCCCCTCCGAGTTAGTCTTGCCGGGAGGACCAACCTCAAAGTCCAGTGGAGTGTCCCACGAAACACTCGAACAACGCGAGCCGGAGGGAGAACTAGCCACAGAGTCCCCATCCACATCAGACCAGAGCACGGGGCCAAAATCCACGCCGTTCCCCGCCGGCCTCGTTTGGAGTGAAGGAGAGCTCCTAGCACAGGAGGCCTCCTGTGAATCCGCCACCACGCCGGAAGGGGAGCGCACCAGAGCCGGCGGAGAGGCTGGGGACGCGATGTCATCCACACTCCTAGCGGAGCTGACCAGCGGAACCACGGCGGAGGCGCCCACTCCATGAAGCTGGAGCTGAGGCGAGCGCCCCATCGACGGTTCCTGGCTCACCGCCACAACGGGCCAAGGGGCGATCTCGGTCGTGCGGCCCAGAGCAACTCTCCGCTCGCGGCCACCGCGCCAACGCCCAGCCGGCCGCTGCGCATCCGCACTTGGGCCAGCCCCCGGCCACCTAGAGGGCGGCGAGGAGGCACCCGGTCCATGGCCACCAGGGGGTGCGCCTGCAGAGCCACCAGCCCCTGCATCTCCGTGGTCGCGCCTATCCTCGCCGCGGGGATGGCGACCACCAACAGCTCCCACGTCTTCGACCCTCATCAAGTGGATGGAAGCGTTGTATTCGAGCAGAGCAACCTCCTGGGGAACAAGGGCAACAACCGGCAGCAAGAGGTCCTCATCTTCCTCGTCGAACTCAAGGGGCTCCGCCAGCCACAACTGTTTGGAGCGAGGCAGCCGCGACGGGTCATCAGTCCAAACCGTCACCCTGAAACATCCCATATCGGCCCGGCTAGCAGTCTCAGTGCCAAGCCTCTCAACCCACGCCGACGAGCCAAAGATGGTCTTGGCCGTGGCTAAGCTCCAGGCGATGGCTGGGACGCCCACCACCTCGGCATGGACACGGTAGCTGAACACACGGCGGGTACCTTGTAGCTGTCTATTCCACGGGCTGAACCGGAGGGAGAAGTCCGCGGCGTCCAGCACGCCAGCCCCGGCGTTGAGCACCTCATCGCGCCGAGCCCTTGAGTCAAAGACCACCAGAAAGTCTGCCGGCCAGAACCTGTGGACCGAGGCGTGCCCATCCGAGGCGGGGAAGAGCTCAGCAATGGCGTCCCGAGCCGCACCGCAACTCACCGGCCTCCTCGTGCCAGAGACGTAGGCAACCAGGCTCCAACGCAGGGCCTGCTCCGCCTCTTCCACCTCCTGCGAGCGGTAGATGATGCAGCGTTCCGCACCTCCATCGGCAGCGGCTCTATGCTCACTGGAAGCCGCCGCCGCCGAGCCAGCCGTACGCGACGGCGCGTCCCAGCTACGACCTTCCCGGCGCAGTTCCTCCACCGGCCTGAAGCGCAAGTCCGTCGGCGGAGAAGAGGCCGACGGGTCACCACGCGGCCCAAGCCGCTGAACCTCCACCGGCGGCTGCTCTCGCCGTGCCTCCACCGGCGGCGCACCACGCGCACCCAGGCGCTCCCGCGCAGGCGTCTGCCGCTGCTCAACAGCCGGCGGGGAGGAGCCCGCCCAGCTCCCTTGAGGCACCACCCGAGGCGGAGGAGGTGGCGGCGGCAGGTCGGCGCGTCTCGGCGGCGGAGACGGCCTCCTAGCCGGAGGAGGCGGCGGTCCCCGCAGAGGGAGCACCGCCGTGCACTGCCGCGCCACATGGTCCACGCCCTTGCACCTAAGGCACTTGGTCTTGCCCGTGCACGCCGCCGCCACGTGACCCGGCTCACCGCAGTTGAAGCAGAGGCCGGCCAGCTCCGCCGGCACGCCGTCCGGCACGTTGTAGGAAGGGAGCGGGCCAAGGAAGCGCTGCCGCTTCTGCTGCTGGCCAGGCGCGCGCCACCCTGGGCCGGAGGGAGCCCTCCAAGACCGCTCCGGCCTTGTGACCACAGAGGCCAAGCGTCGAACAGGTGGCGAGCGCGCCGACCCCGACGCCCCCACCGGCGCCGAATCCACAGCTCCCACACGCGGCGGGCTGGGGCTGCCATCGCGCACGACGTCGCAGTAGGAACGCCGCGACGAGGAGCTGTCGGAGGCTTCTTCTTCCTCGACCATGTCCGCCCACCGGTCAGATCTAGAGGCGCTGGGGGGAGCCATGGGGAGGGAGGGGGGAGACGGGAGCAGGGAAGGACCTCTGCGGGGGTGGACGTAGGGGCCGGAGTGGCCACCCACGGGTGGGGAGGTGGACGCCGTCGCCGGAGTGGCGGGCGGCGGTCGCGCGGAGGTGGGTCGCCTCACGCGCTCTCTCTCTCACGCGAAGTCACGCCCCCCCGTAGCAATACATTCCTTCCAACGCCATGAAACCTATCAGGGTGGATTAAGGCTTGTCTACTAGAACTATGAAGATTACTGCTTATCACCGCCATACCTCTCAGGCTGTTTAATTTGGTAATATGCCCGCATGCGCCATGATACATATTGAGAGTCTACAAATTCATATGTTGTTTGAAAGCATACAAAGAAAATTACAGTACAAACAATCCAGATTTATTGATAGATTTGTTGGGGTGCTGTCCTTCAGGTCCTGGCAACGAGAAAAATGATGGCGACGGCCATTACAAGAACGGCGTACCGCAGCAATACTATCTCTGTCCTGATCTCCTCCAGGACAACAGCTCCAGTAAATTTCGATGCCTTCCTCGGCAGTCTTGCAGTCCCAACATCTTTGCCCTGGGAGTTCCTGCTCGTTCTACCAACTGTAAGTTCGTCCTCCCAAGTCCAGAACTTGCATCTCTGCAAGAGAAACAAACCTTTTTACAAAACAAAAAGATCAACGTATTATCTACTTAGCAAGAAGGAGCTTACCTTCTCAGTACCGCACTTGATGAAGAGCCTCCCAGGGTTCTCCTCTGTGCCAGATCGCCAAAGATCAGCAAGCTCATCACAGTGGCAACTGAACCGTGTGCAATGCTGCGCCGAACCACATGAATCACAATGGTCAACTATGTACACTCCAGACTTTAGGAACCTTGTAGTTCTTCGAGGTGGGTCATCAACCGAGCAAGGCCTAATCCTTTTTTGCTGCGTTAGGACGTTTGCTCGCACCAGGAGATTCTATAGGAGATTTGAATCTCAGCTCTTTAGGACGGCCGCGAGAACGAACCCGTGGTGGAGCAGCTATACCAGAGTCAAATTCCAGGAGACCTTCTCCAGCAACTGGTACTGTTTGAGCGACGAATCCTGAGTTAACAGGATCGTCCACAGTCATGGCAGAAATTGCACCCTTGGCATGGCTTATGTAGTCCACTGCAACCTCGAATGCTTGCCTTGAAGTTGTACCAATGCTGACAAGCTCCATCGCTGCTGCGTGTAGCAACCCATGCATAGAGCTGGCGTCTGCCCCTTTAGCTGCAGCATCATTGTACCCTGTAATTTTACACTCAATCCCTTTTCTAGCTAGTGCGGTCCATCGCTTCTTTATCAAGCTCTCTGGAATCTCCACTGATCCGATGTGAACAAGTACCTAAGAAAAATAAAAATTTACGGTTAGGCTACAATGTAATACGGACCGAAGCTAATTTAGAAATCATATTAGAAACAAAACGGAGGTGTAGAGCATCGGCACAAACCTTAAGCACGTGCCTGCATGGTATACCACAATGCTCGAAGCTTTTGCACACGCAAAAAAATTCAGTCTTATCCCCGTTACAATCAACAACAAACTCTCGTCTAGCAGCGTTGTTTGACGAGCTTGCACGGGCATATACTACAACAAACCTTTCCGATCCGGTTACCTCGCGGCAAGTAAACGAACCGGACCTAAAAAGCTCCTTGTAGAAATGCTCGAACATTGCACGTGTGTAGACTAGCGTGGCGTGCTTCTCTATGGGGACTCCAGCCCGTAGAAGGAAGTTTACCTGCCAAAAAAAACATCAGGTTACGTTTTTAATTTCGATGGTTATATGAGAATTACCGAACTGTTCCGGAATAAATTTTTGACCTGTTTAGCTGCGTGCTCCTCCCTTCCCTCTTCTGCAACTCGGTCTGTTATTAGTCTATCGTACTGGGTTACAAAAAGATGCATCAGTGCAGACCTTGGAATATATGTTTTGAGGACATGGTTCGCGCTCTCGCTCTGCTGGGTGCTCGTCATACCGGCACAGAATGTGCTTGTGAAGTACGGCTTCGCCCACATATGCCTATTCTCATATGTCTTTGCTAGGAAATCATTCTCTCCGAGCGAATACCCTGTAACCAACTCTGCCCATCTTGTCTCGAACTCCTCTACCCCCACAATTTGATCAAGTAATTCATGTAGGTCCTTCTTGAATGGAGTATTCTTGCTGTATACAGGGCCAAGAGATTCCTTTGCTTTCCGCAACACGTGCCACTTGCACCATCTGTGGCGCGTCTCGGGCAACTCAGACTCTATCGCCACTCTCATCTGGTGACATTGATCTGCATTCATTTGTTTTCAAGTCGTTAAAAAATACATATATGGTAATTTGCCTACTTTCCAACTGTTTAAAGTAACAGCACGTGAAGGTCAAATGCCTCCTTTAGCTCAAATAAATTAATGTAGTAGGCAAACAAGATTAAAAATCCATGGGTCTTTGTTTACCTGTCAGAATTGTAAGCGGTTTCTTACCGCCCATGGCAGCTACAAAATTGCGGAAAGTCCACTTGAATGCTTCTATGGTTTCTTCCGTTAGCAGCACACCAGCGAACACTATACTTTGGAAGTGGTGGTTAACCCCGACGAAAAGCCCAAATGGAAGATTATAGAGGTTCGTTCGGTATGTTGTGTCAAATGTCACAACATCTCCAAACGCTGCATAGTCGATCCGGCTGGAGCCATGGGCGAAAAGCAGTGATCTCACCCTTTTCTTTTCATCCAAATCCATTGCTACCACAAAACCGGGGTCCCTCTCTTTGATCCTAGCGAAAACCTCTATTGTTTTAGTGTAACATCCCAAAAATTCAAAACAAAATAAATAAATTTCCCTAGTTCCAAATTTTGGAACCAACAAAAACTTTTATTAATTAAGTATGAGACCTAGTGACCTTGCTTAATTCTTGTGCTATTGCTATGATTGCTTGTTATTAGTATTTGAAATAACCTTAAACCCTAAACCTCACCCCTCTTTTCATCACCCAAGTTAAAATAAAATAAAAGGAAATTAAATAAGAAAAAGGCATATGTGCCTATGGCTATTTTTGTGAAACTTTACCCTAAGATCCTCTACCTTGTTTAGAGGTTTGGAAAACCATCATACACCTTACCTAGCACTTATCTAACCTAATCCAAGTTGTTTCCAAAGAAAATAAAAAGAAACTAAAAATGCCATAGAGGCATATGAGAGTAAAATGCAAATTTGTGAATTTGAGAAGATTGACCCTATGACTTGTTGTGAATGGTTGGATCACTCCTATATACCATTTCAACACTCAACAACACCAATTGGGTCAAGCCAAGTCAAGTTAAAAATCAAATGAAACATATGCATAGAGACATATGTGACACATAGCCATTTCATCAAAATTTGATCTAAGACTTTAAACCTTGACCAATTGATGTGGAACCATCCCTCAACCTAAAATAACACTAAATTGACCCCAACCCATGTCCAAGTAAAGCAAAGTCAACAATTTACAAGAATAATGAAAAGTGACACATCACCTCTTATGTGTTATGGCCATTTTTGCAAATCTTTGAACAATACCATTTGAAATAGTTTCAATGGTCTTAAAATGTTTCTAAACTAATAAGAACCACATTAGAGTCAATAAAAGTCAAATCAAATGGAGAGAATTCAAATGGTGAGATAATTCCATTTTTACTCACATACACTTAGCCAAATTTGCAAATCTTCAACCAAGGCCACCATTGCTTGATCCCTTGCTTGTAAAATGTTTATATATGATAAACAAACACAATTCCATCAAAGAAACCAAAATCAAATCAAAGCAAATCTCAAATTCAATTCACATATGATAATGGTCATATGTCCCCTTTTTATTTTCTTCACCACTTTGCACCCACTTATCTTCTGATTCCTCAACCAACCTTGGTGAACCAAAGCCATGTCATCCAAGACCAAGTGATGGTGAACAACTTTCATGTTGACCATTAGTACTGATGTTGACCATGTTGACCAGAATAGAGGAGACAAGTGGAGACTTTGAAACTATGTGAAGATAACCCCAAATTTGAAATCTCACAAACCTTTGCCAAAATGACCACCACCACCACCATTCTTTCTCTTTAATTATATGAATGAAGTGCACCAAAAAGAATTTCAAAATTTAAAAAGAATTTTCATGCGGCCATTTATGCAAACACCTTGCAGGCATAGTTTCAGAATTGCAACACACCCTTTTAACCTCTGGTCCAAAGCCTAAACCACTTTAACTTGGTGATCATCACATCCTGGTACCTTCCCTGCATCGAACCAAACCCTTTTGCACTGATTAAAGTGAAGCAATGATCAAGTTTTCCTCCATGCCAAGCCCTCATGCCGGCCACCATGCCACCCTACCTCAACCCCTCTCTCTGATCCATCAAACCTTGTCGCCTAGACTCACTAGGAAGTACTGGACATGCTAGACACGATGCCCCTCCAAACCATGCACGACAACGCCCGGGATGCGTCGTGATCACCGCGCCGACACACGCCGGCGCGCGCATGAGCATAACACCGGACCCGCCGCACACCTCCTCGCCCGGACTCGCTCGACCTCCTCTCCCTCTCTCCCTTTGCACGCATGCTCACCACCCCTACATCTACCCGCTAGACATGCTCACTAGCCGGCGGAGGACCAGTCGCCGTCGCCATTATCAAACTTCTGCCGCGCCCGTACCGCGAGCACTCGAACGACGCCAGCCTGCCATCGTCCTCCCCTCGCTGCCCCTTCATGCGCTTCGTCCTCGCCATGATCGCAGCTACCTAGCGCAACCTCTAGCTTGCCCCTTCGCGCCCTGGAGCGCCCTCGCCGTCGATGACCTCTCACAGCACCCGCCGGTCACCACCTCACCTATAAATAGAGGCCATCTCCGCCTTCACTCTCCACAACCAACTTGCTTCCCTCCCTTCACTTGACCTCCTCGAACTCTCGCTCGTCCACATTGCGCAGTAGCTAGTCCCAATTTCACCGCCAGCCACCGCGACAGTAGCAAGAAGGCGACGACGATTGGCGCCACCCCAACCTCTCCCTCGACCACCATTCGAACCGCCGTCGTCTCCAACACCGATCGCCCGCCTCGCCGACCCCGCTGGACGCCGGTAAGCCTCCCCTCGCTACCTCGCTGCCGCCGGTAGGGTTAGCTCTCCGGCGAGCGTTGTCGAGGATGAGGACGACCCTCAGCCATCGATCCTCTTTTTATCCTACGGCCACCGTTCCTCCTTACCGGTTCGCTGTTATAACGCGCTGACGGGTGGAGCCCGCAACGTCAGGCGGCCCGCGTGTGCTAGTCACACTGCTGGGCCGGCCCAAGTCTGTTTCGCCCGTTTAGCCCATTTAGAGTTCCCGCCAAGCCCAGTAATTCAAAAATGGGATTTCTGTTTAATTTCGAATTCCCTGCTGATGCCTAATTCAAAATTGAATAGTTTTAAATCTACAAATCCAAATCTGGTGATTCAAAATGCTATAAAAATCTTATGAAATTATCTAGCTAACCTCACTGGATTCAACCTCATATGTTGTGTAGATTTTGAATAGAGAAAATAACAAAACAGAGACTTTTCAGTATTCAAATAAATCTTAAAAATCAACCATTGTGAATTTTGAAGTGAATCCAATTGCAATAATTCACATTTAACAAACTCTAATTTAATATGTAAAAATATGATATATGTTCTGTACATGATCATGGGCTAGAAGCAAAATATTGGCTATGTAGTCAATACTAGCCCATTTAAACTATATCCAAATTTTAGAATTTAAATCTATGAGGTGTAGCACCTCATTTAAATCATTTCTCAAGTGATATGAAGTAATGTGTTGACCTTTATTTACTTAGGCTCATACTTGCTCACTTGTAGAATTTAAATCAACATAGTATTTAAATTACACTAGTTACTTAAATCACATGAGATGATGAATCTCATTTAAATCACTTTTCTCAAATACTAAGTGTGAAGTGTTGACCTTGGTCAACATGGGATCATCCCTGGTTATTTGAGAAGATTAAATTTTAAGAAGATTCAATGAGAGGAAATTATTTCTCCAAACCAAAGAGAAACCCTAATTTCAACTTTCAATGAGAGGAAATTATTTTCCTAATATTAAATAAGGAAACCCTAGAATAATTTTTGGATAAATGTTAAGTAGTGATGCTAGATCAATTGTGTGAGCCATTAAGGCTAATTAAAGACTCACTTAAGTGTTGTTTGGTGATTGTATCCTCGTATTCGTTTTTAGACGCTAGTACCGGAGACTATCAAGAGGAAGAGGTCTTCTACCAAGAGGAAGAGCAAGAGAACTTTGATCACATCACCAATCAAGGCAAGCTATTACCAATGCAAGCTAGACTAATGCAAACCATTTTGGTTGCAAGTTTATATTTTTGCAAAGTGCAAAGCTCTACAAGAGCAAGGCACCATTACATTTTACTTTATGAACCTATCCCAAGTTTTTTACTTTACAAGCTTTACTTGATTTTTATTTATCAAAGTTACTTTTTGATTCATGATTCACTTGGTTGAATTATAGAGTAGTACAAGAGAATCACACTTAGCCTAGCAAGCTCCAAGATACTTAGCACCCCTCATAACTAGTGGCTAGTGCTCAATATTAAAAGTGACTACTCTAGTTGGGAACTTGTGAATTGAAATGACTTTGAAAACCTTGGAATGATGAGTCATTCTATTGAGAGATTTTGAAGGTGAATATGACTGGTGAATGACTTGGTGAATTTTACAAAACCGATGGTTGGGTTCGGGTGCGATACCATTCCAATTTTACAAGTACCCTCACAATACCTGAATCCGGGTAAGGCTTAGCTGGAAATTTATGTGTCTTAGTATGGGTTCCCTCCGAAACAAGCGTCATCGGGGTTATGCCGGAGGCTGCCTCTACAACAAAAGGAATGATGTGAAATGACGTGAAATGAGGTGAATGTCCGGCCCAAGCCCTGTGCGGTTCCCGTGCCGACTCGTCCGTCTTCACCGGGAGGCCAAGCTCATGGGGAGAGGTGCCTATACTAGGGTATGTAAATGAAAGGTTAGGATTGGTAGTTCGCGTATCGCGTACGATAAATCGGGGCCAGCTACCCCCGACGAACTATTGCAATTGTTGTGGCACAAGTGTACAACCTCTGCAGAGTTTAACCTATTCGAATAGCCGCGTCCGCGGTCATGGACAGATTGGAAAGGCCATACTTGTTTCGTCATCGAACTTTTCTAAAAATATGAATGGTGACTTGTGATTTGGGTTGAAAGGTGACTTTGACTTTGAATCACAACTGAGTTGTGAGAATGACACTAATGTTCCCACTTGAGTTAAGTTAGGCAAATGAGGAGTTTTTGATTATTAAAGTGTTTATGAAATAAAACTGATTTTCTGCAAATGAAACTAGAGCTTAGAACCCCCTTACTATAGTTGATAGTATGTACATTAGTATTAGTTTGCGAGTACTTTAAAGTACTCATGGCTGTGTCCCTGGCTATTCAAATGGCCAAACTATGAAGAAGAGTACCAGAACCCGGAAGAAGGACAGCAGGACGTCTACGACAACTAGGATCACTCCTGACGTCAACGAGTTGCTCGTGGAATAGATGGACTACTACTACGCTATTTCGCTTCCGCTATGTGTTATGTAATGAATAAATAGAACTTCTATTATTGTAATGAGACTGGATCATGTGATCCTTTATTTGTAAGACGATTATGTGTTGTAATAAATGATGTGTTGTGATATCAATCTATTATGTCTCGCAAAAACAATATTCCTGGGATTGCGAGGAATGGCATAATAGGCACCTGGACTTAAAAATCCGGGGGTTGACAAGTTGGTATCAGAGCCATTGTTGACCTTAGGAGACCCTAGTTAGAATGGACGTCTGAAAATTTTAGTTTCAAACACAAATAAAGTGACTATTTAAGAAAACTTATTCTCCCTCTTATCATTGAGATCTTTTTCAAAAAAAAAAAGTTATGCTCTATTCTTCTTATACTATTACCTAAAATTTGGACACACTTCTCTAACTTACTCATCATAATTCTTCACATATGGAGTACAAATGGGAGTTCTATCAGCTTGGTCACGGAGGCGACCTAAGGCTCGAAAAGGATTTGAAGCAGCTAGTGGAATATCTGGGACACCCGTATCCCGAGTTCTTCGGAATACCCCTCAACAACCACTCCGGAGAACCACCTCGGTGGGAAGTTTCCACTGATCTACGAAGAAAGCTTGGAGCCCCGGTATGGGAAACCATTTGGTTTTCTGTAACGGGAAACACTTGGAAGGAAGGACTAGTTCGAGCTATGCAAGAAGCAATTTCCTGTCTGTGCGGACAAAATGAGAACAAGATCAAGAACACTCGCTTCCTCTACTACCCAAGACATGACCCCATGGGAGAAAGAAGTCCACATACCCGCCCAGGTTTCAGGGTTGGAACGGAGAACCCCCCCCCCATGTATGAAGTGGATCACTTAACCCCCTCACGTTTCCTAAACCGGTTAAATTACCCCCTCATAGTGGTTTCTGAATGGTTAAGCTGTTTTGGAAACCAGTATTGGTCCACGCTGGCATCTGGTTGAGTCGCACCGAGTAGGTCCGGTTGAGTCGCACCCCTTCTTCTCTCGAGTTTTCCTCTGCTTCTCGTTCCTTGAGTTTTCCTCTGCTTCTCTTTCCTGGCCGCGCGGCGCCGCTGTGCTCCTCTCCCCACCGTTCGCTCCGATGATCGGCGTCGCCGTCTGCTGACTCGAGGGCGGCCCTCTAACCAGTCGAGGTTCGTCCATCCTTTCCCCCACAAAAAAACGGGCCTTTCCCTCTTTCTGTGAAGGAGTACGTACTGGAGGTCGGATTAGAAGTATTCAAAGAGGACCGGCTCAAAGATGGTTTGATTTACGATTCAAATCGTTGGTTGGATTAGGGGTAGTTTCTAGGGTTATTATCTCTGTTTCTTTTTCTGTTAATTATGAGATGAAATTTCATTATGAGGTTGAATTGAAAAGGTCTCATTTTTTGACAGTTGGGCAAGGAGCAGGATGGTTGAACGCCGTGGACGGGATACCATGAGGATTGGGCTCTGAGATTTAAATGCATAGTGAGACCACCAAAGTGCGGTACTTTTGTTTCGGTTAACTCGATTATTGGACTAAATATCACTACATAATATGCAGTACAAAGTATGGATGTAATGCTCTATTTGTAAAGAACGATTGGGAAATCCAAGTATGCATACCGAAATCAAGTACATTCAGACTAGAGGACCAGAACATGTCAAGTAGTTGCTATATGTTATTTCACTCAGTCAAGCATGCTGGTACAGAGTTATTGTCAAAGATTTCTTAATTAGTCAATTCCCTCACTGATGTTGCTTCATAGTTAACCAACAAATCTATAAGCTGGTGTAGTAGATTAGACAAGACAGCTTTATAAGCTGGTGTTGAACAATGCTGGTACATTTGTTTCATCGAAAATGATTGATGTCAAGGCATGTAAGATTTACCTGAGCATGGTTTACTTCCTGGTACTGGTACTGCTTCCCATTACTGCCATGGCATACTGTTTATGCTCTACAATTATTCAGTGCATTCAGTTTGTAGCTTCTTGTACTACTTCCTGTTACTGCAATGACATACTGGTACTATTTGTAATGTCAGTTGGTGTACCTACTCTGTTGTGCTTATGCAGTTCTCGAGTGTTATGCATATTATTAAAATTTGCCTTTTATACTCTTTTTGTAGAATGGAGAGTCTGTGCGTTCGATTTCATTATCGTGGGAAGTTGGAATATGTTGGGAATGAGTGGAAACACATAGGTGGAAGGAGTAGTTGTTCAATAGTGCCAATTTCCAACCTGTCACTGTCAGAACTGAAGAGACACTTCTCTGATCATGTGAGTATTTCTGATAAAGATTTGCGAGCGACACGGTTGTCTTGGAGACTAATTGAAAGGAAGAAAAAATGCAATTTCTTGTGTAGTCTTGATGACAATACGATGGTGAACTCAATGGCTAGGCATGTGACTAGAGTTGCTGATGGTTACGTTGACATCTATGCACGGATGCCAGACAATGCCACATTTGACAGTTCTGAAGAAGAAAATGGAGTTGACCACCTAGAAGTTGGACAGGGGCAGCATCCAGTTGATCATGGGCAACGTCAAGAAGAGCATCAAGTTGATCAAGTACAACATCAAGTACAACATCAAGTAGAGCATCAAGTTGATCAAGTACAACATCAAGTAGAGAATCAAGTTGATCATGGGCAACATCAACTTGAGCATCAACTTGAGCAAGTACAACATCAAGTAGAGAATCAAGTTGATCATGGGCAACATCAACTAGAGCATCAACTTGAGCAACATACCGTACCAAATTCAGAAATGTTCATTGAAGAAGAGAATGTAGAGCAAAAAAGACCGCTGAAACTTGAAGAAGGTTCACTGTTAACTTGGAGAAACAAACATGCAGCTGCAGATATTGGGATCTATCTGGTTTGCCCTGTTGCCATGCTATAAGTGCTATCTACACCGTACACAAGGACTTGGATGATTTCATTGCTCCTTGTTACAGGATAGATGTGTATGACCAGGTATACAGCCATGTATTGGAACCAGTAGAGGGGAAGGAGAGCTGGCCAGTCGCAACAAATCCTAGGCCTTTTCCACCAGTTAAAATGAAAATGCCAGGAAGGCCTAAGACCGAGAGAAGAAGGGAAGAGCAGGAGAAGACGAAAGGAAATAATTTGTCAAGAAAAGGTTGCATTCAAAGATGCTCGATGTGTGGCTCTGAAAACCATAACAAAAGAAAGTGCATTGGTAATCCAGATGTTGTGACTGAATATGCTGAGAAGAAGAAAGCAGCCAAGAGAAGTAGGAAAAAAGAGAAGAAGCGAGCAACACAGAGTTAGGAATTCTTGTGGTATTTATTTTGACTTCTTACAATGCAACAATATATGTGTAATAATTATTTTACTCCTACAATGTTTGTTACAGCAGGCTAGCTCTTCTGGCCAGCAGCAAGAGAGGCATGTACTCTATGTTGAGAAGAAAAGTACTAGCAAGAAGGAAGCTCCGAGACATACCCAACAACAAGCTCTAAGACATGCCCAGCAACAAGCTCCGAGACATACCCAACAACAAGCTCCAAGACATGCCCAGCAACAAGCTCCGAGACATACCCAACAACAAGCTCCAAGACATGCCGCGCAACATGCCCAGCCAAGGCCTTTTGTTCCACCAAAGAAGAAGCAGATTCCAAAATCATATGATGGCGCTAGTCAATCTTCTGCTAGTCTGCAAATTCCAAGAAGACAAACAATTCCAATGTGTGAGGTAGTGACAGAATCAGTACCAAAGCATGGGAGACTGAGATGGTACTTCGGGGGCAATGAAAGGACAAATGAAGGTGGAGAAGGTGGAGATGGACAAGAATAGTCAAGTTTCAGTACTCTTGGTAGTTTATGTATGACAGTGAAGTGAAATGTAGTCACTTTTGATCACTTTGTGTTAAATGTAGTAAAATTTTAGCATTCTGGGTAGTTTATATATGACAATCAATAATTCTCTGTGAACCATCTTGTCAATATCATCAGTAAGAGGAGTCAAAGTTTCAGTTTTGTCACTTCTAGTGTATATATAACAGTGAAGTGAAATATGGTCACTTTTGATCACTTTGTGTTAAATGTAGTCAAGTATCAGCACTCTTGGTAGTTTATATATGACAGTCAACATTTCTCTGTGAACCATCTTGTCAAGATCATCACTCTTGGTAGCAGAATATTGCACAGAATTATTCAAGAATTGCACAGGATTATTCAAGAATTGTAGTGCAACCATCTTATTCAGTACACCATCGTTGAATAATTGCACATGATTGCACAGAATTATTCTACATACTCTGTAGTGAACCATCTTATTCATGTTTACAGGATACTCTGTAGTGAATAATTGCACATAATTGCACATGATTGCACAGAATTAAAATCTGAAATCAGTTATTCAAAATCTTGAAGCACCAGATTACACAGGGACAAAAAATAACCTCTATTCATGAATCAGTGTACAAGGTACATTACATTGAGTCTTACACAGGGACAGAAAAAATGATCTCTATTCATGAGTACAGTACAGACATTAGAGCACCATACAACACACCTAATTGATTCACTGCATTACAGACAATTCAAGTTTGGATCTACTCTTCAACCTCTGATTCTTCTATTTTCTGTACCCAACACGACATCCTCCAATTCTCAAAAAAATATGTTTCTTCTTCAGCCCAAATCATCTGAAATCAGCAAGTGGTAGTGGCAGGGGGCAGGGGCGCCGCTCCCAAATCAAAGGTCTTCGGCGGCCGCCTCCACGCATGCGCCTCCGTGGCCGCTGCCCTCTCGCCCAACGACCTCCGCTGCTTCATCTCCGTCGCCTGCGCCTCCGCGGCCGCCGCCCTCGCCGCCACCGAGACGCGCCAAAACAGACGATGTATGCAAGGGCGGCGGCGGCTGCTCCTCTCGCGGGCGGTGTATGCACGGGCGGCGACGTCGGCTGCTCCTCTCGCGGGCGGCGGCGACGGCTGCTCCTCTCGCGGGCGGCGGCAGCTCGCGGCGGCGGCTTGTCGCGGCGGCGGCGACTTGTCGCGGGTCAATACCGCTTCCAGATCAGCCAAAACCGCCTGGAGGGGGCTAATTAACTGGTATGTAATACATGGGGGGGTTAAGTGATCCACTTCATACATGGGGGGGTTCTCCGTTCCAACCCTGAAACCTGAGGGGGGTATGTGGACTTCTTTCCCCCATGGGAAGACCGATTACCATGCCCCCGCACACGGAGAGGAACCCCTATGAAGCACACCAGGACTTCAGGAGGTACAAGACCCGCAGGGATTTGGATAACGCCCTCGCCTCTCGCCAAGCACATTACCCGTGAAGACGAAGAATTTCACCCTGAAGAGTAGTATCATTTAAAGCACTTTCGTATGTGTGAGTTGTATTAGGATCCCCTTGTATCATAGAGCGAATGAATGGTTCTTCAAACCAACGGTGTGTTAGCTTTGTAATATGTGATGTTTGGAATGAATGAAAAAGTGTTGTTGGTTTTTACCCCCGCAACACTACGCAAGTTTTCAAATTATGAACTTTATAAACTTTAACAAAACAAACCATAGAAATTTCCCTCTTATCTTATCATCTACCTCAATGTTCAGATGGCCCCACCAACCCGCAACGCCACCCAGGATGCCATGATGCAACTGCTGCAGACGATGATGGCAGACCGAGAAGCCGAAAGAACTGAACGCCAAGCAAACCTTGCCGCACTGCAACAGATAGCTCAGAACAATCAAGGCCACGGAAACCATGATCACTCTGGATCGAAGCTGAAGAACTTTCAGCACACCAACCCTCCGATATTCAACAAGACTGAAGAGCCCCTTGACGCTGATTACTGGCTCCAGACAATGGAGAACAACCTCGAAGTTGCGGGAGTTGAAGCCGCAGAAAAAGTACTGTTCGCCACCCACTACCTATCAGGACATGCCAGAGCCTGGTGGACAAGTGCCCGTGCAATGAATGCGGGACAGATGATGACCTGGGAAGACTTCAAGCTGAAGTTTAGCAAGTACCATGTGCCCCAAGGATTGATCAAGAAGATGAGAGACGAGTTCCGTGAACTCAAGCAAGGAAGGATGTCCGTGGTGGAATACCGCGACAGGTTTCTCACTCTGTCAAGGTACGCCCCGGATGAGACCGACACAATTGAGAAGAGAAAGGAAAGATTTCTGAACAGACTGCATGATGAGATGCAAACTGTGTTAGTGAACATTCCGTTCGCTGACCTCGAAGCCCTCGTGGACTCAGCCATACAGATGGAAGGAAAGCTGCATCAGGCCAATGAGAACCGCAAGCGCAGGATGATGAACCAGAATGGACCCCACCATACCCAGAAGTACCGCAACAACTCCTCTGGAGGATTCACCCCAAGATACAACAAGCCCCCTGCTCAGAGTTATCGCCCCAACAACAACAACAACAACGGAGGACCCCCAAAGCCCAGAAGTAACAACAACAACAGCCACCACACCAACAACAACCACAACAGCAACATCAACAATGGGAACAACAACAACACCAACACTGGCCCGAGGACTGGAAGCAATGCCATCCCCGTCACCCCGAAGGACAAGTCCACTGTGAACTGCTATGAATGTGGAGTTGTGGGCCACTACTCCAATGAGTGTCCCAAGAAGCTTGCCAAGATTGCCGCCAACACCGTCGCACCTGCTCAAGCAACGGCGCCGCTTTGCCGGAAGAAGGAACCGAACAACAACAATGGCCGTCTCTACCACATGATCGCCATTGAAGCTCGAGAAGCACCCCGGACCATGCCAAGTATGTCTTCCTGTTAATAAAATGCTCAATCTCTCTTAGGAACCTAACTTTTCTTAAAATCTCGGGACGAGATTTGTTTAAGGGGAAGGGTTTGTAACATCCCAAAAATTCAAAACAAAATAAATGAATTTCCCTAGTTCCAAATTTTGGAACCAACAAAAACTTTTATTAATTAAGTATGAGACCTAGTGACCTTGCTTAATTCTTGTGCTATTGCTATGATTTCTTGTTATTAGTATTTGAAATAACCTTAAACCCTAAACCTCACCCCTCTTTTCATCACCCAAGTTAAAATAAAATAAAAGGAAATTAAATAAGAAAAAGGCATATGTGCCTATGGCTATTTTTGTGAAACTTTACCCTAAGCTCCTCTACCTTGTTTAGAGGTTTGGAAAACCATCATACACCTTACCTAGCACTTATCTAACCTAATCCAAGTTGTTTCCAAAGAAAATAAAAAGAAACTAAAAATGCCATAGAGGCATATGAGAGTAAAATGCAAATTTGTGAATTTGAGAAGATTGACCCTAGGACTTGTTGTGAATGGTTGGATCACTCCTATATACCATTTCAACACTCAACAACACCAATTGGGTCAAGCCAAGTCAAGTTAAAAATCAAATGAAACATATGCATAGAGACATATGTGACACATAGCCATTTCATCAAAATTTGATCTAAGACTTTAAACCTTGACCAATTGATGTGGAACCATCCCTCAACCTAAAATAACACTAAATTGACCCCAACCCATGTCCAAGTAAAGCAAAGTCAACAATTTACAAGAATAATGAAAAGTGACACATCACCTCTTATGTGTTATGGCCATTTTTGCAAATCTTTGAACAATACCATTTGAAATAGTTTCAATGGTCTTAAAATGTTTCTAAACTAATAAGAACCACATTAGAGTCAAGAAAAGTCAAATCAAATGGAGAGAATTCAAATGGTGAGATAATTCCATTTTTACTCACATACACTTAGCCAAATTTGCAAATCTTCAACCAAGGCCACCATTGCTTGATCCCTTGCTTGTAAAATGTTTATATATGATAAACAAACACAATTCCATCAAAGAAACCAAAATCAAATCAAAGCAAATCTCAAATTCAATTCACATATGATAATGGTCATATGTCCCCTTTTTTATTTTCTTCACCACTTTGCACCCATTTATCTTCTGATTCCTCAACCAACCTTGGTCAACCAAAGCCATGTCATCCAAGACCAAGTGATGGTGAACAACTTTCATGTTGACCATTAGTACTGATGTTGACCAGGTTGACCAGAATAGAGGAGACAAGTGGAGACTTTGAAACTATGTGAAGATAACCCCAAATTTGAAATCTCACAAACCTTTGCTAAAATGACCACCACCACCACCATTCTTTCTCTTTAATTATATGAATGAAGTGCACCAAAAAGAATTTCAAAATTTAAAAAGAATTTTCATGCGGCCATTTATGCAAACACCTTGCAGGCATAGTTTCAGAATTGCAACACACCCTTTTAACCTCTGGTCCAAAGCCTAAACCACTTTAACTTGGTGATCATCACATCCTGGTACCTTCCCTGCATCGAACCAAACCCTTTTGCACTGATTAAAGTGAAGCAATGATCAAGTTTTCCTCCATGCCAAGCCCTCATGCCGGCCACCATGCCACCCTACCTCAACCCCTCTCTCTGATCCATCAAACCTTGTCAGCTAGACTCACTAGGAAGTACTGGACATGCTAGACACGATGCCCCTCCAAACCATGCACGACAACGCCCGGGATGCGTCGTGATCACCGCGCCAGTACACGCCAGCGCGCGCATGAGCATAACACTGGACCCGCCAGTACACCTCCTCGCCTGGACTCGCTCGACCTCCTCTCCCTCTCTCCCTTTGCACGCATGCTCACCACCCCTACATCTACCCGCTAGACATGCTCACTAGCCAGCGGAGGACCAGTCGCCGTCGCCATTATCAAACTTCTGCCGCGCCCGTACCGCGAGCACTCGAACGACACCAGCCTGCCATCGTCCTCCCCTCGCTGCCCCTTCATGCGCATCGTCCTCGCCATGATCGCAGCTACCTAGCGCACCCCCTAGCTTGCCCCTTCGCGCCCTGGAGCGCCCTCGCCGTCGATGACCTCTCACAGCACCCGCCGGTCACCACCTCACCTATAAATAGAGGCCATCTCCGCCTTCACTCTCCACAACAAACTTGCTTCCCTCCCTTCACTTGACCTCCTCGAACTCTCGCTCGTCCACATTGCGCGAGTAGCCGGTCCCAATTTCACCGCCAGCCACCGCGACGCGTAGCAAGAAGGCGACGACGATTGGCGCCACCCCAACCTCTCCCTCGACCACCATTCGAACCGCCGTCGTCTCCAACACCGATCGCCCGCCTCGCCGAGCCCGCTGGACGCCGGTAAGCCTCCCCTCGCTACCTCGCTGCCGCATGTAGGGTTAGCTCTCCGGCGAGCGTTGTCGAGGATGAGGACGACCCTCAGCCATCGATCCTCTTTTTATCCTACGGCCACCGTTCCTCCTTACCGGTTCGCTGTTATAACGCGCTGACAGGTGGAGCCCGCAACGTCAGGCGGCCCGCGTGTGCTAGTCACACTGCTGGGCCGGCCCAAGTCTGTTTCGCCCGTTTAGCCCATTTAGAGTTCCCGCCAAGCCCAGTAATTCAAAAATGGGATTTCTGTTTAATTTCGAATTCCCTGCTGATGCCTAATTCAAAATTGAATAGTTTTAAATCTACAAATCCAAATCTGGTGATTCAAAATGCTATAAAAATCTTATGCAATTATCTAGCTAACCTAACTGGATTCAACCTCATATGTTGTGTAGATTTTGAATAGAGAAAATAACAAAACAGAGACTTTTCAGTATTCAAATAAATCTTAAAAATCAACCATTGTGAATTTTGAAGTGAATCCAATTGCAATAATTCACATTTAACAAACTCTAATTTACTATGTAAAAATATGATATATGTTCTGTACATTATCATGGGCTAGAAGCAAAATATTGGCTATGTAGTCAATACTAGCCCATTTAAACTATATCCAAATTTTAGAATTTAAATCTATGAGGTGTAGCACCTCATTTAAATCATTTCTCAAGTGATATGAAGTAATGTGTTGACCTTTATTTACTTAGGCTCATACTTGCTCACTTGTAGAATTTAAATCAAGATAGTATTTAAATTACACTAGTTACTTGAATCACATGAGATGATGAATCTCATTTAAATCACTTTTCTCAAATACTAAGTGTGAAGTGTTGACCTTGGTCAACATGGGATCACCCCTGGTTATTTGAGAAGATTAAATTTTAAGAAGATTCAATGAGAGGAAATTATTTCTCCAAACCAAAGAGAAACCCTAATTTCAACTTTCAATGAGAGGAAATTATTTTCCTAATATTAAATAAGGAAACCCTAGAATAATTTTTGGATAAATGTTAAGTAGTGATGCTAGATCAATTGTGTGAGCCATTAAGGCTAATTAAAGACTGCTTAAGTGTTGTTTGGTGATTGTATCCTCGTATTCGTTTTTAGACGCTAGTACCGGAGACTATCAAGAGGAAGAGGTCTTCTACCAAGAGGAAGAGCAAGAGAACTTTGATCACATCACCAATCAAGGCAAGCTATTACCAATGCAAGCTAGACTAATGCAAACCATTTTGGTTGCAAGTTTATATTCTTGCAAAGTGCAAAGCTCTACAAGAGCAAGACACCATTACATTTTACTTTATGAACCTATCCCAAGTTTTTACTTTACAAGCTTTACTTGATTTTTATTTATCAAAGTTACTTTTTGATTTATGATTCACTTGGTTGAATTATAGAGTAGTACAAGAGAATCACACTTAGCCTAGCAAGCTCCAAGATACTTAGCACCCCTCATAACTAGTGGCTAGTGCTCAATATTAAAAGTGACTACTCTAGTAGTTGGGAACTTGTGAATTGAAATGACTTTGAAAACTTTGGAATGATGAGTCATTCTATTGAGAGATTTTGAAGGTGAATATGACTGGTGAATGACTTGGTGAATTTTACAAAAACTGATGGTTGTGTTTGGGTGCGATACCATTCCAATTTTACAAGTACCCCCACAATACCTAAATCTGGGTAAGGCTTAGCTGGAAATTTATGTGTCTTAGTATGGGTTCCCTCTGAAACAAGCGTCATCGGGTTATGCTGGAGGCTGCCTCTACAACAAAAGGAATGATGTGAAATGACGTGAAATGAGGTGAATGTCCGGCCCAAGCCCTGTGCAGTTCCTGTAGCTGACTGTCTGTCTTCACCGGGAGGCCAAGCTCATGGGGAGAGGTGCCTATACTAGGGTATGTAAATGAAAGGTTAGGATTGGTAGTTCGCGTATCGCGTACGATAAATCAGGGCCGATTACCCCGACGAACTATTGCAATTGTTGTGGCACAAGTGTACAACCTCTGCAGAGTTTAACCTATTCGAATAGCCGCGTCCGCGGTCATGGACAGTTGGAAAGGCCATACTGTTTCGTCATCAGAACTTTTCTAAAAATATGAATGGTGACTTGTGATTTGGGTTGAAAGGTGACTTTGACTTTGAATCACAACTGAGTTGTGAGAATGACACTAATGTTCCCACTTGAGTTAAGTTAGGCAAATGAGGAGTTTTTGATTATTAAAGTGTTTATGAAATAAAACTGATTTTCTGCAAATGAAACTAGAGCTTAGAACCCCCTTACTATAGTTGATAGTATGTACATTAGTATTAGTTTGCGAGTACTTTAAAGTACTCATGGATGTGTCCCTGGCTATTCAAATGGCCAGACTATGAAGAAGAGTACCAGAACCCGGAAGAAGGACAGCAGGACGTCTACGACAACTAGGATCACTCCTGACGTCAACAGTTGCTTGTGGAATAGATGGACTACTACTACGCTATTTCGCTTCCGCTATGTGTTATGTAATGAATAAATAGAACTTCTATTATTGTAATGAGACTGGATCATGTGATCCTTTATTTGTAAGACGATTATGTGTTGTAATAAATGATGTGTTGTGATATCAATCTATTATGTCTCGCAAAAACAATATTCCTGGGATTGCGAGAAATGGCATAATAGGCACCTGGACTTAAAAATCCGGGTGTTGACATTTAGACATGTCTCCCTCTATAGATTCTTGGGCTAGCTTAGCACACATGGTCCTAACTGACTGGCGGGTAAATGGGACGTAAGAGTCAACCTGATGTACAGTGCCCACTATGGAACATACCCTCGATAATTGTACATTGTTTGCCCTCAAGTGTCTGACGAGCTCCCTTGTGCTACTATCAATTCTGCTATGTGATGGCCATCTCCTTTTCTCCCCACACGAAACAGACATGGGATGGTTGTGCACGGCGTTAAACCTTTTGACAAACCATGAGTCGTCTTCGGCTCACAGCAATGATATCATGCACCTGCAATCGCACCTCGCTGACCTACTCATGTCGCCCTTGTCCCTTCCCTGTCCGATGTTGGAGTAGACAGTGTAAAAATGGTTAAAAAACCTTAGATACAAATCCGTAGTTAAATCATAGTGAGGGAGCTAGATTAGGTACAGTCCTCACCTCACATGAACAAATGATATCCTGTCTGGTGCGGACGCCTGAAGAGTTAACCCTGCTACATATCCATGTCTTACGTCGAATCCAACCTCCCAAGAATACATATTGAAGAACTCGTAAGCTTCTTCTACAGTCTGGAAAACTTGTCCCTCACGGGGTATGAAAATGTAACCATCCCCCTACCACCGGAATCTCGCAGCGCTTTTTCTACTGCACCGTAATTCCATGAAATTGGTAACCTGGGACCGCAGGGTAACCTGCAACCGATATCAATTATATCACACAAAGGAACGATGTCTGCTAATTGGTGTGAAGTTGCAACCGAAATAATAAAAAGGGAGAAGAATGAAGAACAAGCACGTACCCATCGACGCTAGTTTCTCTCTCCATATCAGACAGGCCGGGATGAGCTCCAAAGTTGAGTCGAGTGAAGTACTATGTTACTAGCCGTGTGGCAAAGCATGCGGAGAGGGTAGATCACTCGTGACACCACCCGTGCAGCAAGTTAGTTGCCATTTTCGTTCTGAAACGACATGTAAAAATTTCTCTGATGGCCGTACGGTCGTTTCTTGCCTAGCATAACTCAAAACAACATCTGAAACTGTTTGTGGTTAACCGTAGCCATGTAAACTTGTCAAAAAATAACCAAACAACAACCAAACATTTTCACGGATGACCGTGGAGCAAAACAGCTTGTATATTTTTTTCCAAAACGACAAGTAAAACGTGATACGGTGAAATAGCTCGTAAGTAATTCGCACCCGTCGACTATTCATTTCTCGTGTTTTACAAAATGGTTCCAGAGACAGGCAGTAAATACCAGCACTTTACACCCCTGCATGACTGTTTTTTATACAGCTAATGTTTACACTAGCAAAAAACATTATGTGATTACTTCTATACCGCATGCATTTGTTTCCTAAAATGAAGGGTTTTTAGGTTGCTTGGTGCAGCCATAACGAATGTAGGCTATCGTTTTGGTAGAAAATAAAAGGAAACTAAATTTCATATTGAAACGTACACCCATCTGCACCGTCCAATGAAAACATGGTGTTTCATTTCCAAAATGACAACTAAACCTCTGTACTACCTAGGTGTACACTATAGATGCCGTTTTTTTGCTATGGAAGAATCAACGGTATTATTGCTACGTTGGGACAGTACAGAACAGACGTTAGACTACATGACGGCCGATCCATTTGATGTGAACCTGGGAAGGATTGGAGCCACACTATCCAATGGTTGTTAGGCTATGCACAGCTATCACCCTAGGTAGAAAATCCGCGTCGATATATATATATTTCAGTCTCTCTATCTCGATCTATATATATATTGTTGGTGGCCAAAAAACACACTTATATACGCATGCACTTTATGCGCAAAGGCGCGGGTGCCTCTAATAATGTGTGTGTGCACTCGATCGATGATCCATAAACCTTAAACCCTGAAACCCTAGCTAATCCCTAATCCCTAATTATATCCTAAACATACACCCTAAACACCCTAAACACTAAACCCTAAACCCTAGACCCTAAACCCTAAACCCTAAACACTAAACCCTAAATCCTAAACCCTAAACACTAAACCCTAAACCCCTAAACCCTAACCCTAACCCTAACCCTAACCCCTAGCTAACCCTAAACCCTAATTAAACCCTACATATATAGGCCAACGATACTTAATTGTGCATCAAGCAGGCGACCAACTAATTAGCGCTGATAAATTAATTAACTTGATTTTTGACAAGTTCTCGACCTCGAATGTAAACACATTTGATTAAGTTGTCTCATAATATATATATAATTAGTGTGCATGTGCGCATGGCATACCTTGCATATCATTCGTGCATATATTTCAATATATATTTGAACATATTCTTGGGGATATATATATATATATATATATATATTTCAATCTCTCTCTCTCTCGATCTATATATCGTGTGGCCAAGAAACACACTTATATATATACGCGCATGCACTTTATGCGCAAAGGCGCGAGTGCCTCTAATAATGTGTGTGTGCACTCGATCGATGATCCCTAAACCTTAAATCCTAAAACCCTAATCCCTAATTCCTAATTATACCCTAAACATACACCCTAAACACCCTAAACACTAAACCCTAAACCCTAGCTAGACCCTAAACCCTAAACACTACACCTTAAACCCTAAACCCTAAACACTAAACACTAAACCCTAAACCCTAACCCGGCCTAGACCCTAAACCCTAAACCCTAAATAAATTTCAATCTCTCTCTCGATCTATATATAGTTGGTGGCCAAGAAACACACTTATATATATACGCATGCACTTTATACGCAAAGGCGCGAGTGCCTCTAATAATGTGTGTGTGCACTCGATCGATGATCCCTAAACCTTAAACCCTAAAACCCTAATCCCTAATTATACCCTAAACGTACACCCTAAACACTCTAAACACTAAACCCTAAACCCTAGACCCTAAACCCTAAACACTACACCCTAAACCCTAAACCCTAAACACTAAACCCTAAACCCTAAACCCTATAATTAAACCCTACATATATAGGCCAACGACACTTAATTGCGCATCAAGCAGGCGACCAACTAATTAGCGCTAATAAATTAATTAACTTGATTTTTAACAAGTTCTCTCGAATGAAAACACATTTGATTAAGTTGCCTCATAATATATATATAATTAGTGTGCATGCGCGCATGGCATACCTAGCTTGCATATCATTCGTGCATATATTTCAATATATATATTTGAACATATTCAGGGATATATATATAGTTCAATCTCTCTCTCGATCTATATATCGTTGGTGGCCAAAAAGCACACTTATATACGCATGCACTTTATGCGCAAAGGCGTGGGTGCCTCTAATAATAATGTGTGTGTGCACTCGATCGATGATCCCTAAACCTTCAACCATACAACCCTAAAACCCTAATCCCTAACCCCTAAACACCCTAAACACCCTAAACCCTAAACGTACACCCTAAACACCCTAAATACTAAACCCTAATTAAACCCTACATATATATATAGGCCAATGACACTTAATTGTGCATTGATGGCGTGTATTTCACACGTTCGTTGGGCAACCCCAAGAGGAAGGTATGATGAGCACAGCAGCAAGTTTTCCCTCAGAAAGAAACCAAGGTTTATCGAACCAGGAGGAGCCAAGAAGCACGTTGAAGGTTGATGGCGGCGGGATGTAGTGCGGCGCAACACCGGAGATTCGGCGCCAACGTGGAACACTGCACAACACAACCAAACTACTTTGCCCCAACGAAACAGTGAGGTTGTCAATCTCACCGACTTGCTTCGTAACAAAGGATTAACCGTATTGTGTGGAAGATGATTGTTTGCGAGAGAAAACGAGTAGAAACAAGTATTGCGGTAGATTGTATTTCGATAAAGAGAATTGGATCGGGGTCCACAGTTCACTAGAGGTGTCTCTCCCATAAGACGAACGAGCATGTTGGGTGAACAAATTACGAGTTGGGCAATTGACAAATAAAGAGAGCATAACAATGCACATACATATCATGATGAGTATAGTGAGATTTAATTGGGCATTACGACAAAGTACATAGACCGCCATCCAACTGCATCTATGCCTAAAAAGTCCACCTTCGAGTTATCATCCGAACCCCTCCGGTATTAAGTTGCAAACAACGGACAATTGCATTAAGTATGGTGCGTAATGTAATCAACAACTACATCCTTAGACATAGCATCAATGTTTTATCCCTAGTGGCAACAGACACAACACAACCTTAGAACTTTCCATCACTTGTCCCGAGTGTCAATGCAGGCATGAACCCACTATCGAGCATAAGTACTCCCTCTTGGAGTTAAAAGCATCTACTTGGCCAGAGCATCTACTAATAACGGAGAGCATGCATGTAACGGCCCAGGGTAGCACCCCGTATTAGATTTACTTGTGTTTTTATTTTATGCATCACCATGCATCATGCATCATCACATCCATGTTTTTAATAAGTAAAATTATTTTATAAACCCCAATTATTTTGTTTCCCTCTCTTATGGTTTCTATATTAAACCCTCCTCTATGTCTTTTCATTTAACAAACCCTGACACAATACTTTTAAAATAAAATAAACTATTTGCTAAAACAGTTTTCCTAAAATAAACAAAAGAGAAAAGGATTTTCTAAATAAAAATAAAACCCCTCTTCCCATCTCCTAGGCCTCCTCTTTCTTCTGGCCCATCTTCTCCTTCTTCTTTTCCACCACAGCAGCCCAGCCGGTGGCCCAGTCTGTCTCTTCTCTCTCTGGACCGAGCCCTCTTCCTCCCCTTGGCCCGTACCTTTTCGTTGGAATTCTTTTCCTGTTTCTCTTCTTCGTCAACGCTGGAGAGCCACAGCTCCACGCCGTGTGCGTGCTGTGGTCCTCACAACCACCGCGCCTCCACCTCCCTTTCCCCCTCTTAAATCCCTCTCCTAACCTCTCTGGAAAACCCTAGCCTTCCTCCCTCTAGCCACCGCCGCCCACTCTCTTCTCCCCCCACCTTTTTCCCCTTCTCTGTGAGTAAAGGAGAGCCACCCGGCGCTCAGTTCCCCATGGCGCCGCCGCTCCACACCTCCCCTCGTCGTTCTGAGGGCACCGTTAGATGCGCCTCGTCATCCTCTACACCCTCGTCCAAGGAATCGAGCCGAGAGCCTCCCAATCGAGCGCAAACTCGCCGATTCCATCCTCAACTCCGGCGAAAAATTTGTCAATCCCGGCCGCTCTCGTCCTCCTCCGGCCAAACCGAGCACACCACCTCCTTCCCTGCGTCGAGCCGCACCCCCGACGCCATCTCTCGCATCCTGGTTCGTCCCGTCTCCGTCGTCCCCGAGCTCATCTGCAAGTGTCCGCCATGGCCCCTATCTCCGCTCGTTTCTGCTTCAACATGTCACGAAGCCCGTGTTCATCAACAACAGCAACTGTAGCCCAGTGGTAACAACCTTGCTCCTTGACCTGTGCGCCCTGAGATCAAATCCCCACCTCTGCGGATTAAATCCATCCTTTTTGCCTTTGTTTTGTCCAGATTTTGGGTTCAGAGATGATTCACTTTATGCGTGAGATCATCCAAGTCAACAACATCAGGTAGCTCTTCTGGTTCGTGCCCCTGTGATCCATCTGGTGATCTTGTGTTCAATTCCCACTCTGGCCGAATTGTTTTTAACCCTGTGGTTCTTTTCTGCTCCACGTACACAGACGGGCCTCGGCCCAGATCCTCCGTCCCTGATCAACGCCCGCGCGGCCCGAAGTTCCCATCGCCGACGCAGATCAGATCCGGCCCAGGACAGTGCAGGTCCGGCCCGGCCCGTCCCTTCTTTTGTTTTTGTTCAGATCTTGCAAAAATCATATCTCTCAAACCGTAACTCGAAATAAAATGTTTTATATATGAAAATTGATCAGAAAAATATGCTGAATATGAATATGACATCTATACATCTGTTTGCATCACGCATCATGCCACGTCGTGGTAGTTTTGCATAATCACCTAACATATATGCGGAGTATTTCGGATACCGACTACGGTTTCCCCGCCCCGTTTAACTTTGAAGTAGCGCACCCCTGCCATGATATGCCATGTTAATCAACACTTAACTTTGTCGGTAGAAAAGCAACTCCAACCTAATTTGCTTGTCCGGTGTTTCGACTCCGATTAATATGATAAGTTGCATTGCACCATCTATGCCATGTCATGCATATCATCTTCATCATGCCGGTCTTTTATCCGTAGTAGTAAGACCTGCACCCGTTGTTTGTCCAGCATTTGCTTTTTCACGGATAGGATCACGAAGTGGTGTTGTGAGATACGACAAGTTCTCCTGCAGCTTTTCACAGGCGAGCCCACCCCTTCACCTATTTTACTTTTACATGCTCTTTTGATCTATTGCTATCCCTATGTTGCGATTCTGTTGTGTCACGTGTCCTATTCCACTTGTTACCCTATATGATCCGAGATACACCTCCTTGCCCTACTCGATGTTTGTTGTTTGCCGGCTTTGCGAGTCGTAGGCGAGTTTAGGGTCTTGTTGATATCTCGAGATGTTCGGGATATCTTGTTGTGGGAGGTTATCATATGCTATATCAACTTGTTGGAGATACACATGCTTTACTTAATTGTTAACAACTAAAATTGTAAGCGAGAGGCATCCGTGAGCCCCTTTGCGAAAGCATCGGAACTTTGACTTGCTAATGTCCCCTAGGACCCGAGTTCTTGTTATCCGTTCCGAGATTGAGCGCTCTACCCGTACGTGGGGGAGTGGGACCCCCATCACCCACTACCTTTCCTCGAGTCTCGTTTATTGGGAGCCACAACCTTGGTTTTATTTGCTCATATGCACGATGCACGATTTACTTCGTTGCCTTCGGGTGTTTATATTCCGTTATGTACTCATATCGTGGAACGATTAGCGACGGCGGAGTTGTTCACACTTAGCTTAGCCGTTGACACAAACCTGCGGGTCCGTATCGGAGTACGGCCGAACTTCGTCACGGGTAGCTTAGCGGGGTGGCTCCCATTAAATCTTCTCTTGCATTGGGAACGGTCTTGATGTGAGACTCCACTCGTAGTAAGTGGGTTCGAGCATGCGTATGGTTACATTTGGGCAACCCCTGCGGGGTGTACATCTTATCGATAAGCCGTGTCCGCGGTTATGGACGACTTGGAATTGTATGGCTTGATCATAGAACAACTTACACCTTTATGTTGTTGATAATAATGTGCTAATAACTTGATTAGTAATATAGCATTACTACAACCGATACCTAATAAAACTTGTCCACCGTTGAGTGCCTCTTACATTGCCTCTTCGCTTTGTTGAAGGGGATACGTGTAATCGGTCGGGTTATGTTTGTGTAGTATTTATCTGTTACCTTGTGCGCTCTCTTATCTTCTACGAGTAGACGGATGTTGTAGCGTGTCTCTATTGGATAGTAGCTTTGCTGCCGCTAAACTCCACATATAGCCGGGTGAAGTTTATACCGCCCACGGCGAGCATAGGCTGGTCTTGTCTCGCAAGTACGTGCCAATGGTACTTACCCTCGCCTTCCTTTCTTTTTGTCTACTCCCCTTTTGTCGGCAGCCGATGGCCCGACTTTGACGAGTACGAGATGATGACGTTAGCAAGGTTACCCTTCGGCTTGGCACAGGCGGGGTTATGGACGCCATCTGGTTATCTTCGGGACTCTTAGTCCAATTTGTATCTTGTCCGTACTCGGACGTATTCGATCTTCCGTATGATTTGGATCTTTGTATTGTATATTTGTATCTTGACTCGTTGGAGTCGTTGTTGTAATATATGTTTCTTGTGGGCTCTATTGTAATCCTGTTGTAATGTTACCGCTCGTGTTAATTCCTCCGGCATCACGTGTGTGATTCGTCGTGCACGTCGTGTCGGAGGGCGTCTACGAATCGATATCGTGCGGATTTCGGCGGGATCGCTGGAATCCTCATGGTGCCGGTTCGGGCGTCACAAGTTGGTATCGAGCTCGGGTTGCGGTACCCCACTAGTCCGACTCGTAGGTTAACCTTGCCAATGGTCGTTAAGTTTAGAGTGTCAAAACCTATTTTCTAAAATCCGTTGGATAGATCTGATTAGTTCTGATTTTTCTCCTTATCTCTAATCTTGCTCCGCTTATCTTTGCGAGTTTTGAGTCTTCTCTCTTATCTGAGTTTTTCCGAGTCTTAGGTATCCACGTGGGTTGGACGATCTTTGCCTTAACCTATTAGGTTCGATCTTCGGAGGATCCGACAGAAACACATCATCAACAGCGGAACAACGACTTCTTGTTAGTGGTGTCGACCCGATCAGCTGGAGCAAGACTTCTTGTTAGTGGTGTCGAGAAGATCAACACTTCGCCAGAAGAAGGTTCCACCTCGAGGTCGGGTGTTTGTCAACATGGTACAAGAAGACTCGATAGTTTAACCAACTCCCCCTTGGCTTGACGTGGAACCTCGGGGCGAGGTTCCTTGTTAGTGGTGTCGATTGTAACGGCCCAGGGTAGCACCCCGTATTAGATTTACTTGTGTTTTTATTTTATGCATCACCATGCATCATGCATCATCACATCCATGTTTTTAATAAGTAAAATTATTTTATAAACCCCAATTATTTTGTTTCCCTCTCTTATGGTTTCTATATTAAACCCTCCTCTATGTCTTTTCATTTAACAAACCCTGACACAATACTTTTAAAATAAAATAAACTATTTGCTAAAACAGTTTTCCTAAAATAAACAAAAGAGAAAAGGATTTTCTAAATAAAAATAAAACCCCTCTTCCCATCTCCTAGGCCTCCTCTTTCTTCTGGCCCATCTTCTCCTTCTTCTTTTCCACCACAGCAGCCCAGCCGGTGGCCCAGTCTGTCTCTTCTCTCTCTGGACCGAGCCCTCTTCCTCCCCTTGGCCCGTACCTTTTCGTTGGAATTCTTTTCCTGTTTCTCTTCTTCGTCAACGCTGGAGAGCCACAGCTCCACGCCGTGTGCGTGCTGTGGTCCTCACAACCACCGCGCCTCCACCTCCCTTTCCCCCTCTTAAATCCCTCTCCTAACCTCTCTGGAAAACCCTAGCCTTCCTCCCTCTAGCCACCGCCGCCCACTCTCTTCTCCCCCCACCTTTTTCCCCTTCTCTGTCAGTAAGGAGAGCCACCCGGCGCTCAGTTCCCCATGGCGCCGCCGCTCCACACCTCCCCTCGTCGTTCTGAGGGCACCGTTAGATGCGCCTCGTCATCCTCTACACCCTCGTCCAAGGAATCGAGCCGAGAGCCTCCCAATCGAGCGCAAACTCGCCGATTCCATCCTCAACTCCGGCGAAAAATTTGTCAATCCCGGCCGCTCTCGTCCTCCTCCGGCCAAACCGAGCACACCACCTCCTTCCCTGCGTCGAGCCGCACCCCCGACGCCATCTCTCGCATCCTGGTTCGTCCCGTCTCCGTCGTCCCCGAGCTCATCTGCAAGTGTCCGCCATGGCCCCTATCTCCGCTCGTTTCTGCTTCAACATGTCACGAAGCCCGTGTTCATCAACAACAGCAACTGTAGCCCAGTGGTAACAACCTTGCTCCTTGACCTGTGCGCCCTGAGATCAAATCCCCACCCCTGTGAATTAAATCCAACCTTTTGGCCTTTGTTTTGTCCAGATCTCGAGTTCAGAGATGTTTCAGCTTATGCGTGAGATCATCCAAGTCAACAACATCAGCTAGCTCTTCTGGTTCGTGCCCCTCTGATCCACCTGGTGATCTTGTGTTCAATTCCTAGCGTGGGCAATTTGTTTTTAACCCTGTGGTTCTTTTCTGCTCCACGTACACAGACGGGCCTCGGCCCAGATCCTCCGTCCCTGATCAACGCCCGCGCGGCCCGAAGTTCCCATCGCCGACGCAGATCAGATCCGGCCCAGGACAGTGCAGGTCCGGCCCGGCCCGTCCCTTCTTTTGTTTTTGTTCAGATCTTGCAAAAATCATATCTCTCAAACCGTAACTCGAAATAAAATGTTTTATATATGAAAATTGATCAGAAAAATATGCTGAATATGAATATGACATCTATACATCTGTTTGCATCACGCATCATGCCACGTCGTGGTAGTTTTGCATAATCACCTAACATATATGCGGAGTATTTCGGATACCGACTACGGTTTCCCCGCCCCGTTTAACTTTGAAGTAGCGCACCCCTGCCATGATATGCCATGTTAATCAACACTTAACTTTGTCGGTAGAAAAGCAACTCCAACCTAATTTGCTTGTCCGGTGTTTCGACTCCGATTAATATGATAAGTTGCATTGCACCATCTATGCCATGTCATGCATATCATCTTCATCATGCCGGTCTTTTATCCGTAGTAGTAAGACCTGCACCCGTTGTTTGTCCAGCATTTGCTTTTTCACGGATAGGATCACGAAGTGGTGTTGTGAGATACGACAAGTTCTCCTGCAGCTTTTCACAGGCGAGCCCACCCTTCACCTATTTTACTTTTACATGCTCTTTTGATCTATTGCTATCCCTATGTTGCGATTCTGTTGTGTCACGTGTCCTATTCCACTTGTTACCCTATATGATCAGAGATACACCTCCTTGCCCTACACGATGTTTGTTGTTTGCCGACTTTGCGAGTCGTAGGCGAGTTTAGGGTCTTGTTGATATCTCGAGATGTTCGGGATATCTTGCTTTGGGAGGTTATCATATGCTATATCAAGCTTGTTGGAGATACACATGCTTTACTTAATTGTTAACAACTAAAATTGTAAGCGAGAGGCATCTGTGAGCCCCTTTGCGAAAGCATCGGAACTTTGACTTGCTAATGTCCCCTAGGACCCGAGTTCTTGTTATACTGTTCCGAGATTGAGCGCTCTACCCGTACGTGGGGGAGTGGGACCCCCATCACCCACTACCTTTCCTCGAGTACTGTTTATTGGGAGCCACAACCTTGGTTTTATTTGCTCATATGCACGATGCACGATTTACTTCGTTGCCTTCGGGTGTTTATATTACTGTTATGTACTCATATCGTGGAACGATTAGCGACGACGGAGTTGTTCACACTTAGCTTAGCCGTTGACACAAACCTGCGGGTCCGTATCGGAGTACGGCCGAACTTCGTCACGGGTAGCTTAGCGGGGTGGCTCCCATTAAATCTTCTCTTGCATTGGGAACGGTCTTGATGTGAGACTCCACTCGTAGTAAGTGGGTTCGAGCATGCGTATGGTTACATTTGGGCAACCCTGCAGGGGTGTACATCTTATCGATAAGCCGTGTCCGCGGTTATGGACGACTTGGAATTGTATGGCTTGATCATAGAACAACTTACACCTTTATGTTGTTGATAATAATCTGCTAATAACTTGATTAGTAATATAGCATTACTACAACCGATACCTAATAAAACTTGTCCACCGTTGAGTGCCTCTTACATTGCCTCTTCGCTTTGTTGAAGGGGATACGTGTATTTTAGCTGGGTTATGTTTGTGTAGTATTTATCTGTTACCTTGTGCGCTCTCTTATCTTCTCTGAGTAGACGGATGTTGTAGCGTGTCTCTATTGGATAGTAGCTTTGCTGCCGCTAAACTCCACATATAGCCGGGTGAAGTTTATACCGCCCACCGGCGAGCATAGCTGGTCTTGTCTCGCAAGTACGTGCCAATGGTACTTACCCTCGCCTTCCTTTCTTTTTGTCTACTCCCCTTTTGTCGGCAACCGATGGCCCGACTTTGACGAGTACGAGATGATGACGTTAGCAAGGTTACCCTTCCGGCTTGGCACGGGCGGGGTTATGGACGCCATCTGGTTATCTTCGGGACTCTTAGTCCAATTTGTATCTTGTCCGGTACTCGGACGTATTCGATCTTCCGTATGATTTGGATCTTTGTATTGTATATTTGTATCTTGACTCGTTGGAGTCGTTGTTGTAATATATGTTTCTTGTGGGCTCTATTGTAATCCTGTTGTAATGTTACCGCTCGTGTTAATTCCTCTGGCATCACGTGTGTGATTCGTCGTGCACGTCGTGTCGGAGGGCGTCTCTGAATCGATATCGTGCGGATTTCGGCGGGATCGCTGGAATCCTCATGGTACCGGTTCCGGGGCGTCACAATGCAAGATCATAAATAACACATGTATAACTTTGATAATCAACATAACAAGTATTCTCTATTCATCGGATCCCAACAAACGCAACATATAGAATTACATATAGATGATCTTGATCATGATAGGCAGCTCACAAGATCCGACAATGATAGCACAATGGGAGAAGACAACCATCTAGCTACCGCTATGGACCCATAGTCCAGGGGTAGACTACTCACACATCATGCCGGAGGCGACCATGGCGGCGTAGAGTCCTCCGGGAGATGAATCCCCTCTCCGGCAGGGTGCCGGAGGCGATCTCCGAGGATCCCCGAGATGGGATCGGCGGCGACGGCGTCTCGGTAATGTTTTCCGTATCGTGGCTCTCGGTGCTGGGGGTTTCGTCACGGAGGCTATTTGTAGGCGGAAGGGCAAGTCAAGAGGCGGCACGGGGGCCCACACCACGGGGCCGCGCGGCCAAGGGGGCCGCGCCGCCTAGGGTTTGGCTCCCCGTGGCCCCTCTTCGTCTCGTCTTCGGTCTTCCGGAAGCTTCGTGAGAAAATAGGCCTCGCGGGCTTTTATTTCGTCCAATTCCGAGAATATTTCTTTACTAGGATTTCGAAACCAAAACAGCAGAAAACGACAAGCGGCACTTCGGCATCTTGTTAATAGGTTAGTTCCGGAAAATGCACGAATATGATATAAAGTGTGCATAAAACATGTAGATAACATCAATAATGTGGCATGGAACACAAGAAATTATCGATACGTTGGAGACGTATCGGCATCCCTAAGCTTAGTTACGCTCGTCCCGAGCGAGGTAAAACGATAACAAAGATAATTTACAGAGTGACATGCCATCATAAACTTGATCATACTATTTGTAAAGCATATGTAGTGAATGCAGCGATCAAAACAATGGTGATGACATGAGTAAACAAGTAAATCATAAAGCAAAGACTTTTCATGAATAGCACTTCAAGACAAGCATCAATAAGTCTTGCATAAGAGTTAACTCATAAAGCAATAATTCAAAGTAAAGGTATTGAAGCAACACAAAAGAAGATTAAGTTTCAGCGGTTGCTTTCAACTTGTAACATATATATCTCATGGATATTGTCAACATAGAGTAATATAATAAGTGCAATAAGCAAGTATGTAAGAATCAATGCACAGTTCACACAAGTGTTTGCTTCTTGAGGTGGATAGAAATAGGTGAGCTGACTCAACATTGAAAGTAAAAGAATGGTCCTCATAGAGGAAAAGCATCGATTGCTATATTTGTGCTAGAGCTTTGATTTTGAAAACATGAAACAATTTTGTCAACGGTAGTAATAAAGCATATGCATCATGTAAATTATATCTTAAAAGTTGCAAGCCTCATGCATAGTGTACTAATAGTGCTCGCACCTTGTCCTAATTAGCTTGGACTACCTGGATTATCACCGCAATACATATGCTTTAACCAAGTATCACAAAGGGGTACCTCTATGCCGCTCAGTACAAAGGTCTAAGGAGAAAGCTCGCATTTGGATTTCTCGCTTTTGATTATTCTCAACTTAGACATCCATACCGGGACAACATAGACAACGAGATAATGGACTCCTCTTTTAATGCTTTAAGCATTTAACAACAATTAATTCTTTTCTCATTAGAGATTTGAGGATGTTTGTCCAAAACTGAAACTTCCACCATGGAACATGGCTTTAGTTAGCGGCCCAATGTTCTTCTCTCACAATATGCATGCTCAAACCATTCAACTCGGTGTAGATCGCCCTTACTTCGGACAAGACGAACATGCATAGCAACTCACATGAAATTCAACAATGAGTTGATGGCGTTCCCCGATAAACATGGTTATCGCACAACAAGCAACTTAATAAGAGATAAAGTGCATAATTACATATTCAATACCACAATAGTTTTTAAGCTATTTGTCCCATGAGCTATATATTGCAAAGGTGAATGATGGAATTTTAAAGGTAGCACTCAAGCAATTTACTTTGGAATGGCTGGAAAATACCATGTAGTAGGTAGGTATGGTGGACACAAATGGCATAGTGGTTGGCTCAAGTATTTTGGATGCATGAGAAGTATTCCCTCTCGATACAAGGTTTAGGCTAGCAAGGCTTATTTGAAACAAACACAAGGATGAACCGGTGCAGCAAAACTCACATAAAAGACATATTGTAAACATTATAAGACTCTACACCGTCTTCCTTGTTGTTCAAACTCAATACTAGAAATTATCTAGACCTTAGAGAAACCAAATATGCAAACCAAATTTTAGCATGCTCTATGTATTTCTTCATTAATGGGTGCAAAGCATATGATGCAAGAGCTTAAACATGAGCACAACAATTGCCAAGTATCACATTACCCAAGACATTTATAGCAATTACTACATGTATCATTTTCCAATTCCAACCATATAACAATTTAACGAAGGAGAAACTTCGCCATGAATACTATGAGTAGAAACCAAGGACATATTTGTCCATATGCTACAGCGGAGTGTGTATCTCTCCCATAAAGTGAATGCTAGGATCCATTTTATTCAAACAAAATAAAAACAAAAACAAAACGACGCTCCAAGAAAAAGCACATAAGATGTGGCCGAATAAAAATGTAGTTTCAGGGAGGAACCTGATAATTTGTTGATGAAGAAGGGGATGCCTTGGGCATCCCCAAGCTTAGACGCTTGAGTCTTCTTGATATATGCAGGGGTGAACCACCGGGTGCATCCCCAAGCTTAGAGCTTTCACTCTCCTTGATCATGTTGCATCATACTCCTCTCTTGATCCTTGAAAACTTCCTCCACACCAAACTCGAAACAACTCATTAGAGGGTTAGTGCACAATATAAATTGACATATTCAGAGGTGACACAATCATTCTTAACACTTCTGGACATTGCATAATGCTACTGGACATTAGTGGATCAAAGAAATTCATCCAACATAGCGAAAGAGGCAATGCGAAATAAAAGGCAGAATCTGTCAAAACAGAACAGTTCGTATTGACGAATTTTAAAATGGCACCAGACTTGCTCAAATGAAAATGCTCAAATTGAATGAAAGTTGCGTACATATCTGAGGATCATGCACGTAAATTGGCATAATTTTCTGAGCTTCCTGCAGGGCAGTGGGCTCAGATTCGTGACAGCAAAGAAATCTGGAACTGCGCAGTAATCCAAATCTAGTACTTACTTTTCTATCAACGGCTTAACTTGGCACAACAAAACTCAAAACTAAGATAAGGAGAGGTTGCTACAGTAGTAAACAACTTTCAAGACACAAAATAAAAACAAAGTACTGTAGGTAAAAACATGGGTTGTCTCCCATAAGCGCTTTTCTTTAACGCCTTTCAGCTAGGCGCAGAAAGTGTGTATCAAGTATTATCGAGAGATGAAGCATCAACATCATAATTTGTTCTAATAATAGAATCATAAGGTACCTTCATTCTCTTTCTAGGGAAGTGTTCCATACCTTTCTTGAGAGGAAATTGATATTTTATATTTCCTTCC